>NC_069504.1:820158423-820475923 GCF_027579735.1 Bombina bombina
GGGTGGTGGGTTTTAATGTTAGGGGGGATTTGTAATTTTTTTTACAGGTAAAAGAGCTGATTACTTTGGGGCAATGCACCGCAAAAGGCCTTTTTAAGGGCTATTTGTAATTTAGTGTAGGGTAGGGCTTTTTTTATTTTGTTGGGGCTTTTTTATTTTGTTAGGGGGATTATATTAGGTGCAATTAGTTTAAAAATCTTGTAATTTGTTTATTATTTTCTATAATGTATTGTTTGTTTGTTTTTGTAGGGAATTAATTTAATTATAGTGTAGTGTTAGGTGTAATTGTAACTTCGGTTAGATTTTATTTTACAGGTAAATTTGTGTTTATTTTAACTAGGTAGTTATTAAATAGTTAATAACTATTTAGTAACTATTCTATCTAGTTAAAATAAATTCAAACTTGCCTGTAAAATAAAAATAAGCCCTAATCTAGATACAATTTAACTATTAGTTATATTGTAGCTAGTTTAGGGTTTATTTTATAGGTAAGTATTTAGTTTTAAATAGGAATAATTAAGTTAATGATAGTTTTTTTTCTTTATATTTATTTAAATTATATTTAAGTTAGGGGGTGTTAGGGTTAGACTTAGATTTAGGGGTTAATAACTTTAATATAGTGGCGGCGACATTGGGGGCAGCAGATTAGGGGTTAATAAATGTAGGTAGGTTGTGGCAATGTTAGGAACGGCAGATTAGAGGTTAATAAAATTTAACTAGTGTTTGCGAGGCGGGTGTGCGGCGGTTTAGGGGTTAATATATTTATTATAGTGGCGGCAATGTCCGGTCCGGCAGATTAGGGGTTATAAATTTTATTATAGTGTTTGCGATGTGGGAGGGCCTCGGTTTAGGGGTTAATAGGTAGTTTATGGGTGTTTAGTGTACTTTTTAGCACTTTAGTTAAGAGTTTTATGCTAGGGCGTTGTAGCGTAAAACTCTTAACTACTGACTTTTAAATGCGGTACCAGTCTTGACAGGAGAGGGTCTACCGCTCACTTTTTGTCAGACTCGTAATACCGGCGCTATGCAAGTCCCATTGAAAAAAGAGGATACGCAATTTACGTAAGTGGATTTGCGATATTTCAAAGTCTGGCCAAATAAGTGAGCGGTAGACCTGTACCTGCAAGACTTGTAATACCAGCGGTAGTGAAAAAGCAGCGTTAGCACCTGTTAACGCTGCTTTTTCAGCCTAACGCAAAACTCGTAATCTAGCCGTATATTTTTTAAGCAAAGTGCAATATTCCTTTACTTGATGTGCACTCCAATTTTAATATATGTAGCCTCTAATTTGATGCGCCAAGGGGTGTGCTTTTTACAAATGTGTACTTTTTGGACCAAATTTTAACTTCTCAAGTGGTTTGAACTGTTTATTTGCAGACATAACAATCTTGAAATCTTCTTAAAAAAAAATAGTCTTTCAACTTTACCGGGTTATGTCTGCAATCAGACAGCTGTAGCCACCTGGGAAATTAAAATACATTAAATAAAGTACACATTTTTGGAAAGTGCACCCTTTGTCGAATCAAATGGGGGGGCTACATGTATTGCTAGCACAAAAATAGACAATCTAATAATACGTGGAATATGGTATTTTTTATGCAAAGCACCATATTCCATTAATTGTTGTGCACCTTAATTATGTGCTAGAGATACATGTAGACCCCAAAGGGTGTACTTTCTACAAATGTGTGCTTTGTGTACCATATTTTAATTTTCCAAGTGGCTAGAACTGTTTAATTGCAGACATAGCAATCTTGAAATTGTCTAAAAAAATAGCCTTTCAAGTTTTATGGGTTATGTCTGCAATCAGGCAGCTGTAGAAACCTAGGAAACTAAGATTCATTAAATAAAGTACACATTTTTGGAAACTACACCCTTGTCGCATCAAATGAGGGGCTACATGTATTGCTAGCACAAAAATAGATAATGTAATAATAAGTATGTCCCCGGAATGAGCGTAGTGGATTGGACTTTGAAATGGGGGGGGAAGAGGCCCGTGATTGGTGGTCAGGTCTATAAAGGGGTGGGATTGAGAAAGCGGGTCTTAAGGGGCAGAGCGGGAAAGAAGCAGGAAGTCACTTGCCAGAGTTTTTGTGGTGACAACAGCTCCCTCCCGCCCACCCTTTAGCTGGCTTGGGGTTTTCTTTGTAATTTTATTTGTTGCAGCAGTTTGGCGGGGGTGCTAGTTCTTTCACAGTAGGAAAAGGAATATGGCCAAGTGAGTGGGGTGTTTACTAATTGCCTCTCCATGGGGTGGGGGTGCATATGATATATTTATAGGTGCATGGGGTCCCCTAGAGATAAATGGAAGTTAGGTTTTTGACGGGCTCAATAAGAATTAGTTGGGTCCAGGGGAACTAGCACCGCTTGATGGTACAGTTATGATATGGTGAGATTTAATGATGACAAAGTTATTAATCACAATGTAGTGATGGTTATTTATATGTGTTATTTATAGGTTATTTAAATGGTTTATATATTTAATAAAGGTGCTGTGGCCAATTTTATACCAAAGTTATGTCTCAGTGTATTTATTATATGTGTGACTGGAAAAGAGGATAAGTAAGGTGGGGCCGGAACTTGACGACTTAGAAGGTCAAGTGGAATATGACTCTTTGCTTAGAATTTTTTTTTTTTTTTTAACAATGCAATTGATTCCATTAATTGCTGTGCACCCCAAATTCATGATTTAAATACCTGTAGCTCCTAATTTAACGTACCAAAGGGTATACTTTCTGCAAATGTGTGCTTTGTGTACCCCATTTAAATTTCTCAGGTTGCTAGAATTGTTTAATTGCTAAAAACAGTACTGTAAATTTTAAGATACTGTTTTTGATCATTTATTAAATGGTCATGACTGCAATAAAACAGTGGGGAAAAAAACTGTGAAATTTAGAGCGTTCTGTATATAACATTAGCTTACCGGCAGATGTATACATTAAATTATTGCAGACAATTTTTATGTAAAAGTTCATTTTACCAGAACACCACTTCTTGCTCTACTGAGCGGGTCTGGTTTTTAAACAGCGCATCGCGGGAACACTGTCTAGTCACAGTGTGCCCGGTCACACCATTAAAATGAATGTAGCTCCCTCCCGCTCTGGTCTAGTAGCACACTGTGACTAGACAGTGTTGCTGCAATGCGCTGTGTAAAAAAACAGAACCGCTCAGTAGAGCAAGGAGCGGCGTTCTAGAAAAATGATCGGTTACATTAAAAAAATCTGCAATACTTTAATGTTTACATCTGTCTGTAAGCTAAAGTTAGTGCAGAATTATATAACATTATATAACATTAGTTTGTAAGTTTACTGCCCCTTTAAGGATTTTTTAATTCTCAAGACCTGACATACACATTGCAGACTTCTCAAGACTGACCCTACTTGACATCATTGGCTTTAATTTATAACAAATGCAAGACAAATAATGACCATGTCTAGCCTTTGTTGTCTGGAATATGGCTATTATAAAAGATTTGTCGCAAACAAGATCTGTTATTCCAAAACAAGGCAAAATATATATATTGTAATTGCAAGGTGTTTACTCTCCCTTTACCTTAATGATCCATTTTAATCTTATCTGTTTGTTAAGAAATATCCTCTATGTCACTTGCTTTAGAGCATTCTGTGTCCCACAACCTGTAGCATGGCTTGTTCTGCCTTGCAGCTTCTGCTTCTTCTGTCTTATACCTCTGGAGATGTGACAGACACAGCATCATCTGCTCTGTATGACATCATAATGGTCAGGCTATCTGTTGCCTAGAGACAGGTCCACCTGTTTTGCTTTAGCCTTTAGGATGACATCACAATGATGATGAATCTTTCTGTAGCTGCATCAAGTTAGGTTTAAGGACCACATTGAGACATGGAACAAAGAGGAAAAATAAATGAAGAAATCAAAAAAGACAGGATTAAAAATAATGTAAAATAAATCTATGTAAAATGGGTCAGATGAAGGGTAACTTTAAGATTGAAATAGTGAGGTGTGTCTTATTGTGTCTGCCAGCTATAGTTTCTGTTTGGTTGTCAAATTAAGATGTTAGATTGGCCAATAGCTGCATAGATAGGGGTCAAGTTCTACAACAAAAAGTGTGTAAACTCACCTAGACTTCCACCCCCCTTACAATGAAAATTGTTTTGCAAACACACACATTTACATACACATACACACTATTCTATTTTGGTTAATGAAAGCAAATTAAAACTAATGAAGGGTTGATTGGTTGCCTTTGGGCCTGAAACTCCTCCTCTGTCACAGAGTTTCACCCACTTAGGGCTCGATTTATCAAGCAATAGCGGCCAGGGGTGTACATATGCTCCCTTGTCCGCCGCAGCTTGCCTCTGGATGGCAGAATTCCATTGCACAAGAGTGCTATTTTGCGCTCTTGCGCGAAACGGCCCCTGCCCTCGCACAGCCAATCACATGTAGGCAGGAGCTGTCAATCTCCCCTGTCAGACGAGACCAGGGAGATTGAAATTCTCCACCTTGGAGAAGAGGCTAGAAAAGCAGCGGTCTGATGACCGCTGCCTGATAAATACTGACTGTAGGCACCATGTGTTCCACACAGTGCGGGGTGATCACATAGCAGGACCACTGACAGGCTTGTATTTATTGTATTGTAGGAGGTGTTACTGCCATTACTAGAGGATCTCACTATCCCTCTAACCAGACTGTGCTCCAGCTCCTCCCACCAGCAGCAGCAGTGTAGTGTTTCTGTTCTCTGTCCAGTGGGAACTTAGTTTCACCTGCAAAAATAGTGTAGGAACTCTGTTCCCATGCGTTCCCAGCACAAAACATGTCTGCATAAGAGCCCAGTCTCCATTCCATGCTACCATGTCAATGCAATCTTTTTGATGGGTTTTTTGACCTTGGCTACTCTGAATACTTATTTTTGTTTTTATGAAGCACTGATGAATTAAAGGTTTGGATTTCATCTAAGCGAGGCTTGCCTGTGTTATTTGATGTGGTTGGACAGTTGGAGATACATTATTCTGCTTTACCTGCTGTATTCTTGGAAATATACAAAAGTTTGCTCCAGCCTTGTAGTACCTCTTGTTCCAGTTACCTTCTTTGCTATTTACTTTACTGAACTTGTGTAACCTGGTTGCTATATCCTAGCAGTTCCTCTAGTTCTAGGTAGCCTGTTTACCACATTCTGGACTGAACTTGTGTTATGAGATGCTCCAGCCTAGCACTACCTCTTGATCCTGGTTGATGTTCACTTGACTGAACTATATATGTACTTGCTGCTTTGCCTGCTACATAATACTAGTATCCAGTTTATAGCTCCAGTATATTCTGTTGTATGCTATATTCACTGCTATAGGAACTGCTTACTTTATATTTTGGTCTAGTCTCACTTATACAGTGGGTAAAAATGCCAATTTAATACAAGTACTTAATTTTAAAGTCACAATGCTAGGCATTTTTTTATGTCTCTTCAAATGTACTGTAATAGATATTTTATAAAGATATTACCAATAGTCCTTCCATCAACATAATTGAAATAAATTCACTACTGGCCTATTAAGCTTCTCAAGTGATTTTTAGCTCCTATATTATTATATAGGTAAAGGGCATGTGGGTTTTTTTTAAAAAAAAGAGAATAATTGGATAATCATTTCTTTATTTCTCTCCTTTCTTTACCTCTATTTTGCTATATCACCATGTACATTGTTTGTGGTGTTGTAGATTGTGTTAAGAATCCCAAACAAATTTAATTTTCATTCTTTCTATTTAAAAAAATAATAATAATACTGTGTTATAATCTCATCTCAGGTGTTAAGGATATGGTTTCAGATGGTACGTGTAACCTAACAGCAGTACTTACAATGTTTTTTTAATGAGCATATCTATTATACATGTTCACAGAATACATAATAGACCAATCCACAATCGTAAATCTTATGAACTTCTATAAGAAAAACATAATAATATCACAAAAGCTCTATTACACACTAGGTTAACTGTCAACAGCTTATGTTAAAAGTGTCCATATGTCAGTTGTTTGTAGAACATTTTATTCTGGGCTAGATTTTGGCGTGCTAATATAAGCACTGGATGCGTTAAGCAATATTGTGACTGTGCTAACTAGCGTGTATATTATAAGTTTAAAGTAAACGGTTGCCGCTGAGCGCAAACAATATTTGTATTCAACATATTAGCGTGCCTGAAGACCTATTGTAAAGTGTAAGAGTTAAAAACAATGTTCACCAAACACATCAAAAACACACTAAAATAAACTATAACATGTCACTTTATGATAGAAAATATTTGTATTAATATTTATTTCTGTAAAATATTTAAATGGGTTAAACAGATATGGTATATGGCAAGGTATTTGACTGGAAAGGGCTATAATGTGTGTGTGTGTGTATATATATATATATATATATATATATATATATATATATATATATATATATGTCTGAATATGTGTATGTATGTAAGTATATGTGTATATACATGTGTATTTATGTGTTTATATGTGTAAATATGTGTGTATATAAACACATATATACACATGTATATACACTTTTGAGCCCTTTCCAGTTACATACCATGAAACATGAAATATTTGTAATCAATTGTAATAATTTTTAATGTGTTCTAGAAGAACATTGTATTTTTATTTTTATATATATATATATATATATATACCTATCTATGCATATATATATATATATTCTATACAAAGAACATTGGAATGTAAAGTATTTATAACTACCTTTGGCTTTTGCGCTGTTTGTCTAATACGGTGTTGGGTTAGCGAGCTAGCGATAAGTGTTAAGTATTATTTTTTTTTTAGCTGTGTGCCCCATTGAAGTCTATGGGAGAACAAGTTAACAGGATTGAGATTTCCAATGTCCTTTGGACTTTAGCTTGTGCTAACTTTTTACTTTCAACTTGTAATACGCGTGCTAACCCGTTAAAAGTTTACTTTTAGTGGGGGCATGGCTAAGAAACGACCATGAACAGTTGCACTTTATGAAGCTCCTGGAGCCAATTTACTTACTATTAAGAATATATGGGATATGGAGCTAGTTTTGCATTATATCTACAGCATTATACTACTGCTTACTTCCCAGATCTAAGATATGCCCAGCTATTACGTAAAAAAGGGCTCTCAGGACCTGAATTGGCCAAGTAACTATAGCGGGCGGTCATCTGTCCACGAGGCAGTATCGATCTACCTGACGACTCAATCTAAGAAGTTTTCACATATAGAAGCTATAAAGGCTCTGCGACACTTCAACTACTAAAGTTTAACCCACGGAGGCCTACAGCATTTGGAACAATATTCCACACACTGAGTCGTTTGGTCGACGGCCTGCACATACATTCGCAACCCCCCCCCCTGGTCTCCCGGGTATAGTGGGCCCAGCTAAACGCCACTCTTTGACAGCATGATGGAGGAGTTCGGCTCAAGTATATCAGTTTTGCTACTTGCTCTAGGGTGCAAAATGGATAGAAACTTTGTTGACCTGATTGCTGCAGCTAAAGGGACTCACATAGAAGATGACGCTCGACACCCGCCACTGCTTGAGTGGGACACCATGGATCCAGTGGAAGACTCCTACACCACAAAAATGACCCCAAGCTATAGACCCGATAAATGTGGTCAGATCCCAGACCTTACCTGGAACAAACTTGCCGAAAGCAGCTCTGAGGAACTCATTCTGGCTCCCTATCCGGCTTCCGGAATTGTAACACTGTCTGTCAGAAGGATGAGCGCTGCTCTTCTACTTGATCCGGTGAGTTCCCCTGGTGTGGAGCTTTTGACACCTAGACAACTAGACAACTACTCGCTCTCGCTACTGCTTCAGATAAGAAGCCTATACTCACATCTGTGCCCCGGATTTTCTACTCGGGAGAGGTGGACGGTTTTGGTCTAGTTAGTATCCACATGGCCCCTGAGCAACTGCGCAGGCTGGAGATGATCTGGATATGCTTCCCCCAGAGGTGTTACACATCAGGGATTCTCCGAGACTTTCTTCTTGTTGGATATAAAAATATAGATGGGCAGCGGGACTCACTTTATTGCCCGACAGGATTAACCCAATCCGGAGTAGGCTAGATTAAAAAACTAGAATAGGTGGAATAACAAGCCTATATGTATGAGAACTCATGAAAACTGTTTAAAATTTCCTGTTTGCCGTAAGCACAAATCTAGATAATTGGGACTATATATATTTACTAGTTTATCTGCTTTTCATGTTTAGTGTTAGCGTTGATTGTTGAAAAGTGGTAGTAGAGAGGTCCTGTATATTATGTTTTCAATCTTATACATGCTTCCTACCTATGGGTCAGCCCATTAAGGGTTATTTATAGAGGTACCTGTTGTTTCACTTTATTATATATGCCCTTCTGCCGTATGGATATCATTGAAATGCTTTATTTGATAATACTTTCTTGCAGTTTATACACATGCACGCCTGATATTAGCAATATGAGTTGTGTCCGTAATTATTTGGCAGATATGTATCTTCAGGTCATGTCTTTAGGTTTTAGATACATCAGAGAACCCAAGAATACTAACACTCTATAACCCCTAGACTCACTGGGCTTGACATTAGAGAAGCCCACAATCCACTCATGATCTTGAAGTAGATTCCATAAGCCATCTGGACCCTAACTGATAATTTCACCCTTTGTTTTTAAGAAACATCTTAGGTATCCTACCTTAACTCCTGGCTAAATCAGCTACCCTATAGCGCCAACTACGATTCACCACAAGATAATATTCTCCCTCAGCCTATCCTAGTGAGTTAGTTACCTGTGCGGCCCTCAAGGCTGAGGAGATTATATATTCTTTACTGCTGGGGGCTATCTTACCTTAAGTTACTCGCATAGATGCAGGTTATGTCCATTACCTGGTTCGCACACACCATTATATATTGGTCACTACTCTACTTGTCCCTTACCCGGCATCTCTCATTACTTAACCTAGCAAGCCACTAATTTATGTTTCCCTATACTCGGCATATATGCACCAATAGTCAATACCCAGAATATATGGATATCATTAAACATATATTTCCATTAGAGCATCTTCCACCATCACTATAACATTTAGCTGAACTCCATCTTTCCATCCTCTTCTTCATTGCCTTTCTCTCAGACATTACACAATCCTAACAAGCCCCCCCCCCTCCTTTAACATAAAGCAGTGCTTTCCTGCTGATTTTCCCCAACCCTCTCCTTTTTTTGTTGTTACCTACTATTATACACCTTATACTATCATATTTACTTAAAGGAACAGTCTACACCAGAATTTGTATTGTTTTAAAAGATAGATAATCCCTTTATTACCCATTTCCCAGTTTTGCATAACCAACACAGTTATAATAATATACTTTTAACCTCTGTGATTATCTTGTATCTAAGTCTCTGCAAACTGCCCCTTTTTTCAGTTCTTTTGACAGACTTGCAGTCTAGCCAATCAGTGCCTGCTCCCAGATAACTTCTTGTGCACGAGCACAGTGTTATCTATATGAAATATGTGAACTAACACCCTCTAGTGGTGAAAATTTTTTAAAATGCAATCTGAAAGAGGTGGGCTTCAAGGTCTAAGAAATTAGCATATGAACCTCCTAGGTTAAGCTTTCAACCAAGAATACCAAGAGAACAAAGCAAAATTGGTGATAAAAGCAAATTGGAAAATTGTTTAAAATGACATGCTCTATCTGAATCATGAAAGTTTATTTTGGCCTAGACTGTCCCTTTAATTTCAGTCGATATCCTAAGGGGTTAAACTTCTTAATACGTCATTTAGTTTCCAAGCATATCCCATACCCCCCCTCCTCCCCCCCCTTTACCCCAAAGAAAGACACAACAACTGAGTTGGGAAAAGACTGGTCACAGTCACGTTTATTAAAACGTAAAACTTTATGAAACTATTCTATAGTTTCATAGCAACTTTAAAACCTGAACTTTGTAAAGTTCCATAACTCTTGGCGGCATATATCCCTAACTAACTATCCCCTACCAACAGCCGGTCAAAGCCCCATACGGTACCTACAGCGTAGCACGGATTGCTGACGCTCATTTGCATGGAATGGATGTAATATTTGAGCTCTTCGGCCGTACTTTGAGGAGGGGAACCCCTAGGCCGGCACCTAGCGGGCGTCACCCCTCCCCATTCCCCTAGGCCGTCACTCATCATTCGGACTGCTCGCTCCAGGGCTATGACCGACCGCCAGCTGGGGCACCACCATCAGCCCAGAAGGGCGACCCCCACCAGCTTGTCATACAACCCGCCGGTAAAGGGTGATGGACTAAATTACAACCTGGGCTTACAGGGCTAATTCAACTAAACCAACCCAGGCCAGGGGAAGGGCCCTACTCTCTGCCACCAGTACTCACCTGCCGCCAACCACTACTTCAACAGGGACGGGTGGGCGGGGAAAATCCTCTCGAGGTCTGAAAGCAGGAAAAGAGGCCGGAATCACTGCAGCATGGACCTATAAAGGTAAGCACACTCTCCGCCCCTCATATAGCAGCAAAGTAACACATTTCCCCTGCAAACTCCAGACTTCTAAATTGTTAACCCTTAGTTTTGTTACAGTCCCATTAGAGGGCCCTCCACTGTCATAAGGGGTTAAACTTCTTAATACGTCATTTAGTTTCCAAGCATATCCCACCCCCCCCTTTACCCCAAAGAAAGACACAACAACTGAGTTGGGAAAAGACAGGTCACGGTCACGTTTATTAAAACGTAAAACTTTATGAAACTATTCTATAGTTTCATAGCAACTTTAAAACCTGAACTTTGTAAAGTTCCATAACTCTTGGCGGCATATATCCCTAACTAACTATCCCCTACCAACAGCCGGTCAAAGCCCCATACGGTACCTACAGCGTAGCACGGATTGCTGACGCTCATTTGCATGGAATGGATGTAATATTTGAGCTCTTCGGCCGTACTTTGAGGAGGGGAACCCCTAGGCCGGCATCTAGCGGGCGTCACCCCTCCCCATTCCCCTAGGCTGTCACTCATCATTCGGACTGCTCGCTACAGGGCTATGACCGACCGCCACAAGAGAACGAACACTCTTGCCGCCAACCCAACTGACATAACAGACCCCCCATCCACAAGATTGTTAAACAAACTTGCATTAACCTAACAAATTATTATTTTTTTTTTAATTTTACATTTGAGCCAACAATGCTCTCCTAATGTCTGCTAAGAATATATCCAGCCCTTCATTCGTTAAATGCACCCCATCTGGGCGATATAGTTTCTTCCTGTCAGCTGTAATGCTTTCATGTCTGATCACAAATCCTGACGCTGCCATGACCGCTCTTCCCAACTCTCTGTTCACTTTTTTCCTGACATTATAGGCCGCTCTTTGCGACACCATAAATCTCCACTGCAGTCGTGCAACCACAAATGACCACCCCACTTTGACGCCCTGCAGCCAAGCACACAACCAATTCACATCGGAAACCATACGTCTGATCAGGTCTAAGGCAGGTACAGAGCCCAGGTCATTCCCCCCTACATGCAGAACCACTATTTTTGGCAAACCCCACCTCCTGTAGGCATCCTGCAAAAGGGAGGGTAGGTCGTTCCAGGATAAACCTCGATGGCCGAGCCAGTGAACACTGGCCCTCGATGCCGCAAAGCCCAACTGCTGGCCTCCTGGTGAGCGTAGAGCCCTGATAGCCGCCCAATGCACAAATGAGTGCCCCACAATCCAAATGCACACAGGTGCTTTTCCCTTACCTAAAACAACAGCATGTGGACACTCAGCACAGGAAAACACAGAACTATATCGAACTCAATGCACACAACCCCAATAGACCATTGCCCCCCGGCCCTTTCCTTTCCATCAAACTAACCAAACCTACTTAGGAGCCTTCAACGGCCTTACGTACAGTTTGTACCTATTTGATCTCCAACGCCCCAAACGCTTAACCTCTTCAACTTGTGCCCCTTTTGATACCGCGCTTGTCGCAGCCCCAATCCTAAAGGAATGTGACGCGATCCTGGCTGGATCTAAACCGCACGCGGCAGCTGCCGCAGCAAGCACCTTTCGAAACTGATAGATTGACAAAGCGGACGAGTCCTCGTGCACCAGAAACAGCGCTGTCCCCGATGGTCGCACTTCCATGTAGTTCCCTACATTAACTACCGGGCAACATTCCGGTATGTCACAGCTTTTCAAAGGAAGCCAGGCCCCTCTGGCTGCCTGATCCGTCTTTGATCGCGGAATGAACAGCAACAAGCTTCCTTCCGCCCATCTCACATGTTCCACTCGAACACCTCCTGTTCCATTAACTCTCGCCGAAGATACTAGCTCGCTTACTCTTAAGGCACCCGCAAAAGCCAGCGCAAACGCTGCCCTAAACAGTAACACCTCATAGGTGCCTGTGCAAACGCCCTCGAGTGCCCCAACCAGTAGCCTCAAACGCTGAGGCGTGATAGGTTCCCTTTTATCCATCATCTTGGGCTCAGACCTGCCCCATCCTTTCAACACCTGCCTCACCAAAAAGGAGTTGGAGAACTCCGGTAATGTCAAGGTTTTACTAAAAAATGCCACTGCCGCCAAGCGGCTTTGTGCCGCTGGTCGGGACAACCCTCTTTCCTTCAAGCAACCCAGCCATTCCAACACATGTACCTGATTGGCCTGATGTGGCCCAAAGCCCTTCTCGGTGCAGAATTCCACCCAAGCCTTCCAATGATTCTCATATGCCGACCAGGTCTTTGGTGCTAAGGACACCTTCAGTAACTGAATGATTGATGCCTATTTGTTGCTAGCTGCCAGAGAAACAATGGGCAAATTAGACCCTGGGTTGCCGCCCTCGGCGCCAGCCTCCTAAACTCCTCCCACTTGAATCTAGACAATGCGTCAGCCAAGCTATTGTTTACCCCAGGCACATGGTGTGCCGTAAAAACCACGTTAAGCCGCAAACAACGTAGCACAAGGTACCTCAGGTACCTGACAACCTGTTGATAGCGTACATAACGCTCATGTTGTCAGTCCAGAACCCTACCTCCCTGTTTGCTAGCTTGTTCCCCCACAGTTCAACAGCCATAACGATTGGAAATAATTCCAATAAAGTCAAGTTTTTTGTGAGTCCAGACTCAACCCACAAAACAGGCCACGCACCCGCGCTCCATTCCCCATCCAGGTACGCCCCGTAATCAAAGCCCCCCGCTGCGTCTGTAAAGAGGTGCAGCGCGAGGTTCGACAATGGTTCTCTTCTCCATAAGCAGACTCCATTGAAATGAGAA
Source organism: Bombina bombina (assembly GCF_027579735.1). Taxonomy (NCBI): domain Eukaryota; kingdom Metazoa; phylum Chordata; class Amphibia; order Anura; family Bombinatoridae; genus Bombina; species Bombina bombina. Next base: position 820,171,661 of record NC_069504.1, read on the forward strand.
AGGAACTCCTCCCAAACTTTGAGATCGTCCCTCATCTCACTAGTTACTTTAAACCTTTTGCTTTTGCCCCCTGTCCACTTAACTGCTCCTCCAATTTTCTATTGAAGATGCGGCCCATAGGGATCGCCCTTCCGGCAAAGTTAAGCAGACCTAATAGCGATTGCAATTGCTTCAAAGTAATGCTAAATGAGCTGGCAACTGTCCTGACTATTGCCAGCAACTTGACAAATTACTCCTGTGGAAGCCGACATTCCGCTGCAACGGTGTCGATCTCGATTCCCAGAAAAGTTAAGCATGTACATGGGCCTTGAGTTTTGTCCTCGGCAAGCGGGACACCAAATTCTGAAGTCACCGCTCGCATAACCCTCATGAGGTGCTCGCATTCCCCTGACCCTGCACGTCCTATCAGCAAGAAATCATCGAGGTAGTGGGCAATCCTACCCGTGCCTGCAGACTCTTTCACCACCCAGTGTAAGAAGGAGCTAAAACATTCAAATAAGGCGCAGGACAGAGAGCAGCCCATGGGCAGGCATCTGTCAACATAAAATCCCCCATCAAACTTCAAGCCCATCAGCTTGAAGGCAGACGGGTGCAGAGGGAGCAACCTGAAAGCGGATTCTATATCCAGTTTCGCCAACCTTGCCCCTCTCCCTGCCGCCTTAACAAGCTCCACCGCATCATCAAATGACTGATAATGTACGGAGCTCATTCCTGGGTCTATTGCATCATTAACTGATCCCCCTTTCGGATACGAAAGGTGGTGTATCAGTCTATATTTCCCAGCTTCTTTTTTGGGGACTACCCCCAGCGGGGAGACCACCATATGAGTGAAAGGTTGGCGCAAAAATGGGCCAACCACCCTCTCTGAAGCCACCTCTTTATTTAGCTTCTCACGCACTACTTCTGGGAATTCGTATGCTGACTTAAGGTTGCGATGCACCGTAGAACCCCTCACAAACTGTTGTACAGGTATTCTGAACCCCTGCGTCAGCCCCTCCCGCAGCACCCCAGCTGCTTCCTGATTAGGATAGCGCCCAAGCCACGGGATGATAGCCCCCGCCTTAAGAGGCGTTGGGGCCCTTTCCACCAGGGCCACCTCTAGGGGCTCCCTTGTCACCCCCGTACTCCTTTCGCTTAGCGCAATCGATTCCTGAGTGTGGTCCACTGCAAAACTTGCAGATGTGACGAAAGGAGCAACTTGCCCCCCTGTCACACTGCTTATCTTGAAACTTCCAGCATTCCCTGCCTCGTTTCCTTGCCCTCTGTACTGACCTTCCACTCCTCGACCTACTGCCAGCAGGTGGGGATGGAGATCTATCCACCAGCAACTTAGACCACAAGTGCATCTCCTGCGTGCCAAAGTGCAGCAGCGGGTTACCCACCATTTTTCTCCGGAAAGCCATATCATACTCCCTCCAGGCTCCTTCCTTAAAGTGCTCATGCACATACTGAATTGTATCGGCATACTTAAACAAGTTATGCCCCTGGGCCGGCCACTTATCCACATAACAAGTGGCTAAGACCCTAAAACACTTCTGCCACTCCTCAAAGGTCTCGGGACACCGGACCCTTTTAGGTCCGGTACCGTCCTCCGCCTTCTCTTTTTCCCTATATGCCTCAGCAGATAGCTCGAAAATATTGACATATCTCCCTTCCTGGATCTTCTTGATAACCTTAGTTTTCAAGTGTTTATAGAGGGAGTGTACTAAGCAAGGGTAAGTGTCCCCTTGCATAGCCACTTTACGCGACATAGGGAGACCCGGTTGCCCCGCGTCCAACGTAGCTAGCTGGTTGTTAGCCAGCACCACTGGCATCTCCCCCACCCCCAACTTTGCTTTCTCCTGCGCAGCAAACATCTTCTTGATCATCCTAAACATACGCTGCTGTCCTTTACCCATTAGTCCTAAAGCTTTCCCACTATCTGAGTCAGATCCACTGTATGAAGAACCTAAATCAGCATGTGTGTGTACAGGAAATAAAGGCTCACCTATTCCTGTTTGCTGCACTCCTGCCGCTGAAGTTGATGGCATCTCGACATGCGCTGCTGCTAGTACTTGAGCCTGCTGGTTATCCACCTGCGGTTGCGATGCACCTGGCCTCACTGCGGCGCTGGAGGCACTGGCCGCCATAGTCCCCTGTGAAGAAACAGAAAGATGGGGAGTACTCTGGGAAAAGGATGGAGCACCAGTGAGGCCCCCCCTCTCGTTCATCCCCGTGCTCCCACCCAGGCTAACGCCTAGCGCCATGGAGACCACCCCTCACTGGATCACTAGGGCTTAATCCTGCCCCCACAGCCCCCAGGGTCATAGAAATGGATGCCTGCCCTTGCTGTTCTATAGGAACTGTGCTTGTCATACCTCCCACTGACATAATTGGGGCAGATGTCACTCCTATCTGGCTTGAAGAGACTATGCCCCCCCCCTTGTGCCACCACATACTGTGCCCCCGTCTGATTAACAGCCATTTGAGGTCCAGTAAAATTAGCCACACTCACACTAGCATTGTGCCCCCTGTGCTGCCATTCATTCACATACTCAGAGGATCGCTGCGCAGCTGAGCCCGCACAATGTCCCATTGTCTGATGCTGTTGACTGCTACTGCTCGGGCCTAGGCCCGCGTTATGCGCCTGTTGTGACCCCACCGGAACCACTGTTCTGCCACTTAAGCACACCCCGCTGTGCCCTGGCCCACCCGATGACCTCCTGATGCTGCTTGTACCAAGGCCTGTACCATGCGTCTGCTGTGACCCCACCGGAACCTCCGCTCTGCCACTCAAGCACACACCGCTGTCCACTGGCCCACCCGGTGACCTTCCTGGGGCCGCATCCTCCCCCCGGAGCCTCCCCAACTTACTGGGGGCTCCATGCTGGTAAGCGCTCCTGCTCCTGTCCTGCGCCTCCCTCTGGCAATCTCCGTGTCCGCCTCCGATGATGACGTCGTGCGTGACGCGTCATCAAAGGAGGCGTGCCCCGGACCGGGCCTACGTGCCCTCAGGTCTTCAAGCCCTCGTGCATCAGCCCCGCAACCACGGCCCTCCGGAACAGGCCCTGCCCCCGCCGCCTGGGGCGACAGTGACCGAGCCAGTGCCAGAAGGGCGGTAATGGTGTTGGGGGGTAGCGCAGCTAAACGCGCCAGGCCGGACTCTTCTGGCAACTCATGCCGGGTAACGACGACCCCCACCTGTGGCACCGGCATGTCTAATGCCCTTGAGGTGCGAGCAAAGCCCGTACAGGCCCCACTCCCCTCGATGCCAGCCCTACTGGGCCCTGGAAGTTCATAGTGAAAAAGGGTGTGTGTACAAGCGCTAAGGTAATCCCCAAGCTGTATCCAAACAGAGATCCTAACCAACCTCCAAAAAATATGCACAAGTAGTAAGAAGTGAATACAGCGCCAACAAGAGGCCAAGGGATAAATATACTCACAGAGAGATAAAAGAAGATTATTTAATGAACCATGTTAAAAAGCATCAGTAATAAAAGACTATATATAAAAAATGTAAAAAGCACATATAAATAAAATTACAAATACAGGAATATCTTACAGAAGCGGCTCAAAGGGCCAAAGCTGATAATTACAATAAAAACAGAGGTAATAACAGGTGATCAGTGTGAGTGGTACACCAGAATAAGAGTGTATACTAATAAAACAGAATTAGCCTAAGTACAACTGTAGCAAGTGCATCAAGCAAAAAACTAATAAACAATAATACAAACAATAGTGTTCAAAATTAGTGTTACAAAAATAGTGTTCCAAAAAATAGAAAAATGCACTGCAGTGCAAAAAAAGGGGGGTAGCAAAATAATTGTATAGATACAATCAAATAGTGAGTGAGTGCAAATGGATATAAAAATACTAGCTACTTAATCAAGTGAGGTTAAGATATAATTAAATAAAATACACAATATGCAATAACATAAAAAATAAAATACACTAGTCTTGAGAAAGGCCCTTTTTTGAGGGCAGAAACGCGTTGACATATTGGTAAGCATTACTTTAATCTTTACTTCATTCTCATATTGGATACACTATGTTGTGAATTTCTTTTTTTACAGAGACACTTTTTAGGATACTATAGGAGCAGCTGACAGGTGCTAGGATCCAATCAGCTACTTCAGCAACCACACTCAGGAATTTGGATCTGTTAAAGTAACTAACATTGGAAGGAATCAATTTCCTCACTTTCACCTTGCTTTTCATCACCCATTTTTTCCATTTTTTTTGTTTTGATTGACTTATTTTTGTTCTTCACTAACATTTGTTGATCAACTTTTTGAATACTTTTTTGGATTATATTTTATATTTTATTTTTTATGTTATTGCATATTGTGTATTTTATTTTTTATGTTATTGCATATTGTGTATTTTATTTAATTATATCTTAACCTCACTGGATTAAGTAGCTAGCATTTTTATATCCATTTGCACTCACTCACTATTTGATTGTATCTATACAATTATTTTGCTACCCCCCTTTTTTTGCACTGCAGTGCATTTTTCTATTTTTTGGAACACTATTTTTGTAACACTAATTTTGAACACTATTGTTTGTATTATTGTTTATTAGTTTTTTGCTTGATGCACTTGCTACAGTTGTACTTAGGCTAATTCTGTTTTATTAGTATACACTCTTATTCTGGTGTACCACTCACACTGATCACCTGTTATTACCTCTGTTTTTATTGTAATTATCAGCTTTGGCCCTTTGAGCCGCTTCTGTAAGATATTCCTGTATTTGTAATTTTATTTATATGTGCTTTTTACATTTTTTATATATAGTCTTTTATTACTGATGCTTTTTAACATGGTTCATTAAATAATCTTCTTTTATCTCTCTGTGAGTATATTTATCCCTTGGCCTCTTGTTGGCGCTGTATTCACTTCTTACTACTTGGGCCCTGGAAGTTCCACAGCCCCTGTAACCTGACTGGGGCCTAAACTACTGCCCCGCCCTACCTCCTCAGCCCTATTAGACCCTTGACAGGCCCCCGCCTCTAAGCGAGATGGGGAATTAACTTTTTTGGGCCTTGCAGGGCCTTTGCCTTTCCCTCTTCCACCCCTAGCATTAATAATGTGGGAAACTGGGGACCTGGATTGGGGGGTAGGCGGTACAACCTCCTCAGAACTGTCCCTGCTCTCTCCTGCAGGCCTCCGGACCTCTGCTGGACCAGATTCTTCCTCCCTGAACCTCCTGGGCCTAGCTGAAGTTCTCCTAGCATGCTCCCTCTCAGACAGAAAATCCTCTCGAAGTCTGGAAGCAGGAAAAGAGGCCGTGATCACTGCAGCATGGACCTATAAAGGTAAGCACACTCTCCGCCCCTCATATTGCAACAAAGTAACACATTTCCCCTGCAAACTCCAGACTTCTAAATTGTTAACCCTTAGTTTTGTTACAGTCCCATTAGAGGGCCCTCCACTGTCATTTTATTGCTTAACTAGGTCCAAAAGTGACCAACTTCAAAACCAATTTCCTCCCCCAGACTATACAAGCTTTATTGGGTTCATGAGTAACCCTTAGTGCCAAAGGAGGAACCCACCTAAGAAAATAATATAAAACTGAGGTTCTAGACAACTACCAATAGGGACTCACTGCCTTACTTTTACCTTATTTAACACCATTTGTCTGGCATAGATTATGTGTATTTTATGGTATTTCATTTAAGTATATTTTTCTGTATAACCTCAATTAAAAAACTATTTAAAAAAAAAAAAAAAAGTTTACTTTTAGTGCAGTTAGCGGGCGAGAGAAAGTTAAAGTTAGGTCACCACTTGTAATCTAGCCCTCTGTGTTTTCAAAATCATGAAAACTAGACAAACGTCAAACTGAAACACTATGGTAAATACATATGTTATATGGGTAGAAATAAAAGAACATTCTAGAGTACAAATAAAATTGTTTTTTGTTTCTATTATTCCGTTATTTTGCTAGGTGTACTGTCAGTGAGCCAATCAGAAGTAGGCATACCTATATATATACTCCAATCACAGACCTTACCTTAAGTCAACACTAAGGGGTGAATTTATTAAAGTCTGGTGGACATGATACGCTGTAGTGTATCATGTCCGCCAGACATCGCTGTATGCGGACAGCTGTATCGCTGTCCGTATTCAGCATTGCACAAGCAGTTCTAGTGAACTGCTTGTACAATACCGCCCCCTGCAGATTCGCGGCCGCTAGCAGGGGTGTCATTTAGCCCGATCGTATAGGAGCGAGCGGATTGCTGTGTGACACCTCAGAGGTGGCGTTTTAGTTAAGGAGCAGCAGTCTATAGAGCCTGAAGACTTGCGCGGAAACAGGGTGAATTGGCCCAATTCAGCCAATAATAAATCGACCCCTAAAATTGTTATTGTTTAGAAAGATAGATAATACCTTTTCTACCCATTCTCCAGCTTTGGACAGCCAACATTGTTATATTAATATACTATATAACATTTAAACCTCTAAATTTCTGCCTGTTTTTAAGCCTCTACAGACAGCCTCTTATCACATGCTTTTTTATTTTATTTTCACAACAGGAGACTGCTAATTCATGTGGGCCATATAGATAATGTGTTCATGCCCATGGAGTTATTTAAATGTCACCACAACACAGCATAAAAATGCAAGTCAATAGATAATAAATAAAAAGTCATGAGATTAGGGGGCTGTCAGAAGAGGTTTAGATACAAGGTAATCACGGAGGTATATTAATATAACTCTCAGCCAGATTACGAGTTTTGCGTTATGGCTGGCTCGCTACTAACTTGCAAGGTATTACAGGTTTTCCAAAAACCAGGCGTTTGTGGGCAATATGGCAGCGTTGAGCTCCATACCGCACACAAATACCAGCGCTGCTTTGAGCTGCTTTAACGTGCTCGTGCGCGATTTCCCCATAGACATCAATGGGGAGAGCCAGCTAAGAAAAAACCTAACACATTAATGGATCGTAAAGCTCCGTAACGCAGCCCCATTGATTCCTATGGGGAAAGAAAATGTATGTTTAAACCTAACACCCTAACATAAACCCCAAGTCTAAACACGCCTAATCTGCCGTCCCCGACATCGCCGACACCCACATTACACTTATTAACCCCTAATCTGTTGCCCCTGACATCGCCGACACCTACCTACACTTATTAACCCCTAATCTGCCGCCCCCAATGTCGCCGCCACCCACCTACACTTATTAACCCCTAATCTGCTGCCCCAATGTCAATGCCACCTACATACACTTTTAAACCCTAATCTGCTGTCCCTAACATCACAGCAAATTACATTACTATTATTAACCTCTTATCTGCTGCCCCCAAAACCGCCGCCAGGTAACTACACTTATTAACCCCTAATCTGCTGCCCCAATGTCGCTGCCACTATACTAAAGTTATTAACCCCTAAACCTAAACCTAAGTCTAACCCTAACCCTAACGTAACCCTAACACCCACTAACTTTAACATAATTAAAATAATTCCAAATAAAATTACAATTAATACCTAAATTATTCCTATTTAAAACTAAATAAATACTTACCTGTAAAATAAAACCCAAGCTAGCTACAATATAACTAATAGTTATATTGTATCTTGCTTATGTTTTATTTTTATTTCACAGGTAAGTTTGTATTTATTTTAACTAGGTAGATTAGTTATTAAATAGTTATTAACTATTTACTAGCTACCTAGCTAAAATAAATACAAAGTTACCTGTAAAATAAAACCTAACCTGTGTTACACTAAAATCTACCATTACACTAAAATTAAATAAATTAAATTACAAAAAAAATTATCTAAATTACAAAAAATAATAAACACTAAATTACACAAAATCAAAAATAAATTATCAAATAGTTAAACTAATTACACCTAATCTAATAGCCCTATCAAAAAAATGCCCCCCCAAATAAAAAAACCCTAATCTACACTAAACTGCCAATCGCCCTTAAAAGAGCCTTTTGCGGGGCATTACCCCAAAGAAATCAGCTCTTTTACCTGTAAAAAAAATACAAACAACCCCCCAACAGTAAAACCCACCACCCACACAACCAACCCTCCCCACAAATAAAAACCTACCTAAAGAACCTAAGCTCCCCATTGCCCTAATCTAAAAATAAAACCCACCCAATAAACCCTTAATAAAACCTAACACTAACCCCCGAAGATCCACTTACAGTTTTTGAAGACTAGACCATCCTCATCCAGCCGGGAGAAGTCTTCATCCAAGTGGCAAGAAGTCCTCAACAAAGCCGGGAGAAGTCTTCATCCAATTGGCAAGAAGTTGTCCTCCAGGCAGGCAGAAGTCTTCATCCAGATGGCATCTTCTATCTTCATCCTTCCGACACGGAGCGGCTTCATCTTCAAGATATCTGGCACGGAGCATCCTCTTCTTTCGCTCGCTATTGAAGAATGAAGTTTCCTTTAAATGATGTCATCCAAAATGGCGTCCCTTGAATTCTGATTAGCTGATAGAATTCAATCAGCCAATAGGCTTGAGCTTGCATTCTATTGGCTGATTGGAACTCATAACGCAAAACTCGTAATCTAGCCGTCTGTTTGTTATGCAAAACTGGGGAATGGGTTATAAAGAGATTATCTATCTTTTACTATGTGACTATTTTGAAGGAGCTAACACAAAGTAAATAATACAAAACTGTATTGTTGAGGGGTAAGGAGGTTTTGACAAAAGCTCAGAAAATAGATGAAACATAGATTAATGCTTGAATTTTTGTATTGAAATAAAGGATGTCATTTTTATACAAGAGTCAAAATCCTGCAAGTGTCAATTCTTCGAATGGATATGATTCTTACAATCATAGGCTACAGTTAGGTAGTTGCTGATTTTAAGCAGAGAGTACAATGACTACAACAATGACTACAAGGGGCAAAATTACCTCTGTAAATTCACCTCACACATCGGGTGAATCACATAAACCGTGCCAGCAGATGATATACTGCAAGGGATAGGCAAGGTGTCCGTACACGGACACTGGTGTCCGTGACTAGCTCTTGCAGTGTCTGCCGGCCATTTTGAATTGGGGAGGGAGGAGTAGGGCAGATAAATGCAGGTCCTGACTCCTCCTAGAAGCCGCTCAGTTGCGGGAAAGTAACTCTCAGTGAGATTGAGAATGAGGGAAGATTCAAGAAGCATGCTGGCACTGTGTCCCTGGAGCTTTATATGCAAAGGTAAAGCACTTTAACTAGTACCTGAGGTGTATTATTAAGTACTACATATTTTCCCTTTCCTATTATTTAATTGAAAAACCTTATTATATCTTTTCTTTCTGAATGAATAATAGGAAAGGGAAAATATGAAGTGTGAATAAAGTTGGTGGCTTTTCAAGAGACTGCTAGCGATATTGGGTGATATTGAATAAAATAAGCCTGAGAGAAATACTGGATGTGTATCTGCATCTGTATAATAACACCCAGCATTATACAAATACACAGTAGTGACACTGGCACATGGGTATAGCCGGAGGAGGGCTGGATATAGGATCAGTGGTATCTGCATCAGTATAATAACACCCAGCTCTATACAAAGACACAGTAGTGACACTGGCACATGGGTATAGCCAGAGGAGGGCTGGTTATAGGATCAGTGGTATCTGCATCAGTATAATAACACCAGGCACTATATAATGACACAGTAATGACACTGGCACATGGGTATAGCCAGAGGAGGGCTGGTTATAGGATCAGTGGTATCTGCATCAGTATAATAACACCCAGCACTATATAATGATGTTTTTAATTTCAAATGTACCTTGGTGTCCTTCACTTAAGTCTGTACTTTGGAAAATGTCTGCCACAGCTTTGGTCCGTGCCTATCCCTAATATTGCCGTAAGTCAAACAAACCAGCGACGTTCAGAAATGTGAGGAAATACATATATCTGGCGTCACAAGTGAATTACGGCAATATATGATCTGCCAGCGCCTAAGTTAATAACAAAAAAGTGCAAAATACACCTAAAAATCTAACCCGTCTCAAAAAAATTAAACCGTCACTTCAAAACCTCTATATCCACCATGTGGGGTTTGGCAGATTGGGGGTTAATAGTGTAATTAGTAAGATTGCAATGTGGGGGGTTGGCGGTTTAGGTGTTAATACTTTTATTAGATTGCGATGTGGGGGTTGGCGGTTTAGGGGGTTAATAATTTTATTATTAGTTGCGATGTTAACACTCACTATTAACCTCTAACCCACCAACCCCCCCCCCACAACACAATCTACCGGTTAACACTATTAACCTCTAACGCACCAACCCCCCACAATGCAAACAACTAATTAAACTAATAACCCCTATACCGCCACCCCCCCCACAAAGCAAAGTATAAATCTAATGACTAAGCCCCCTAACATAACACCCCTTAAGTTAACCCCAATTAAAACACACTAACATAAAAAAAATACTAGCTACATTTAAAATTACCAAAAATAAAAAAAAAATACTTTAAAAAAACTAACATTATCTAAAATAAAAATCCTAACATAACATGAAAATAAAAAATCTAAGATTACATAAAAATAATAAACCTAAAATTAAATTAAAATAAAAAAATCTAAGATTACATAAAAATAAAGAACCTAAAATTAAATTAAAATAAAAAACCTAAGATTACAAAAAATAAAAAAGCTAATATTACAGAAAAAAGCAAACTACATTATAAAAAAAAAAAAATATTCCTAATCTAATACCCCCTTAAAAACAAAAAAGCCACATCAAAATAACCCCCTCCCTAATCTAACAATAAACTACCAATAGCCCTTAAAATGGCATTTTGTAGGGCATTGCCCTAAAGAAATCAGCTCTTTTACCAAAAAAATACTAAGTACCCCCTAACAGTACAGTGATCGTCCGCCGCACACTAAAGATTGAATGCAAGGTACCCCATTTATATTGGATAGGATGAGAGCTACTTACATCCTATTGGCGGGTTGTGCGCCTGACGGCGCATATGTTATTTCGCTCCTTGTGTGCTCATGACAGTGTATAGGAGTTGTGTGTAAAGCCAGGGAGTCTCACTTTATTTAAAAGAGATAAGCAGGAATGATTCAGCCCAAAAAAAACAAAGGCCTAGATTACGAGTTTTGCATTAGAGGCTATGCGGTGCTAACAAGCAGTTTTCCCTCACTGCTCACTTACCTGCAGCGCTGGTATTACAGGTTTTCAGAAACCCGTCGTTAAAAGACAAGAAGTGAGTGTTGAGCAAAATTTTGCTCATTAACGCACTCCAATACCAGCGCTGCTTAAGTCAGCGGTGAGCTGGTCGTACGTGCTTGTGCACGATTTCCGCATAGGAATCAACGGGGAGAGCCGGCTGAAAAAAAGTCTAAGACCTGCAAAAAAACAGCGTAAAACTCCTTAACGCAGCCCCATTGATTCGTATGGGGAAATAAAAGTTGTGTCTACACCTAACACCCTAACATGAACCCAGAGTCTAAACACCCCTAATCTTACACTTATTAACCCCTAATATGCTGCCCCCGACATAGCCGACACCTACATTATAATTATTAACCCCTAATCTGCCTCTCCGGACACCGCCACCACCTACATTATATGTATTAACCCCTAATCTGCTGTCCCCAACATCGCCGAAACCTACATAATATTTATTAACCCATAATCTGCTGCCCCAATGTTGCCGCAACCTACCTACATTTATTAACCCCTAATCTGCCGCTCCCAACGTCGCCGCCACTATATTAAATTTATTAACCCCTAAACCTAAGTCTAACCCAAACCCTAACACCCCTAACTTAAATATAATTTAAATAAATCTAAATAAAATTCCTATCATTAAATTATTCCTATTTAAAACTAAATACTTACCTATAAAATAAACCCTAAGCTAGATACAATATAACTAATAGTTACATTGTAGCTATCTTAGGGTTTATTTTTATTTTACAGGCAAGTTTGTATTTATTTTAACTAGGTAGACTAGTTATTAAATAGTTATTAACTATTTAATAACTACCTAGCTAAAATAAATACAAAAGTACCTGTAAAATAAATCCTAACCTAAGTTACAATAACACTTAACACTACACTATAATTAAATAAATTACCTAAATTAAATATAATTACCTAAATTAAATTAAATTAGCTAAAGTACAAAAAAAACACTAAATTACAGAAAATAATAAACAAATTGCAGATATTTAAACTAATTACACCTAATCTAATAGCCCTATTAAAATAAAAAAGCCCCCCAAAATAAAAAAAAAACCCTAGCCTAAACTAAACTACCAATACCCCTTAAAGGGGCCTTTTGCAGGGCATTGCCCCAAAGTAATCAGCTCTTTCACCTATAAAAAAAAATACAAACAACCCCCCCAACAGTAAAACCCACCACTCACACAACCAACCCCCCAAATAAAATACTATCTAAAAAAACCTAAGCTCCCCATTGCCCTGAAAAGGACATTTGGATGGGCATTGCCCTTAAAAGGGCAGTTAGCTCTATTACAGCCCAAAGTCCCTAACCTAAAAATAAAACCCACCCAATACACCCTTAAAAAACCTAACACTAACCCCCTGAAGATCGATTTACCGGGAGAAGTCTTCATCCAAGCCAGGCCGAAGTCCTCAACGAAGCCGGGAGAAGTCTTCATCCAAGCCGGGCGAAGTGGTCCTCCAGATGGGCAGAAGTCTTCATCCAGACGGCATCTTCTATCTTCATCCATCCGACGTGGGATCATCTTCAAGACATCCGACGTGGAGCATCTTCTTCATCCAGAGTCTTCTTACTGAATAAAGGTTCCTTTAAGTGATGTCATCCAAGATGGCGGCCCTTAGATTCCGATTGGCTGATAGAATTCTATCAGCCAATCGGAATTAAGGTAGAAAAAATCCTATTGGCTGATGCAATCAGCCAATAGGATTGAGCTTTCATTCTATTGGCTGATTTGAACAGCCAATAGAATGCGAGCTCAATCCTATTGACTGATTGGATCAGCCAATAGGATTGAACTTCAATCCTATTGGCTGATTGCATCAGCCAATAGGATTTTTTCTACTTTAAGTCCTCAACGAAGCCGGGAGTACTCTTCATCCAAGCCGGGGCGAAGTGGTCCTCCAGATGGGCAGAAGTCTTCATCCAGACGGCATCTTCTATATTCATCCATCCGACGCGGGTCCATCTTCAAGACATCCGACGCAGAGCATCCCCTCTATCCGGAGTCTTCTTACTGAATGAAGGTAACTTTAAGTGACGTCATCCAAGATGGCGTCCCTTAGATTCCTATTGGCTAATAGAATTCTATCAGCCAATCGGAATTAAGGTAGAACAAATCCTATTGGCTGATGCAATCAGCCAATAGGATTGAAGTTCAATCCTATTGGCTGATCCAATCAGTCAATAGGATTGAGCTCGCATTCTATTGGCTGTTCCAATCAGCCAATAGAATACAAGCTCAATCCTATTGGCTGATTGCATCAGCCAATAGGATTTTTTCTACCTTAATTTCAATTGGCTGATAGAATTCTATCAGCCAATCGGAATCTAAGGGACGCCATCTTGGATGACGTCACTTAAAAGAACCTTCATTCAGTAAGTAGACTCCGGATGAAGAAGATTCTCCGCGTCGGATGTCTTGAAGATGGACCCGCGTCGGATGGATGAATATAGAAGATGCCTTCTGGATGAAGACTTCTGCCCATCTGGAGGACCCCTTCGCCCGGCTTGGATGAAGACTACTCCTGGCTTCGTTGAGGACTTCGGCCCGGCTTGGATGAAGACTTCTCCCGGTAAGTCGATCTTCAGGGGGTTAGTGTTAGTTTTTTTTAAGGGTGTATTGGGTGGGTTTTATATTTAGGTTAGGGACTTTGGGCTGCAATAGAGCTAACTGCCCTTTTAAGGGCAATGCCCATCCAAATACTCTTTTCAGGGCAATGGGGAGCTTAGGTTTTTTTAGATAGTATTTTATTTGGGGGGTTGGTTGTGTGGATGGTGGGTTTTACTGTTGGGGGTTTGTTTGTATTTTTTTTTACAGGTAAAAGAGCTGATTACTTTGGGGCAATGCCCTGCAAAAGGCCCTTTTAAGGGCTATTGGTAGTTTAGTTTAGGCTAGGTTTTTATTTTATTTTAATAGGGCTATTAGATTAGGTGTAATTATTTTAAATATCTGTAATTTGTTTATTATTTTATGTAATTTAGTGTTTTTTTGTTCTTTAGCTAATTTATTTTAATTTAGGTAATTTATTTAATTATAGTGTAGTGTTAGGTGTTATTGTAACTTAGGTTAGGCTTTATTTTACAGGTACTTTTTTTTATTTATTTTAGCTAGGTAGTTATTAAATAGTTAATAACTATTTACTAACTAGTCTACCTAGTTAAAATAAATACAAACTTGCCTGTAAAATAAAAATAAACCCTAAGCTAGCTACAATGTAACTATCAGTTATATTGTAGCTAGCTTACGGTTTATTTTATAGGTAAGTATTTAGTTTTAAATAAGAATAATTTAGTTAATCATAGTAATATTTATTTAGAGTTATTGTAATTATATTTAAGTTAGGGGGTGTTAGGGTTAGGGTTAGACGTAGGTTTAGGGGTTAATAACTTTAATATAGTGGGAGGCGGGGCGTAGCCGTGCAGGAACATGGCTGCACTGTAACAAAGCTCCGTTGCCTTTCCCCTTCAATTGGCATATAAATGGAGTAATTTTGCTCTGGCATTCATAAAAACAGCAAGCAAACGAACCGGAACACCTACGACCTCCTTACTGGAACTTACAACTAAAAACGAGACGGCAGACTCCTTTGCAAACCGGGACTTACAAATTTACAACAAGTGCCATCTTGACAGCGCAACCTGAACCGACCGAGCCCTGCAACAACAAACACGGGGAGCGACAGGGCAGAGAACACAAAAACAACTGAATACCCCTAATAAACTGTAAGAACACGCTTCATAACATACGGACGAGACCAAAGCAGGGCCGCGGTCACTTCTCTCTTGCCACGCTCAGTCGCATCACAGCACCCCAGCAGCTACGCAAGACCACGCGGCTACATAGCTATACCCATAACGGCCAGACAGGGATACAAACAGGTAAAAACATTATCTTGATCTGCCTACCTATCTACATTGGCAATATCATATTATAACAAATGACTGTTTAATGGGGGCTAACACTGTCAATAAACATAAGCTCAGATAGGAAAAAAGAAGATCAGCTGCAGCACACACTTCACAAATACGTTGCACTCTCCCCTTATATGATGCAAAACGAAGTGAACCCATAATACAAGCGACTACCTAGCTCCAACACAGGACACTCTGTTCTGGCCAAAGTCGTTGGCCCCATCGTTCCCCACAATACTAGCACATGGCAACAAGGAGATCTACTAGACCACATAAAGCACCACATAAAGTAACACTACCTAAAAAATCACCATCAGTCTGCACCGATTTCAAATCTACGCAAAAAAACTCACCTCACCAGCTGGAAAATCCCGACAACCCTAACAAAATGGAATCACAACTTACTACAAGCCTTGCTCCTCTCCCGCAAGACCAACTCTCACAGATACAACAAAATATAGCCTCCTTACCCTCCAAGAGCGACATAGCTGATATGAAAACATTTATCAAGAATGAGATTACATCTTTACGAAAAGATATGTCTGACATGAACTCTAAACTTGAATACCTGGAGGAAGGACAAGAATATCTAGAGTCACAAGTTAGTGATAACATCCAATGTCTAAGCTGTCAAGACTCCATTATCCAGTCACTACAACTAAAGGTCGAAGACCTTGATAACCGCAGTCGCCGCAGCAATCTGCGCATCCGAGGTATACCCGAGGATGTTACCCAGGAATCCTTAGTCGAATACCTACTACAATTTTTCAAACAATTGGAGCCCGCACTGGAGACCTCTGAGGCAACCCTTGAGAGGGCCCATCGCGCCCTAAGACCGAAACCTACACCGCTGAGCCCTCCTAGGGATGTGATTCTGAAATTCACTCACTTTCACCAAAAAGAAGCAGTGTGGAAACAAGCCCGTAGCCAACGATCAATATCCTTCCAAGGCCATTCCATCCAGGTCTATCAAGACCTTAGCCCGGCTACTATTGAAAGGAGACGAAATCTACCCTTTATCACAACCCTCCTACAAGAACATAAAATAAAATATCGATGGGGATTCCCCTTTAGCCTCTTGGTGCATAAAGATGGCAAAACTATCGCTTACAAGGGAACAGAAGACTTAGAAGCTCTATCTAAAAATCTCAATATTAACTTCCCGGACCCCCCTTCTCCTGCAGCAACGACCAGAGACACCGCACAAGATGATCCTCCAAAGGCCCAAAGGTCGACATGGACCAAAGTACCCAGGAAAAATGTGAAAGACCCCATGTCTAAATGAGGCACATATATCTTACCCACAAGAGTCTTCACAATGTGAGACCTGAAACATCTGACAGTAAGGTCATATATTCCCTTTGTGTGACAGACACTGTGAACTTGCTAATGCACACTAACATTTGCTCTTTGCCTAATGCTTGAGAAGATACCAGAGTTTACCTGACTTTATCCTTAGACTGAGAAGGAATACCCACAGGGAATTGTTTATGCCACTTCTCTTACCATATCAATCCACCAAAGTTATACTGTTATGTTATGTCTACTTACCCCCTTATCTCTCTTAATAACAAATGTTTACATTTTACCTCTGCTGCCTAACCACCATAGCTAAGATGATCGACTACAGGTAGATATATACTAAGAGGATTCTTAATGTCTTAATGTCTTATGTTTAATGTTTAATGTTATTATGATGCACTATATACCAATGTTACTGTACCGGGCTGCCTTGTTTGCCTGTTATAGGATGATATGCTTTATCATGTTAGATCAATATGTCTTATTTACAAGCTAAGTTAGTCAAGTTACCACAACTGGTACAAATTGTTGATTGCCGTGAAAAGTTAACTTAAGCCAATGAAGGGGAAACGCTTCCTCTACATCTTATTTCTCTTACCAATGTTTTCATCCACTCCTTCCTCCTTACCTAATCCCCTTACCCTCTGCTGTGTTAAATTACCACCAATACTATTACTTGACAAACTACCTAATCATACTGACTCCTACACAAACATTGAATTAACATATTCTATAGACAACCACTATAATTTCACTTTGCACTACTCTAATGGCTGAACACTCACATAGAAAACCACCCACCAACTTAATACGGATTCAATCTATAAATGCAAAGGGACTCAATATCCCCTCAAAAAGAACTCAGGCCTTGAGAGATGTTAATAGATACAAGTCAGACCTACTGTTTCTCCAGGAAACACATTTTCGCAAAGGAAGAGAACCCCTCACATTTACCCTCAAATTTGGAACCTGCTTTTATGCCTCCCATCCCAAATCTAAAAAACATGGAGTGGGAATACTGATAAAGAAAAATGTCCCTTTTAAAGAAATTAAAATCATTAGAGACAAAGCTGGAAGATATATTATTCTAATAGGCTTACTATATGGCCGCCCAGTCACGCTAGTATCGATCTACACTCCTAATACAAAGCAAGCCACATTTATTAGCAACATAACTAATCTTATTCTAGAACACCAAAAAGGAGTCTTAATAATTTGCGGAGATCTTAACATGCCGCTTAACCCACCTCTGGATTGCTCCTCCTCTAATTCCTTGATCCCTACTTCACAGATAACTCGTACACTTACCTCACTGAAGAAATTAACAGCACAAGACTTATGGAGAACCCACCACCCTAACAAGGAAGACTACACTTTCTACTCACACCCTTACAAGCAATACTCTAGAATTGATTATATTTTCACTGACGTCACAGGCCTGTCACTATTTACATCTACCCAAATCACCCCTATAACATGGTCGGACCATGCATCAGTACTAGGTACACTAACATGGCCGTCTAAACCCATACACGACTATATATGGAGATTGGATGATCAGCTCCTTTCCGACCCTATAATATCCCAACAAATATCCAAATCCATATCGGAATACTTCACCCATAACTCTACAGAAGACACGTCCCAATTAAATATATGGGAAGCCCACAAATGCGTAATTCGGGGCGAACTTATGGCCATTAAGGCCTCCATTAACAAACAAAAGCAAGCATTTCTATCAACACTTCTTTCAGAAATTGACAAATTAGAAACCCAACACAAATGCTGCCCGACTGACCACGACCTCCTACTCTCTATTCAAGCTGAAAAAGATAAACTAGCACTTTACTTAAATAAGGAACATAAACGCCAAGCACTCCGCTTACAACAAGCAAACTACGAAGGTCGCAATAAATCAGGTAGATCCCTTGCTCGTTACCTAAGATTAAAAAAAAAAAAAACTACATCCTACACATCAAGGACGATAACAGTATATCACACTTTTCAACCCAGGCCATTACAAACACCTTTAGGACATACTTTCAAAACCTATATAACTTGCGCTCCAACCCTGGCAATTCAGCGACTCCACAAACAGCCCTAGCTGACGACATAAATACATACTTATCATCCCTTCATTTACCCCATCTTACCACTAACCAACAAAACCAACTAGAGGACCCCATAACAGCAGAAGAAATTAAACTAGCCATTAAAGATCTCCCATCTGGGAAATCACCAGGGCCAGACGGTTTTAGCAACCGATATTATAAGACATTCCAGGAAGAATTACTCCCCCACATTACCTCATTTTTCCAATACATTGATGAATCTAAACAATTCTCCCCTACACTGCTAGAAGCCCACATCATTCTCCTCCCTAAGCCCAACAAATCATTAGAACACCCCTCTCACTTTCGCCCTATTTCACTAATTAACTCAGACGTAAAAATATTCGCAAAGATATTAGCTAACAGAATGAATCTGGTACTACCAGACCTGATCCACCAGGATCAGGTGGGGTTCGTCCCTAGGCGCGAGGCGAAAGACAACACGGTCAGGGCCCTCAATCTAATTCAATACATGCAAGATAAGGAGGTCCCAGGGATCCTTCTGTCAATAGACGCCGAAAAGGCCTTTGACCATGTTGGCTGTGATTTCCTAAAAGCCACCTTAACTAAATTGGGTCTCGGACCTAAGATCATTACCAGAATATTTGCCTTATACTCCCACCCCAACGCAAAATTACTTATCAATGGCACACTATCCAATTCCTTCAACATATCCAACGGCACAAGGCAAGGTTGCCCCCTATCTCCCTTATTGTTCGCCTGCTTCATAGAAACCTTGGCCACAAAGATCAGGCAAAACCCCTCAATTAGCGGAATACAAGTAGGAACACAAACATACGTAATGTCTCTGTTTGCCGACGACATCTTATTCACGTTAGCAAACCCCGAAAATTCAATAACCCCCCTCTTACAGGAATTCCAAATCTTCCAGTCACTATCCAACTTTTCTATAAATGTTTCCAAATCCGAAGCCTTAAACATTAACTTAACCGACACAGCTCTAGCACATATTAAAACTCTAATGCCATTTACATGGCGAACCCACTCCCTACACTACCTAGGAATACAACTAACCACTTCTATCGAACAAACCTACATACAAAACTATATACCAATACAAAAAACAATTATCAGGGATCTATCATCCTGGCTCTCTAAAAAGCTCTCCTGGCTGGGCAAAATAAATGTTCTCAAAATGAATATATTCCCACGACTACTATATATAATGCAGGCCCTACCAATCCCGATCCCTAAAAACTACATTCCCACCCTACAGAAAGCATTTAGTGACTTTGTTTGGCGCCGCCGCCCCCCCCAGGATAAACAAAAACATCATGCAAACCCCAAAACTCCAAGGAGGACTAGGCATACCTAACATATCAAAGTACCGACAAGCCATATTCTTGCAAAGGATAGTTGACTGGTGTATACATTATGAACATAAAAGATGGGTGAAATTAGAACACTCAATATCAAACAACCCACACCTAGGAAAACAATGCTGGAATCTCGACAAACCGACTACAAAGCTTAATTATAACTCACACCTGATCACAGAAACGTATAAAATATGGGAATTCACAATAGCTACCCACACCTACATCTCATCTAAACCTTCTCCACTAACCTCAATTATAGATAATGGCCAATTCACACTAGGAACACCTATAACAACAGATACTCCGGGCTCATACTACAGGGATATCCCTATTCACTATATTATATCAAATGAAAAACTATTACCACAGGCGGAACTGATTGACAAGGGATACCCTCTTTTCCAAAACTGGTTCCAATATGCCCGCGTCCATCACTTCATAACAACACATAAACAATCTAGAAACATGGTTCGACCATTAACCAATTTTGAGAAACTATGCATAAGGACTCCCCCAATATCACACACTCTCGCACTAATTTATAGAATATTAACACAAAACTCTCCTGGCCAAACCCCTCCCTTCCTAGAAAAATGGGAAGACGAACTAGGTATAACAATCTTACCCCACACCAGCACACTAATCTTTCAAAATATCACCAAAACATCAATCTCACTCTCCATACAAGAAATCAATCTAAAAATCTTACACAGATGGTACCTTTCCCCAATTAAACTACACCGACTATACCGCAACACATCCAAGCAATGCTGGAGATGTGGACATAGCTGTGGCAATCTGGCTCACATGTGGTGGTGGTGTAATGGGGCCCAAAACTACTGGAGAGATATAATCAGAGAAATAGAAAAAGTTCTTGATACCCAATTCCCTCTAGACCCCACAATCTGGCTACTAAGTAGACCTCCCCATATTAAACAGAAACACTGCCTCAAACTTTTTTACATCATGACCAATAGTGCTAGATACCTACTGGCTAGAAATTGGAGAAGTAAGGAGGTCCCCTCCACATTGGTTTGGACTAAGAGAGTATCAGAATTCCTAGATCTAGAGGAGTATTATTTTGTTAAATACGCCAAAATGGAGACATACGCTGAAATGACAGCACTGTGGGAACACTATCTTAACCTATAACACTCTACACTAACCACGCGTAAACAAAACGAACTACAATATTGCTGCCTAGTCACACCAAAAAAGCACGGATAAGGTGGGAAACACAAACACATCGCCAGCCCTATGAAACCCTAACTGTCTAAACAGAATCCTAAACGAGTCAACTTGTCTTAACTAAAAGAAAAATTGTTGATAACTATCTCACTAAGCACAGCAACACAAACCCCTTACCCTTCCCCTCGTTCCTCCTCCCCTATTATCTTCTTTAACCCCTTTTCTTTAGCTTAACTAAATTGTTTACAATACTCTTTAAAAATGAGGTTTCCTGAACGAGATCCATAAGTGGTCTCTTATTCTCTGTGAGAGCCTTTTATTGTTTTATGAAGACAAAGGGACCCAAAAGAGGCCCCCTATGAACCCCAGAAGGCTCGAAGAATATAAGGCACGTTAATGCAACAGGGAAAAAAGTAAATTGCGCTATATGAACTGACTCAGTATCCTCAGAGACTATAACTATATATATATATATATATATATATATATATATCTCTCGCTTGTCAATAAATAAATGGTCTACAATCAACTCAAAAAAATATATAGATATAAATATTAAAATTTCTAAAATCACCTAAAGGAAAAAATGCATAAAAATTGGTCAAATATAAAATATAAAATATAAAATCCACAATAGCACCCTCGGTATAAATATAAATATATGTGACAGGAGATAAATAAAAAAATAATAAAAAGATAAATATACAACAGTACCTTGATTTAACAACTTAATATATATGAATTGCTTGTCCTTAAACTACAAGACATATATATATGTCAGGAAAAACTCCTGTATTGCACGCTGTTTATATTTTACAGTACCTCTAGTAGTTTCTCATGACCATTCTCATTACTGTCTTTTACTAAAAGTGAAGCATCCAGTATAAGGTGATATGTCCCTTTAAGATGAATAGAAACTTGAGTCCCGTTTTGTGCAGCTCCAATCAGACAGGGTAAATCCAAACCTCAGTCGTAGGGATAATAGTACATGCAAAAAGAAGAGAGAGAGAGCGCACAAAAGATTCAAGTGTAGATTTTTATTAACAACATTAGCACACATAAATTGATGCACTTACTAGAAGTAAGATTAAAAAGGCAATCAGAGTTCAACTCTCTTTCCTCCACTTGTATAGCCGCTCCACACTGCTGCCTAGGAAAGTCAGTGTCCCCGGATGTTGATGCACGGTACCGGCTTCTGTAGCAGGGCTTTCCGGATGCCTCTGCTAACTGCCTGTCTGCCAATGGGAGGGAGCGGATCAAAAATTTGGAGTCTGAGCGTCGGACCTGTTTGCCGGTTCCTAACGCGTTTCCCCCAGTCAGCGGCTGGGCTTTTTCAAAGGATAAAATCAGATGTATTGTTTCTCTTGCCGCCCTCAACTTTTAAAGGGCAAGCGTCCAATTAGATTCGTGGGTGTGTTTGTCCGGCCAATTGTAACGTCCAAATAGTCCTCTGTGATATTGCACACCAATGGCCAACCAAAAGATAGAGGGAGTGTTTTTAGAACCAATGCCATACTCCCTACGTGTTTGTTTTTTAACCACATGAAAAAAGCTACAATTTCTCTGCAGTATGTGTTATAAGAAAACACTCAAAGTATATCTTATTTAAGGACAATATGTGACTAACTTGTAACGCTAAACTATAACAAATTATAAACATTTTTCATCAGAGATACCACATATTAGCGATCTAATATATTGTTACAGAGTTGATTAAATAGTGATTCTGAGTTATATTTCTCGTTGACAATCAGAACATAAATTCTATAATTAAAGAATACATCTTATATTTTCCATAGTTGCTTTATAAGTATATATACATATCTATCTCACAATGAATTGCATACCTATATTTATATCTAATCTAATATTAATTTAAATATTAATTTAAAAAGATTTTATTTACAAAAAAATTTTTAAACAAATTTTCAACGCTAAAAACATGCTATTAAAATATAATTAAAAAACAATTAAAAAACTGAAAAATTGATGAAAAATTGATTTTCTATGAGATCAATAGTATTAATAATATAAAAATCTTTAATGTAGATTTTATACAAACGCTGCTACATCTATATCTATATTAAGACCATAAGGTTGTAATGTGTTCAATTTATATATCCACTTGGTCTCCAACTTTCTCAGTTCTAAAAGACGATTAGGTTTAGTTATAGGGACTCTATCTATAACTTGAACTTTGAGAGAACTGGGATTATGTCTATGGCATTCCAAAAAATGTTTAGGGACACTGTGATTTGTCATCTTTTTTTCTATATTATATATGTGTTCATTAACTCGCCGTCTTATTTGACGTTTCGTACGGCCCACATACAGTAGGCCACACCCACATTGTAATAAGTATACAACATATATAGATTCACAGTTGCTTCTAAATGAAATGTTGAAAGTTTCAGTTAGTGAACTATTAGAATATGTAGGGGCTCTATTAACATGTTTACACATATTGCAACGGGATTTTCCACACCTCATAGTTCCCTTCCATTCACTCAACCAGGTAGTACCAATTTTTTCGATCCCTGTTTCACTAGCCTTATTCTTAATGATAGGTTTTATTTTGCTTGGAGCAAGAATATTTTTAAGGCTTTTGCCTTTCCTATAGTTAATAGTTGGTTTGTCCCCCAATGCTGGCCCTAAAACAGGATCTAATTGAAGCAGTGGCCAGTGTTTTTTGATTATTTTTTCTAAACTTTTTGAACCTTCATTGTAAGTTGTTATAAATCTCGGTGGATCTAATTTCACTGGTTCTATTAATTTGTTGTGTATATGAGACCCTATTGCATTTGGTTTATCTAATTTAATATTTATATTTCTCTCTTTTGCAATAGCTCTATTTTTTGCTGCTTGTATTAGTTTTGGTTCATAGCCTTTTTCTAAAAATTTATCTTCTAATATTTTCGCTTCTGTTTCAAAATCATTTTCATGTGTACAATTTCTTTTTATTCTTAAAAATTGACTATATGGAACATTGTCCAACCATGATTTTTTATGGGCGCTTTTGGCTTGTATATAACTATTTCGATCTGTGCTTTTTCTATAGTTTTTCACTGCTATTTTTCCTGTGTTATCTGTAAACAATACTAAATCTAAAAATTCTATTTTATCTTTTGAACATGAATTTGTAAAAGTTAAATTAAAATCATTACTATTAATATGTTTCATAAAATTATCTATTTCTGTCACATTCCCTTTCCACAGGATAATGACATCATCTATGTATCTGCCATATGATACTATATTACTTGAAAATGGATTATTATGCCAAATGTATTTATTCTCAAACGCATTTACATAGAGATTAGCATAGGATGGGGCAAATGTTGTCCCCATCGCTGTGCCTTGGGTCTGTAGATAATATTTATCTTCAAACATAAAATAGTTGTGATGTAGAATAAAATTAATACTATCGATTAAAAAAGATATATGTTTCATTGGGATTGACCATTTTAAAAGTTCTTTTTTTATCTCGTTTGTGCCATTGATATGAGGTATACACGTATAAAGGGAAGCAACGTCGCACGTTAGCCAGTACATATCCTCTTCCCATTGTTTACCCTCAAACCTTCTAATTACCTCCGTTGTGTCTTTGATATATCCTTTCATATTTTTTACTATTGGTTGAAGGTAAAAATCAACATATTTGGATAGATTATCACTAATTGATCCTATCCCGGACACAATTGGCCTACCTGGTGGATTTTTACTGTCCTTATGTATTTTGGGAAGGTGGTATATAATTGCTATATTTGGCTGAGTATTAAATATAAATTTGAACTCATTTTCATTGATATTACCCTCTATTTTAGCTTTATTTAAAATTTTATAAAGCTCTTTATTATATATTTCAGTGGGATCTTTATCTAAGGTTTGGTAGGTATCCTTGTCCCCTAGCAATTTAAAAGCTTCTTGCCTATATTGTTCCCTTTTTTGAATTACAATACCCCCGCCCTTATCGGCGGGGCGTATTATTATCTCGTTATTAGACATAAGTTTTTTAAGAGATTTCCTTTCCATGATGGTCAAATTATCATTATGTTTGTTTAAAAATTGATTAGCATTTTCATTTTTAAATAGCTCTTCTATTTCGTTTAAAACTAATTTAGAGAAGGATCTCAAATGATCTCCCTGTGCACCTACTGGATTAAAAGTTGATTTACCTTTAAAGTGCGAGTGCTGAATTTCTGGTTCTTTTTCATGTAGGGATATATCTAATGTGTCAATAAGATCATTAATATGATTTTCTGTATATTCAACTGTTAGATCTTTTGAATTATGTGCTCCCGATGGTTCGCTAGGTTTTACATTTTCAATTTCCAGATCTTTCAATATATTTAAGATGCCTAAATCTGTAGCTTCCATATATGTGTTATTAACAACATTTTTGTTGATGGGATTCTTAAGATAATACCTCTTCAGGGTTAACTTTCTCACATATTTGTGGATATCTACATATATTTCAAACTTATTTGGTCCTGCTTTAGGGGCAAACTTTAAACCTTTTTGTAGAAGACTGATGTCATTAGAATCTAGATTGACCTCAGCCAGATTGAAAATATCACTTTTGGTTTTATTTATTCTAGTCTTGAGCGTCCTGTTAGCCTGTATCTTTTTTCCTCCTCTATTTCCTCTTCTTCTCTTTCTAATGATCTTTTTCTTTGTCTTATTCGTTCTATTGGTCTTTCTTGAGGTGCATGGTTGTGTCCTTGGCCTAAAAAATTTCGATTATCAATTGCTTCTTTGGGTCTTGCTCCTTTACCTTCCCAAATGGGTTCATCCTGTCTTTGAGAATGGTTAATTAAAGGTTCATACCTATTATTTGTATCCATTTGTATACGTGGACTTGTGTAATTGTTTGTTGTATAACTTGGTCTACGTCTCCATTGTGGATAGTTATCCGAATAATTTGATTTATTCTGTTGGCGTGGAGCGCCATTGTATGTGTGATATGTATTCGGTCTATTTTGATTGTTATTATTTGTATGTTTATTGTATTGTCCTGAATATGTATCTCTATTACTATATTGAGCATTATAGTGTCTTTCTGAATATATCCTAGTTTGTTGAATATGTGTTTTACTAGGTTCTTCATAGGACCTTATTGGAATGTTATTTGTATTATGATTTGGGTTAGTATTGATTGTACTCTCCGGATTTTTCATATTTACATCTTGTTTTTTATCCATTTTTTTATTATTGTATGTATATACTTTATTTTCTTTAAAATCCAGAATATCCCTCTTTAATTTTTTCTGTTTACTATATTGTAGATCCCTATCCAATTGACTCACCCTGAACTGAATACTTTTATTTCTATTAATCCACTTCTCAACATTTCTATATGGTTGAATTTTTGTGATCACCTCTTCCAATTCTAGCTTTACCTTATTGAGTCTAAATTCTCTATATTTTATTAATGTTTTAATAAATTTATTGGAACATTCTTGTGCTGCTGTTTCCCACTCTGTAACAAATTCAACCTCATCTAGCTCAAAAGCTGGTTGCTTTAATATGCGTAAACCTCTTGGTATAACCTTATGCGTTAAATAATTCTCTAAAAGAATGAGATCTTGCCAATCCCTGGCATCCTGAAATAAAAGTTTTTCTAGATCTTTAAATAATTCTTCTGGGTCTGTTTCTACTGTATTGGGTTCTTCTATATAATGGTCCAGCAAATTTGTATTTCTTGTACGGCTATCTCTATGCGGATTATGCCCAAATTCTTTCAAAACTACATTTGCCATGACCTCTGACATAGGTTCAGACATTGGTTCAAATACTGGTTCAGACATAAGAGCAGCAATTACAGGATAAATGGATGATAGAAAATGCAACAGGGAAAAAAGTAAATTGCGCTATATGAACTGACTCAGTATCCTCAGAGACTATAACTATATATATATATATATATATATATATATATATATCTCGCTTGTCAATAAATAAATGGTCTACAATCAACTCAAAAAAATATATAGATATAAATATTAAAATTTCTAAAATCACCTAAAGGAAAAAATGCATAAAAATTGGTCAAATATAAAATATAAAATATAAAATCCACAATAGCACCCTCGGTATAAATATAAATATATGTGACAGGAGATAAATAAAAAAATAATAAAAAGATAAATATACAACAGTACCTTGATTTAACAACTTAATATATATGAATTGCTTGTCCTTAAACTACAAGACATATATATATGTCAGGAAAAACTCCTGTATTGCACGCTGTTTATATTTTACAGTACCTCTAGTAGTTTCTCATGACCATTCTCATTACTGTCTTTTACTAAAAGTGAAGCATCCAGTATAAGGTGATATGTCCCTTTAAGATGAATAGAAACTTGAGTCCCGTTTTGTGCAGCTCCAATCAGACAGGGTAAATCCAAACCTCAGTCGTAGGGATAATAGTACATGCAAAAAGAAGAGAGAGAGAGCGCACAAAAGATTCAAGTGTAGATTTTTATTAACAACATTAGCACACATAAATTGATGCACTTACTAGAAGTAAGATTAAAAAGGCAATCAGAGTTCAACTCTCTTTCCTCCACTTGTATAGCCGCTCCACACTGCTGCCTAGGAAAGTCAGTGTCCCCGGATGTTGATGCACGGTACCGGCTTCTGTAGCAGGGCTTTCCGGATGCCTCTGCTAACTGCCTGTCTGCCAATGGGAGGGAGCGGATCAAAAATTTGGAGTCTGAGCGTCGGACCTGTTTGCCGGTTCCTAACGCGTTTCCCCCAGTCAGCGGCTGGGCTTTTTCAAAGGATAAAATCAGATGTATTGTTTCTCTTGCCGCCCTCAACTTTTAAAGGGCAAGCGTCCAATTAGATTCGTGGGTGTGTTTGTCCGGCCAATTGTAACGTCCAAATAGTCCTCTGTGATATTGCACACCAATGGCCAACCAAAAGATAGAGGGAGTGTTTTTAGAACCAATGCCATACTCCCTACGTGTTTGTTTTTTAACCACATGAAAAAAGCTACAATTTCTCTGCAGTATGTGTTATAAGAAAACACTCAAAGTATATCTTATTTAAGGACAATATGTGACTAACTTGTAACGCTAAACTATAACAAATTATAAACATTTTTCATCAGAGATACCACATATTAGCGATCTAATATATTGTTACAGAGTTGATTAAATAGTGATTCTGAGTTATATTTCTCGTTGACAATCAGAACATAAATTCTATAATTAAAGAATACATCTTATATTTTCCATAGTTGCTTTATAAGTATATATACATATCTATCTCACAATGAATTGCATACCTATATTTATATCTAATCTAATATTAATTTAAATATTAATTTAAAAAGATTTTATTTACAAAAAAATTTTTAAACAAATTTTCAACGCTAAAAAACATGCTATTAAAATATAATTAAAAAACAATTAAAAAACTGAAAAATTGATGAAAAATTGATTTTCTATGAGATCAATAGTATTAATAATATAAAAATCTTTAATGTAGATTTTATACAAACGCTGCTACATCTATATCTATATTAAGACCATAAGGTTGTAATGTGTTCAATTTATATATCCACTAAGGTCCTACCAAACCTTAGATAAAGATCCCACTGAAATATATAATAAAGAGCTTTATAAAATTTTAAATAAAGCTAAAATAGAGGGTAATATCAATGAAAATGAGTTCAAATTTATATTTAATACTCAGCCAAATATAGCAATTATATACCACCTTCCCAAAATACATAAGGACAGTAAAAATCCACCAGGTAGGCCAATTGTGTCCGGGATAGGATCAATTAGTGATAATCTATCCAAATATGTTGATTTTTACCTTCAACCAATAGTAAAAAATATGAAAGGATATATCAAAGACACAACGGAGGTAATTAGAAGGTTTGAGGGTAAACAATGGGAAGAGGATATGTACTGGCTAACGTGCGACGTTGCTTCCCTTTATACGTGTATACCTCATATCAATGGCACAAACGAGATAAAAAAAGAACTTTTAAAATGGTCAATCCCAATGAAACATATATCTTTTTTAATCGATAGTATTAATTTTATTCTACATCACAACTATTTTATGTTTGAAGATAAATATTATCTACAGACCCAAGGCACAGCGATGGGGACAACATTTGCCCCATCCTATGCTAATCTCTATGTAAATGCGTTTGAGAATAAATACATTTGGCATAATAATCCATTTTCAAGTAATATAGTATCATATGGCAGATACATAGATGATGTCATTATCCTGTGGAAAGGGAATGTGACAGAAATAGATAATTTTATGAAACATATTAATAGTAATGATTTTAATTTAACTTTTACAAATTCATGTTCAAAAGATAAAATAGAATTTTTAGATTTAGTATTGTTTACAGATAACACAGGAAAAATAGCAGTGAAAAACTATAGAAAAAGCACAGATCGAAATAGTTATATACAAGCCAAAAGCGCCCATAAAAAATCATGGTTGGACAATGTTCCATATAGTCAATTTTTAAGAATAAAAAGAAATTGTACACATGAAAATGATTTTGAAACAGAAGCGAAAATATTAGAAGATAAATTTTTAGAAAAAGGCTATGAACCAAAACTAATACAAGCAGCAAAAAATAGAGCTATTGCAAAAGAGAGAAATATAAATATTAAATTAGATAAACCAAATGCAATAGGGTCTCATATACACAACAAATTAATAGAACCAGTGAAATTAGATCCACCGAGATTTATAACAACTTACAATGAAGGTTCAAAAAGTTTAGAAAAAATAATCAAAAAACACTGGCCACTGCTTCAATTAGATCCTGTTTTAGGGCCAGCATTGGGGGACAAACCAACTATTAACTATAGGAAAGGCAAAAGCCTTAAAAATATTCTTGCTCCAAGCAAAATAAAACCTATCATTAAGAATAAGGCTAGTGAAACAGGGATCGAAAAAATTGGTACTACCTGGTTGAGTGAATGGAAGGGAACTATGAGGTGTGGAAAATCCCGTTGCAATATGTGTAAACATGTTAATAGAGCCCCTACATATTCTAATAGTTCACTAACTGAAACTTTCAACATTTCATTTAGAAGCAACTGTGAATCTATATATGTTGTATACTTATTACAATGTGGGTGTGGCCTACTGTATGTGGGCCGTACGAAACGTCAAATAAGACGGCGAGTTAATGAACACATATATAATATAGAAAAAAAGATGACAAATCACAGTGTCCCTAAACATTTTTTGGAATGCCATAGACATAATCCCAGTTCTCTCAAAGTTCAAGTTATAGATAGAGTCCCTATAACTAAACCTAATCGTCTTTTAGAACTGAGAAAGTTGGAGACCAAGTGGATATATAAATTGAACACATTACAACCTTATGGTCTTAATATAGATATAGATGTAGCAGCGTTTGTATAAAATCTACATTAAAGATTTTTATATTATTAATACTATTGATCTCATAGAAAATCAATTTTTCATCAATTTTTCAGTTTTTTAATTGTTTTTTAATTATATTTTAATAGCATGTTTTTAGCGTTGAAAATTTGTTTAAAAATTTTTTTGTAAATAAAATCTTTTTAAATTAATATTTAAATTAATATTAGATTAGATATAAATATAGGTATGCAATTCATTGTGAGATAGATATGTATATATACTTATAAAGCAACTATGGAAAATATAAGATGTATTCTTTAATTATAGAATTTATGTTCTGATTGTCAACGAGAAATATAACTCAGAATCACTATTTAATCAACTCTGTAACAATATATTAGATCGCTAATATGTGGTATCTCTGATGAAAAATGTTTATAATTTGTTATAGTTTAGCGTTACAAGTTAGTCACATATTGTCCTTAAATAAGATATACTTTGAGTGTTTTCTTATAACACATACTGCAGAGAAATTGTAGCTTTTTTCATGTGGTTAAAAAACAAACACGTAGGGAGTATGGCATTGGTTCTAAAAACACTCCCTCTATCTTTTGGTTGGCCATTGGTGTGCAATATCACAGAGGACTATTTGGACGTTACAATTGGCCGGACAAACACACCCACGAATCTAATTGGACGCTTGCCCTTTAAAAGTTGAGGGCGGCAAGAGAAACAATACATCTGATTTTATCCTTTGAAAAAGCCCAGCCGCTGACTGGGGGAAACGCGTTAGGAACCGGCAAACAGGTCCGACGCTCAGACTCCAAATTTTTGATCCGCTCCCTCCCATTGGCAGACAGGCAGTTAGCAGAGGCATCCGGAAAGCCCTGCTACAGAAGCCGGTACCGTGCATCAACATCCGGGGACACTGACTTTCCTAGGCAGCAGTGTGGAGCGGCTATACAAGTGGAGGAAAGAGAGTTGAACTCTGATTGCCTTTTTAATCTTACTTCTAGTAAGTGCATCAATTTATGTGTGCTAATGTTGTTAATAAAAATCTACACTTGAATCTTTTGTGCGCTCTCTCTCTCTTCTTTTTGCATAAGGCACGTTAAACTCTTTTAAGATTGTATTCTGATATTGTTTTGTTTAAATGTTATCTTGATTTCAAGAATTTTGTAAGCCTTTATCAAACCTCAATAAAAATAAAAAAAAATAACTTTAATATAGTGGCAGCGACATTGGGGGCGGCAGATTAGGGGTTAATAAATGTAGGTAGGTTGCGACAACATTTGGGCAGCAGATTAAGGGTTAATAAATGTCGGTGATGTTTGGGGCAGCAGATTAGGGTTTAATACATATAATGTAGGTGGCGACGGTGTCCAGAGCGGCAGATTAGGTGTTAACATTTTTATTATAGTGTTTGCTATGCGGGAGGGCCTCGGTTTAGGGGTTAATAGGTAGTTTATGGGTGTTAGTTTACTTTTTAGCACTTTAGGTTTTTTTTGTTTTTTTTTCTTTTTCTTTTTTTTTTTTAAATATCTTTATTAGACTTAGCCAATCATGATAAAGAAAATAACATGAAATCGACATACTCAGTGTCTCGCAGGACAATCATATGTTTGAAATAAATCAAACAGCAAACCAAACCTTATACAGCTTAAACAACATCAATTTCCTGTCTAGTTTACCCTTATCAATTTGTCTAATAAGCATTGTAATGTAATGGCTAATTTTCATCATATATACATATAACAACAGAACCTGGGGAAAACAACAGAAAAAATAGGGAAACAGAAAAAAGAGAGAGAAAAAAAGAGAAAAACAACACCCCCCCTCACAGTATCCGAGGGGGATCAGGACACCATCCTTGCTATCAGGTCTTTACCTAGATTAGTCAATATCTGCACTATTTCTTATCCAAGTCTCTGGAAATAGATGATGTAGAACCAATTCAGCAAAACTCACAGAGGCTACAAAAGGCAATACAATTTGTCTCTGCAGACAAAATGGATATGACTTAATAATAGGTGCCCAGCCTACCAAGAACTTTTTAATTCTTTCTTCAGATAGTTGCTGGAGATGAAAAGATTCAAAAATAATCTGGGCTTGAATATCTCTCAAAACTAGTGACAAGCTAGGGGGGGGGGTCTTCGATATCCATTTTTTAAAGATATTATATCTCACTATTAATATAATAGTATTTAGAATCTGAGTTCTTACACAGCCTCTCGGATTAGGGAATAGTAACACTATATCTTCCAGAGAAAAGGAGATAGTACTTTCATAGACTCTATTGAACCAGAATTGAACCTTCTGCCATAATAGAGAAATTTTAGGACAAGCCCATAACATATGCGAGAGATCAGCCCGAATATACGAGCAATGCTCACACATAAAAATTTTATCAGGAAAAAATTTAGCCAATTTAGCCGGTGATATATAATGATTATTTAATCATTTTAAATGGGATTATTTCCAGTTAACTGCCACCGGGTATCTGGCCACTACCGAGAGACTATTTGATATTTTCTCACGGTCTATTGAAGGAATATATGGTAGCCAGAATTTAATTAATTTATCCTCCTCCAGTATACCTTGTTTGGTCAGCATGATAAAATAAATTAAAGAAATTGATGCGTCCCCGGCAATGAATTTTTTAGTAAAGATCTTAACCTCGGACCAGTTGCATTCCCTAGCCATATACCAATTTTGGGCTAACTAATGTCGAATTTGAAAATATGCAAATCGATTCGATCTGGGTAAAGAAAACTGCTCCTGAATAGTTTCCCATGGAAGTACCTGTAATTCATTATTTACTAATTGATGAACGTATTGAAGCCCCTTAAACTGCCAATCATGAAAACATTTCTGATCTACACCTGGAAAAAATAACGGGTTCCCCTGATAGGCAAATATTCGGAAAAGGATGGATCAATTTTAAGGAGTTTACAGAACTTATGCCAAGTCACAATTATATTCCTAAATGAAATAAGGGTAGATATCCTCGGGGGTAAAGAGTACAGAGCACAATATAGGAGCGCTTTCAAGGACCATGGTTTGATCATATATGATTCCAGTTCATATGAGGTGACCAGATTAGACTGAGAGATCCAGTCAATGGCAATTTTAATCAGTGAGACCCAGTTATATAATCTGATGCTGGGGAGAGCTAGCCCAGCGCCAGTGTATTTCTGAGACAACCTATTAAGCGATATACGCGGCTTTTTGGATTTCCAAATAAAATTAGAAAACCAAGATGCCATATTCTTCAAATCCTTATTTAAAATAATAAGGGGAAGATTTTGAAGATAATATAGAATTTTTGGGAAAATTATAGTTTTGATCAAATTAATAGAGGCTGTAAAAGATAAGGGAAATGCAGTCCATAGCTTGAGGTCCTCTTGAATTTTCCAAAAAGAGTGACCCAAAATTTGCCTGATACCACAGTTTCGGATTTCTATGGATCTCTAACCCAAGATATTTAATGGCATTAACTTTATGGAATATTGTATTGGGTTGATCTAAACAACGATGCCCAAGTTACATAAGTTCACTCTTCTCCAAATGAGCTAAATACATTTATCGTATAAACCACTTTTGGAATTGTATCCGCAGTTTTATTCAAAAATAATAAAATGTCATCTGCATAAAGCAGTATTTTAAAATTTTGACTGCCCAATGGAATCCCCGGGAGAACCTCCCGTAGTTTAATTGCCAGAGGTTCAAGAACAATATTAAAAAGAAGAGGAGAAAGAGGACAACCCTGTCTTGTTCCTCTTTGCAGCGTTATCTTGGGAGAGACCATACCGTTAACCAGCAAATATGAAACCGACCTCTGATAAATCTTTTGAACAAAATTAAAAAAGTTATTTGAAAAACCAAATTTGGTCAATGTTGAAAAGAGATGTCTCCAGGAGATACAATCAAAGGCTTTGACTGCATCTAGGGTAAGAACTGCTATATCTTTAAGGTCATTCTTCTCTTTGAATTGCACCGAATTCTAAATATAATCAACTAATGTTATTAGTTTCCGTATATTTTTAGAGGAGCTCCGTGATAACATAAAGCCTACCTGATCAGGATGAATAAGCTTATCTAAGCAAGAGACTAATCTATGAGCTATAATGGAGGCTAAAATTGTATAGTCCGTATTGAGAACTAAAATAGGCCTACCTTTTTTTAAGATTAAAGAAATATTGGCCGCTGTAAATGTAGAAGAAAATAGGTTGACCAATATGTAATAGTTGTTATACAGTCTTTCTAATATTGGTATAACCTCATCGGCTACATTTTTATAGAATTCAGAAGGTAATCCATCCGGGCCTGCTGCTTTGTTAAGTTTGGATCACATTATGACTTTACTGATTTCTTCCACTGAAATAGGGGCATTCAGCATATCTAATTCTTCTTTTTGGATCTTAGGAACAGTAATCAGCGACCAAAACATCATCTGGTTATCTCGATTGAACTCACCTTCCGAATATAGTTGCTGATAAAATTTGAAGAAAATTCCGGAAATCTCTTCTAAGTCAGAGGTGCATCTACCCTTAGAATGAATCACAGAGATACCATTTTTCTTTTTCCTAACTTTAACCAATCTGGCCAAGTTTTTGGCAGAACTACCATGGAAACTCCTAAAATGTAAATTGATTTTCGACTCCTCTTCCTGATGTTTTTGTAATAAAAAGGCATCTCTTTCCTTCCTATAGTTTAAATATATATTCCAGTTAGCACTTGAACGGTCACTACGGTATTTTTTTAAAGCATTTCCTACTTGATTGGTCAGTTGCACATCCCTGGCCGGTATTTTCTTATTCCGGACATCCAGATACCCCTTAATATCCCCCCTAAGGACTGCTTTAGCCGCCTCCCAAAAAAATTCTATTTTATGAAGATATCAATATTAAACATACAATACTCATTCCATTTTTGTTTTAACCACCTCAAAAATCTAGGATTATTGTATAAAAACCACGGGTAAAAGAATCTGGGTACTTTGGATCCTGATCCGTCCTGGAAAAAAAAAGCTACAGAGATAATCGAGTGGTCCAAAATCAAGATCCCCCCAATTCCTGCCTCCAATTTACCAATTGAGAGAGGCTCAGAGACTAAGAATAAATCTATACGTGAAAACGTTCTATGAGCTTTAGATTCACATGTAAAGTTTTGTACATCAGGATTTAACCTGCGCCATATATCGATGATCTGGAGTTTCTGGCAGAATCTCGAAAAATACTTTGAACTTCTCCTATTCTCTAAAATATTTTTACACAATAATCTATCCAATTCCGGACATAACGTCATATTAAAATCCCCCCCAATTATAAAATTCTCTTTTATAAATGGGAACAATTTGATCTTAATCTTCTCCCAAAAATCCCGATTAAAATTTATTGGGTCCATAGATATTACAAAAAATAAATTTAGTATTATTTATAGAAATGTCCAAAATGATAAATCTAGCCTCTGCATCCGTTTCTACCTGTATAATCTTATAATCTAAAGATTTATTTATGAGAATCGCTACACCACATTTTCTACTTCTAGATGGGGATGCAACTACCTCACCTACCCATTTAATTTTAAGTTTATTGACTTCCTGTTCTTAAAGATGGGTTTCTTGAAGAAAAGAAATGTCAGATTTATTTCTGGCTAATAGTTTAATAATCAATTTACGTTTCGAGGGTAAAGAAATCCCTCCTACATTCCAGGATGTTATTTTAAGCTCCATGTGCTAAGACTTATCATTTACCCCACGGATCCTGGAGGGAGAAGGGAAGAAAAGAAAAGGAGAAAAAAAAAAAACAAGGGAGGGAAGAGCTAAAAGGAAGGAAGGGGTCCAACCTTATCTTACAACGTGACAACAGCAAATCCTTAGTCATCTCTTGACATTTAAGATTCAATCGAGATAGCTTAACTAATAATGCGATTAAAACCCACTGGGGAACGAAATATAACAAATTATATTGCAATCCAGCTAACAAGCTTTCTTGAGTATAAGGCAATAACATAAATCTCATTTGTCTTTAAGAAATTCTTTCGCCTCACCCGCCTCTGAGAAGACCAGATGAGTCCCGCTGTACTCAAATATTATTTTAGTTGAAATATTTCTTTATTAGTAGGATCACAAGGTAAAATACATAACAAAATATCCTTCATCTTGGAAGTGATTACAGACATCACTATCACAACACAATCTTTAACATTTATACAGAAAGAAGAACTCGAATTGTGATCCATAGGCGGTCCCATAAAAGGAACTGCAATCTTCCTTCAGTCCCACCTCCCTCCCCTGTGATCCTTTTTTCTTTATTAAATAAAATTCCCCCAACAACAACAAAACACTGTTCTGGACTCAACCTGATGTCCCAGAACTAACAAAATGTATCCGTGGCACTAGAAGCCTGACATGTTTCCTGTTTCAACTCCTGTCCTGTCTCCTCTCTCCTCATAAATCTACTAAACTCTTTCTAGTGAGACCAGACTCTCTGATAGGGGTAATACTCTAAATATTGAATCTCTAGTAATCTAACCGCTCCCCACTCCCCACTCCCCACTCCTTGCTCTAACTCCTCGCTCTATACATGATCCAGTAAAACCAGATGTTCGTAAAGTGTTCCCTGGTCCCTTGTATATTGGCCGCTATCTCTGACATAGCATATATGTGTGCTATCTTATCCAACACCTCTGACCATTGTGGCGCCCCCACTTTCCAGTGTCTGGCAATACATACCCTTGTAGCTGTGTACACTGTCCTAATGAAAGTATTAATTACTTTATTATATGGTCTTAGTCTGTTGTTAAGAATCGCATGCGCCACCGTCAAGTCCACCTCATCTCCCAATACGTCTCCCAGAAGTGTCTCTAGCCGTTCCCAGGTTGGCCTAATCTTAGTGCACTCCCACCACATGTGTAGATATGTACCCTTGGCCCCACATCCCCTATAGCATCGGTCAGAACCATCTGTGGTAAAGTGTCGTGTCCTGTCTGGGGTGAGGTACCACCTAAAGGCCGTCTTAACACAATTTTCCCGAAGATCAGCACTCATCAACCCCCTGCTTGAATTATAGAAAATCATATCCCATTGAGACCTCGAGAGAGCCAGTCCCGTGTCCTGTTCCCATTTGGTCGCAACCGACGACCTGTTCTGAGATTTAGCTCCCTGGATGGCCAAGTATAATGATGTGATAGCTTTTTTTTGATCGTTCTCGCTTAATGCATATATTTTCTAGTGTAGTGAGAGTTTGTGTAGTCCCTAGGGAACAGTATTTCTGTAGCGCTGAGGAGATTTGTAGGTAGAGAAACCAATGCAATCTAAGTGGGTGAATGCTGTCCTGTATCTGTGAGAACGTCCGTATACGATTACCTTCCAGAAAGTCAGCCACCCTATACAGCCCCTTATTTTGCCATTTACCCACCCGTGTTCGCAAATCTGGATGCAGCAGAAGGTTCAGTGGTCTAGCCCTCGAGTTACTATGGATCAAAGCTAAAGATCCCGTTGATAATTTCCATCCCCTAATTGTATCTGCCCTGGCTTGAGTCTGAAAGGAGGGACCCTCCGTCATGTGCCTAGTCTCCCAAAGTACGTCTGCTGGATATACGTAGCCCCCCAGGTCTGCCTCCAGTCTGGTCCATATGATGTTATACTCATTTTTACTCAGCAAAGAGTCTTGGGCCAGTCTGGCTGCCCTATAGTAGTCGGTCAGGTTTGGAAGGCCTACCCCTCCGAATTGTCTATGCCTAGTTAGAGTGTCTGATGCTATCCTGCCACCCCTCCCTCCCCTCAAATAGTTGGTCAGTGAAACTTGTAATTTCTGCAGCTCAGTCCCCGGTACCGCTATTGGGAGTGCCCTGAACAAATACAAAAGTCTTGGTAGAATGTTCATTTTAATACTAGAGAGCCTGCCATACCAAGAGAAATTAAATGCCTTCCACTTCTTCAAGTCCCTATTTATAGTGTTATATAATGGAATGTAGTTCAAACCATACAGGTGCTGATACGAACCCGCTAATTTGACACCTAAGTAGGTGATGGACTTCTTGGCCCAGGAAAACTCGAAATTAGTTTCAACCAGTTTTTTAGTCAGCTGGGGGAGATTAAGGGGCAGTGCCTCACACTTATCTAGGTTGATCTTAAAACCTGATACAAGAGAGAAGTTCTGCAGAATTTGATATAAATTAGGCAAAGATATCAGGGGTTTGGTCAGTGTCAACAGGATATCATCAGCAAAAAGCAATAATTTGTATTCTGTCTCCTTGACCAACACCCCCGAGACATCTGGGTTATTTCTAATATTTGCCGCCAGCGGCTCCATACATAACGCAAACAGAATCGGCGAGAGGGGGCAGCCCTGGCGGGTCCCATTTAATGCCTCAGTAGTCTTAGACTGAAAGCCTGCTCCCCTAATAACCGCCGTTGGTGTGGAGTACAGGCCCCCAATCGCCTTCATAAATGAACCCTCAAAACCCATTTCCTCTAAGACCGTGATCATATACTTCCAATCTATCCTGTCGAACGCCTTCTCCGCATCCAAAGATAGGAGCAGAGAAGGTGTTCCTCTCTCTCTCAAGCATTCAATCAAGGATACCACCCTCCTTACATTGTCTGGAGCTTCCTTTTCCGAAATAAAGCCCACCTGGTCTGGATGGACCAGTTTCGGAGCTATTCTCTTGAGTCTATTGGCCAGAATCTTAGTAAGAATCTTAACATCCTGGTTGATTAGCGAAAAGGGCCTGTAGCTTTGGCATCTCTCTGGATTCTTACCTGGTTTGGGGATCACTACAATTTTAGCACTAAGCATTTCAGAAGGGATAGCCCCACCATGCATGACGTTGTTACAGAAAGTCTGCAAGTGGGTAGCTAATTTCTCCCTAAATGTTTTATAATATTCCCCCGGGAATGCATCCGGACCCGGGGCTTTCCCCACCTTCAGATATTTGAGAGCTAACAGGACCTCCCCCCTGTTAATGTCAGCATTCAACAGGTCTCTGTCCTGTTAGTCAATTTTGTTAAGAGTAGCGGTAGTCAGTAATCTCTTGAGGGTTTCCTGAGTTATAGGGGTGTGCTCCACTTTTTTCCCGTCGTACAGGGTAGAATAATACTCTGCAAAAGAGTCTGCTATCTCTTGGGGATCAAAAGTTCGCTTGCCATCTACTCTCACTATCGAGGGGATTGAGAAGGCACTAGTCCTCTCCCTAATTTTGTGCGCCAAGTATCTGTCCGGCTTGTTCGAGTACAGAAAATACTGTGCTTTCAGTCTCTGCATGGCTCTTACTGAGTTGGAGTCTAGAATTTTCTTTAGCGTCTGTCTTTTTAAGTGTAACAGCTTAAGTGTAGATCCCGACAGTGTTTGTCGATGTCTTATCTCTAATTCCCCAATCTCTCTCTGCAATGTGTTGATTGTCTCTGAGTTTTGTCTAATGAATCTCGCTTTCTCCTTGATCAATAAACCCCTGAGATATGGTTTGTGAGCCGCCCAAGTGTAAAGTGGGTTAATAGTTGTATCTACATTGTGAGCCCAGTATTCCTCTATCAGCTTCGCAAAAGTCTGTTGGGTCTGGGAGTCTCTAAGTACTGTCGGGTCAAAGGTCCAGGAACGCTGTCTATTGTAGCTAATTAAACCTGTCATCTCTAGCAGTATAAGTGAGTGGTCAGACCACACACATGCCTGTATAAAGGATGCCATCACATTCGGAACCAATATCTGACTCACAAATATGTAGTCTAACCTTGAGTATGTACGATGCGCTGAGGAATAATATGTGTGGTCATTTGTCCTACCATATTTAACTTCCCAAGTGTCCAACAAGTTGTGCACTGCTAGGGAATCCCTGACACCCTTTGCCACAGAGTTGTGTCTCTGTTTTTTGTTATTTAGTTTTACCGTCCTCGCTGGGCTAAGTGGGAGTAGAGAAATATTGAAATCCCCCCCCCAAAATGATTCTGGATTGGGACCACTGGGTTAATAAGTAAGAAATGTGTTTAAAGAATGCCCCCTGCTTCTCATTGGGGGCGTATACATTGCATATAGTGACCGGGGTAGCTTGAATGGATCCTCTGACTATAAGGTACCTCCCCTCCGGGTCAGTGATTATTTCCTCTGTTTGAAATTGGAGCGATTGGTGAATGAGAATGGAAACCCCTCTCTTTTTTGTGTCCGTCACTGAGTGGTAATGCATAGGGAACTGCCTAGACCAATATTTAGGAATAACTGAGTTAGTGAAGTGGGTCTCCTGTAACAAAATTAACTCCGCCCTCGCTCTCATATACCGTGTGAGTGCTGTCTTCGTCTTCATATCTGTATTGAGTCCCCTCACATTATGTGTGATTATTCTAATAGAGTTAGTCATCTATCAGATCCTACCTATCAAGTTTTTCCTTTATACCCCTTTTCCTATAACTATTGCAGGATCCAGTGCCACATATAACCAACAAAAATAAACATAATAAACAGTATAACTTAGTAAAACAAACATTGTAAGTAGAAAATGGGCTTAAAGCCCTAGTCACATTAGTAAGCATATACAAACAATCCCCACTTTGTAAACATAGCCTCCTTGTGCACTTAACATTTATATTGTTAATTCTAAACTTTGAGCTCGCAGGAGCAGCACATTTCTTTTGTACTTAAGGCACTGAATATCCCCCCCCCAGCATACACATTTCCTCCCCAATCTTCCCTAAATCCCACAGTCACCAAGTCCATGGAAAGTCTCTCGATTTCAGATCCCAGTAAACCAAACATTAACAAAACATATTTATACTCATCTGATTCTGTTCAGTCCTTGATAGGCAATAGTCCCCGAGCCTCCTTTCTTCTGCAAATCTTATTCCAATTTCCCCTTAAAAGGGGATTCAGGTCTTCTGCTTCTTTTTAGACTGCTTTACCCAGTTCTGTCTCTGCGGCATAGAACAGGCTTTATTGTAATCCTTGTTGTTAGAATCCGAAGGATCAGCAGCCACCTGAGGGGTCTCCAGTCCCAGGTGACCGCAGACCTCCGGGATGTCTTATAGTAAAAGTGGCTCCTTGATGTAGCATGATGAGAGTGAAAGGGAAACCCCATCTATATTTGATATCATTCTTTCGCAGCAGGAGTGTAAGTGGTCTCATAGTATGTCTTTTTTGTAGAGTCCGAGCACTCAAGTCCTGATAAAGCTGCACCACCGACCCCTTAAACTTAAAGGTTGGGTTTTTCCTTGAAGCTGCCAGGATGGCCTCCTTCTCTTTGAAGCGAAACATACGAACAATGACATCTCTTGGAGGTGCATCCCCCCTAAGTTTTGCCCTGAGGGCTCTGTGGGCTCTCTCCATCTGAAAGCAGCCCTCTTCAGAATGTCCCGTGATGGCTTGAAACAGCTGAGATAGGTAGCTCTCCAGCCCATCTGGGGGCACAGACTCCGGGATGCCCTTCAGGCGAATATTACACCTGCGGCTGCGATTCTCAAGATCTTCCATCTTGTCTTGTACCATTTCCAGCTCCTGTTTTTGAATCTCCATCTGTTGTGTAATGGAGTTAACCTCCTCCAGTACTGTAGCTTCACCATCTTCTAGAGTAGATACTCTGTTGCCCAGATCTTGCATGTCATGTTTGATTTCAGCCAACCTACTGGTCACTGAATTTTGCATTGCATCCATCTTGTCCCAGAGTTTGTCAAATGTATTTGATATATCCTGTTTGGAGACTAGCATTTTAATGTCAGCCTTAGTGACCGGGTTCTGGTCTGTCAGGAGCTCAGATATACTATTATCCAAATCTGCCTCTTCTTCTTGTTCTGCCTGTGGGGTTACCATAGCCTTATCTCCCTTCACCTGTTTGAAAAAATGATGTGTAGTGGTGGCTTTGCTTCCCTGAGAGGACTTAGTTGGTTTCTTTGCTGCCATCCTTAAAGTGTGTTGCCACTATAGGACTGCTCTGCCAATAATATAGAAAAACAAAACCGAGTGTCTCTCTTCTCCCTTCCCAGCAAGAAAAAGGGAAGAAACAGAAGAAAAAGAAAGGGCAGTCTTTCCGCTGTTCACTCAGCCTAGTTCAAGTCTCTGCTTCTGGAGATCTTGTGTCTCTCTATCACTCCACTGTGGTTTTACCCCAAGCCCATGTGAAGGTCTGTTTTGAGAGGCCTTGCTGTGTGACCCCTCAATCAGTCTGTTCCCCTGTCCGGATCTCTGCAACTATCTGCTTTGAGGAAGCTGGAGGAGCTACTCTGTTATCTGATCCTCATAATAACTGCATGCTCCAGCTTTTCAATTCTGCTATTTTTCCCCCCTGATCAGACCCTCTGAGTCTTTTGAGATGCTGTCCTGTATTAGATTAGGGCTAATGCTAAGCACTGCAGGGGGTTTAGATGGCCGTTTTTGCTATAGGCTCTGTGGTTACAAGCTCTTTATTTATGGCCTTTTATTGCTTAATACCTTTATGAGGGGACCCATCTCCTTTGCGCCTACCTCCTTCAGCTGGCTCCGGGTCTTTTTATATCTCTCTGCAGCTTCATCGGCCTGAATATTTTGCTGATCGGCCCTCCACGTGGGGATCCAAGATGGCCGCCGCACTTGCTGTCTCACAGTGTACAGGGAGCTATGCGATCGTGGCGTTATGCCACTTCTCCAAGCTGACCCTCGCCAAAGCTTCCTGCAGCCTCACCACATCTTCATCTCGCCAGATGGGCCCCCTCTCAGTGCCAGATCGTGCCTATTCGGCCCCTTTGAGCTCCGGTGTGCACGGAGCTAACACACAATGCGTCTTACTCCATTGCCCTCTAGGCTCCGCCCCCTCAACTATTATTTTAGTTGGATAAACCATCCGTGCATTTATTCCTTTGTTAATAATTTGAGTACAGAAGGGTGCCATCGTCCTCCTTCTCAGTGCGGTTTCAGCTGAAAAGTCCTGGAACAATAAGACTTTACTATTACCGAATATTAGTGGATCTTTTTGTTTTTTAAACAATTTCATTATTTCAATTTTGTCCTGAAAATTTAATACTTTACAAATACACATTCTATTCCTACCCAGCCCTTCAGCAGAGAATTTCTTAGGACCAATTCTATGGGCTCTCTCAATCATAATGGGTAACATCGATTGTGGGACACCCAGCCTCTGCGGTAATAATACAGAAGTAAATTTTACTAGATCTTCAAATTCCACAGATTCAGGGAGACCCACAATTCTGATGTTATTTTGTCTTGCCCGATCTTCAAGATCATCTAGCCGCCCTTGTAAGTTGATAATTTTAGCATCTTGTTGGGTTATTATACTTCCTTGAGCATTAACTTGATCTTCCAAATCAGAAATCCTATTTTCTGCCTCTTGCATTCTATTTGAAAACTGCCTTACCTCTGCTGACAAAACAGAGATTTCTGAAGAAATTGAGCCCAACTCCTTTTTGATCATGTCAAATTGGGGCGAAAATAGATCAGAAAGTTGAGCAATCAAAGACTGGGTGTCAACCAAATTGGCCATCGCCTCTACTGGGGTATCTAAACTAGAATCGGGCACTTCAGCTCTTTTATCTTTAGCTTTGATCGGCATTTTAGGTGAAGAGGATTTCCCTTGAGTTAAAAATGTATCCATACATTTTTTAAGTGAAAGGTGAGTACTCAAACAACTCACGTGAGAAAAAAAAAAGAGTAAGGAAGGGACCCTGCCCCTCTGTGTGATATTCTCAATTCTTGTTAGGAGTATGCACCTGGGCACATGAAAACTTGGTATATGAATAATGTACTTATACAACCAAGCACACACTCCTGTGCTCCAAAAAACTATGGCAAAAGTACATGCCACTACAAATACCATATGTGAGAAAAAAAAAAAGGGTGATCTAATGTGAAAATTAATAAAACGTGAAATAGGCCTCTGTAAGTAGTTCTAGTAAATACCCAATATTATACCAGGATGGTCTCTGGAGTGTACACCCCCCTTGGTAATTATTATATTTATGTGTTATAGTATATACCCCAGTAATATATCAGCCTCAACTTGTACCTAAGTGGCAATCCTCTGAAAATCCAAAAAACATACATTGGGTAGGTATAATCTTGGTCTGATATTTACCCACAACAAAAGTAACATGAAAAGTCTAATTCGTATTACCCCCTAAGAT
The DNA here is from genome assembly GCF_027579735.1 of Bombina bombina. Classification (NCBI taxonomy): domain Eukaryota; kingdom Metazoa; phylum Chordata; class Amphibia; order Anura; family Bombinatoridae; genus Bombina; species Bombina bombina. The sequence goes on from NC_069504.1 coordinate 820,216,146, forward strand.
TAACAATTCTATCTAAGAGTTTACTGAGAAGTCCTCTAACTATCTGGACAGTATAAACATAAGATCCAACAATTTCACTGTACTTCAATCACACAATAGCAAATGTAAAAAAACAGCTATTTGATTTAAAGCTTACAATTACAAAAATCAAAGGTAAATATTATACTTGATCAGCCTGGAAATCTCTACCCAAGACAAAGATACATTCCCTTTAATTTAACATTTTTAGACCATAGAGATAGCTGTTGGAATTGTTAATATAACAAAAAAGAATAATAACCCTATAACATAAAGTTCAGGAAACATATATATCCAAAGTTCAGTGTGTCAACAGCTAAGGGATCACAACTCTTCTTATATGCAGCAAAGCGTTTTTCCCAGGCAGCTTTAATTAAATTTGAATAACCCAAATAGGACCGTTATGAAACTCTAATAAGGCTGCCGCTGATCTTATATAGCTCCAAACAAAGTCTGCCGCTTTTTTCCTGTTGTTTCTCTTTCTCTCCCAAGCTCCGGCCAGCTTAACATTGAAAAGCAGCAAATTATTAGCAAATTTCATGGGCTTTATCTGCTCCCACACCTAGCTAGATGGTATCTCGCTTTACATCATTTGCTACCAGTGGGACTACAAGATACCTATTACAATTGTATCTTAATCTTATAGAAACACCGACCCACTGAAGATACTTTTTAGAAGCTGTAGGTGAAGGGCATCCTTAGCATTTTATAAACCAATTTATCCAGAGATGCCTCCTGCGAGTAAAGGGAGCGAACCAAGTGAGCTCACTTATCTGAAGAGACTTCAAAACAGCTCTAGGGCCAGTCGACCCTGCCCTCTTAGCAAGACCCAGCTGTTATGGCTCTTTATCCCAGGATAAAAGAAGGCAGGACAGGAACACAAAGGCTCAGCGTCCTCTCACTGTGCGGCTGAACCAATAAACTGCACTGTTCCCCTGTCAGCTGCTGATCTCCCTCAAGATGTTTTGTCTGTTATGTTTGACCCAGCCTTTTATACTTAGAGCTTCAATATAGTGCCGGTCTATCGATACTGGGCATATAGCTTACCCCTTCCACCAGCTGAACCCCCTAGGCATTCAAAACCGGCAGAGGCGTCTGTGGAATCCTCCAATCAGAAGTGGGCAGCCTGGCACCTGTTAATATTGCATTTGGAGAATCCCGGAGGCAACGATATAGGCTTACCTCTGCTATTCACAGAGAAGCGACCAAGAACACACCTGAGCTCCTCAACGGAGCCCCGGCACCAGGAATTCCCTCTCGACACCCAAGCCCAGGCTGCCGACACAACTGTCTATGCCTGGAGTAGACCGATGCATGACCAATTAGCTGTTCAAAGCAAATCCTTTTGCAGCCACCTCCGATACTCTCAGTTAGCCCTTCTTGTAAGTAGCTTGTAGGAAAGGTTAAAAGTGCACTGCAGTGCAGTCGCAAGCCGCAATGGCTTCTCAGGACTTCAAACTCTTGGGTGGGTCTTAACCCTGCAGAGCGCCACACTCGAACACCTCGGCAAGCTTTCCCAGGTAAGTGGCGAAGAGCGGGGAGCTGATGATGCAACATCCTCTCACAACACCGGCATGCAGGTACACTGCTAAACTCCTCCCCCAAGGGAAGTCTAGACCATGCTGTTCCTGGGAAACAACTAGTTATGAGTTTTATGCTACGGCGTTATACCATAAAACTCTTAACTACTGACTTTTAAATGTGTTAGGACTCTTGACAGGGTAGGGTGTACCGCTCACTTTTTGGCCTCCCAGGACAGACTCGTAATACCGGCGCTATGGAAGTCCCATAGAAAAAAGACTTTACGAAGTTTACGTAACTCGTTTTGAGGTAAGGACAAAGAAGTGTGCGGTGACCCTAAACATTCAAGATTCGTCATACCAGCGGGCGTAAAAAAGCAGCATTAGGACCTCTTTTCACTGCTTTTTTACCCTAACGCACAACTCGTAATCTAGATGAAAGTATTGTAGTGCTAGGACCAGTCAACATAGGGACAACTTGAAAGCTGGTGACTGGCTGAGCAGAATATAACCATATTGTGTGACTATGATCCCAATTTTCACGTACAAGCACAGGTGTTTTTTGCAGTCAATTTAGGCAGCATTGAACAATGTTTGTTTATTTGCAAGTGGCGGTGTGCCAATACTCTCTGTTATGTTTACCTATTTGGTCTGATTGGCTGCACTCACAAATATATATTTAAACTCTTTTTTGTGTGTGCTAAACCATTCTTTGTGGATCTCTCTCTCTCTCTCTCTCTCTCTCTCTCTCTCTCTCTATATATATATATATATATATATATATATATATATATATATATATATATATTCACATACACATACACACTTAAATACATATACTGTATATACTGTATATACAAACATTCCATATGCAACAAGCTTATCTGTTCCTACCACAATCACTCCACCTATTAGTCCTCAAAGAAACATGGCTCACCTCCTTTAACACAACTGCTGCAGCCTCCCTGTCCTATTGTGGCCTACATTTCAATAGCACTCTTGACCTGGAGACCGACAAGGGGTTGGATTAGGTATTATTCTGCCCCCACACTGCACCTTCCCCTGAATTCCTTTACCCCCATCCCTTTCTTTCCTATCTTTTGAAGTTCATGCTATCTGCCTCTTAATTGTTATAGCTCTTTGTTGTGGTTATCTATTGCCCTCCCGGTCCAGCATCATGCTTGTCAGACACCTTTAAGCCTGGCTCCAATATTTTCTCCCTTGTAATCTAACTTGCTTTATTTTACCAGCTTTTTTGACCTGTCACAATGGACCATATCTACATTCCACCAGGAAGGAAACTTGATTGACCTGGTCTTCACTAAACTCTGTGCCACCTCACAGTTTTCTAACTTCCCCTACCCTCTCTCTGACCCCTATCTACTAACTTTCTCTTTCACTCCAACTGCAGCATTCTCATCAGACCCCAAGATTTGCTATATTTCACATACATTAATCTTCCAGACTTTTCTTCTAAGCTGAAACCTCTACTCTCCAATATTTCTTACATCTCTTGCCCAGACCTTGTGACCTTGCAACACACATGTATGCACTAAAAACAACACTTTTATAAAACTGCACCCTCTAAAGTTCTCAGTACATCATGCAATTGATGACAACCATAGCACACCAAACTCTTGACCCCTGTGACAAGTCATTCATCCAACCCAAGAAGGCTATTTTCAACCTTTAACCTCCACCCACTACCAAACTCACAGATCATTTTAAGAATAAAACTGAAACAATTTGAAAAAAATATAAATCTCTTCCTCTTACATAGGGCTACATTACAAATGGCATGCTAATAAGCAGTATTGCTTGACCTTGTTAACATTAGTGTGCAACTTAATATTTTACAAGTCCATGCAACATCACATTTACCAGAGAATGTTCGGTTCAAATCACGCTAGTGCACTGGTTTTCAAACCTGTCCTGAGGCCTCCCTAATAGGCCAGATTTTAAGGATTATGTGGGTAAAATAATAGTTTACTAATCATCTGATTATTTCACCTGTGCTCTATTTCAGATACCCTCAAAATCTGGACTGTACGGGAGATCTGAGGACAGGCTTGAAAACCAGCGCTCTAGCGCAACCAATACTTTTAATGGGTGTCACAACCTCGCTAAATAATGCTGATATCACATGTTGAAAGTTCTAAATTGCATTTGAGCAAAAGCCAAAATTGCTCTAGAATATTTATTGCGGCTTGAGAGCTGAAGTAAAGTGTAAGGATTAAAAAAATTTGAAAAACAAATAAAAAACAAAATGTATGCTTACATTATAAATTAATTTCTTCCATGGTGGTGAGTGTCCCAAGCCACTACTCCTGGGAATTCAACTCCAGGCCAATAGGAGGGGTTAAAGATACCCCAAAACTTCACAAGTTTTGAATCCCTCCAACCTCAGTTTAATGAATAGCCGAGAAAAAGAAGAAGCCATAGATGTAGGAAAGGAGAAATCATTGTAAATTAGGTGCATACTAAACTTTTGCCACTTGGAAAAATAAATAAGGGTGTTTGGACTCTTACCACCATGAAAGAAATTAAGGCGGTGAGAGTCTATGAGCCATTACTCCTGGGATCTAATACCCAACCTGTGGCGTCCAAAAGTTAATTGCTAGGAAAAAGTTAAGGCAGGCACCTAATAACCTGCCCCAAGACTGTAGGACTTTCCCAAAAGAAAAGAGAGTAGAGAAGACCAAGCTGCTTCTGTACTATCTACATAGCAGAAGCCTCTCTTTAAAAAGCCCAGAAAGAAGACAATAACCTAGTAGAATGGGCTGCAAAAATTCTAGGAGGAATTTCCTGCTTCCAAGAAGCCATAATTAATTACTGCTTTAACCAGGAAGCTAACTAAAAACTGTAGTCTTCTGACCCATAGGTGGACTAATGAAATGAACCATAAACTTTAAAATTTGAAAGAAAAAAATCATATCCTAAAAGAAAATAAGATAAGGAATCTCAGAGTAAAAGGCAAACAAACCTGACACTGACTGGTGAAAATATTGTAAAGCTCTTAAAACCACTAAGGTTCTCAAGAAGAGAAAATGTATAAATATTACCCTTACCGTACTAGATCTAAACCAAAGCTCTGAATGTCAGAGATCTTATAAGAATCTAGCAGATAGGGCCTTGACTAAATAGTTTGTAAGAATTGAAGAACATTGAGTCAGTGGAAAAAGCAAAATAGGAAGACTGGACATCCAATATAAGACTGCAAAACCAGATCTGCATGATCAAGATGGAACAATCAGATTACTGATTATAGTTAGAACTTGATATTAAGTAGTAAACAAATGAAGAAATAAAAGCAAAGCTAGCTGAAATACCAAATAGATACAGGAGCCATAGAAACTATGAATATGTATTGCTGGCTCTGGCAAAACATTTGGAAAAGACAGGTTTAAACCTACTGAGGAAACCGACTCTGTGCGCTCTTCCTCAACAGTCAGTCGGCTCTCTAACTCTAGAGACTGGCATCAGTAGAAATTAAAGTCCAAGAGGGACGAACAAAGAACACCCACAGAAGACTGGAGAATAAATCACTAGAACAGAACCTTTTTTATAGTTGAGTCCATAAGAATTACTAAGAAAATAGAATGAGATCTCTGCACTAAGGAATTAGCAAGTCAAAAGATAAGACTGATATATAGCATGCAAACAGAAAAAAATAACTTGTGGTGAAACCATTCATCTAAAACATCCAAATATAGATAAAACCATGGAAGGAGGAACAAGCTGTTTGAACTTGGATCTACATTAAACATTAGGAGAAAGTTGCAGGTATGGTCTACAAAGACTCTCATAAATAAAACTCATAATTGAGAAGAAATTTCAGAAAAATTGATTGTCCTACTATACTTGCAAAAAAACCCCAGCAGAAACGGTTTGTGAAATACAGCTAAAGGGATGTTATATTAGACAAAGGAGTTCCCAGTACCTTTTAGAAAGTTTGGGAACAATAGTAAGTTCCATTGACAATCCACAAACATGAAAGTGTTTGTCTATAATGACAAGCTTTAGGAACTGGTGGTGGTCCTGGAGGATAGAATTATGAAGGAAAACACCCTTCAAATCTATCGAGAACATAATGAAACTATGATGAACAAGGGTAAAAAGGACCAAACAGAATCCATCTTAAAGGGACAATCTAGTCAAAATTAAACTTTCATGATTCAGAAAGGGCATACAATTTTAAACAATTTTCCAATTTACTTTTATCATCAAATTTGCTTTGTTCTCTTGGTATTCTTTGCTGAAAGCTATACCTAGGTAGGCTCAAATTAATTTCTAAACTGTTAAAACCCTCCTCTTATCTCAGTGCATTTTGACAATTTTTCACAGTTAGACAGTACTAGTTCATGTGTGTCAGCACTGATTGGGTAAAATGCACGTCTGTCAAAAGAACTTAGATAATGGGGTAGTCTGCAGATGCTTAGATACAAGGTTATCACAAAAGTAAAAAGTGTATTAATATAACTGTGTATTAAAGGGTTTCTCTATCTTTTTAAACAATACAAATTCTGGAGTAGACTGTCCCTTTAAAAGAAGGAACTTTAAGAAATCTGACAAAGATTTTAGATCCAAAATAGGTCATAAAGTTCCCTCTTTCTTGAGAACAAAGAACACATTGTAAAAGACCTTCATGGAGTAGTAAACTTAAAAAATATGCAGACCAGAGCAGGAGCGTGCTACATTCAGTTCAATAGTGAGATCGGGCTTGCTGTGATTAGACAGAGCGCCCGCAAAGAGCTTTTGAAAAAAAAGACCTAATCAGAAGATCACGGAAAGGAGAACAGGTAAGTGCAACTTTGACAGCTAAAATCTGTAAATCCTTTGATTTTGAAAGCTGTCGCTAAGATAATGTTATATAATAATAGTAGAAATAATGGTATAACATTATTTTTTAAGTTTACTGTCCATTTAAACTTATTCCAAAAACTGGAACCGGAACTAACACCTTTGAGGTTCCAGGTCAAGGACTGAGATAAAAAAAGAATTCCTGCCTGTACAGGAACTTTCAGAAAAGAAGCCAGAATAACCTTCACCAAAGGAATGGTTGAACTGAAGCCCACACTGTAACCATAGGCAATTAGAGTTAGAATCCAGAGATTCTGGACATACTGCGACTAGGCCCTTTAAGAAAGTAATAACCTACAATCTATCAGAATAGAATCTGGATTGCAGGTTCAAGATATTTGTAAGAGGAAGGAAGCTTTTTAGATAGTTTGACCTTATTCCAAACAACACTAGTTTTCCAATCAGCTCTGGAAAACGCATACAGTAGACACAGTATAAATAATGGTATGTAACCAAGGATAAATAAAGTCTAACCCAGAAAAAACTGAGATAAAGTCTATCATAAAGACTCACCAGAAACACAGGGCATCAATCTCCATACGGAGCTTGATAAATATGCCCCCTTGTCTGCTAACTATGAAATGAACCACAGAGCTAAGTGTACTTCATAGGTCATATCTTAGAATTAATATGAATAATTACTAAAATAACATTGCCAAAGTATTTGGAAAATCTTCAATAGCACACAGATTTATACATCAAAGAAAGAGACCGTAATTATCCCTGTCAGGGATCTCACAACATGCATGTTCCTTTAAGCAGTTACCTGCATCCTCCTAGCCCTGCCCACAGAGTCTTTAAATCACCTGTTCAACCAAGGACAGGTGCTTAGTATTTTGTTACCTCTGACAGAGTAACTCCTGCTTATACTGAGCTCATTTATTTCTGCAAAGAATATTTTCGCAACCATCTTCCTTTTGTATTACAATTCCTCTCTGCCTCGCTAACTTGTTGCAGTACTACTTCTACTGGAAGGACTTTGTTATTTGCTACAGGTTTTCCCCAATCTCTAACCGGATCGGCTCTTGCCGCTTCTCAAGAGGATTTACTGACTGTGAGTTCACTTATACAACGAGTGTCTAGGTCTCCTCCTGTGACCCCACTACTATCTGAAGGCTCCCCAAAGGACTCTCCTACTGTGTTTTTCAGTAAAATTACTTGCCGCAACTTTAAACCAGGGAAGACCGGGACTCACCAGCGTCTTGCACTGTCAATCAAACAGCGCGTCAGAGAGCAGCTCCTCCCCAGCCTGCCGCGCTTACACACAGAACGCTGAGTGCTGCAGCAGCAGTGTCAGGTAGCGGATCTGTCTCCTTCCTAAGGGGGATTCGATCACTGTGACCTCCAGCTCCTCTAGGATCCATCTGTGTACGAACTACTTAGGGAATCCTTAAGCGTATTCATCAATTTGTACTCGAAACTGAAAATCACTTGTACTCTCAATCCTCCTGTGTAATCTGTATAAGTGACTGGGGCAACTTATACAGTTAAACCTTTACAGATAAAATCACTCTCAACATACAACAATATCACTTCCAGCTATAGTGATATTAAATCAAGAGGGTGAAACATTCCAATCACTTACTTTCAGTTCTGCAGTTGTGTTCCACATTTCATAAATTCTGTTCAATCCTTACATAATACTAAGCCTCTAAGGATCATGGAACCAGCAGAACTCCCTCAAGTGGTCTACAATCTATCTCAGAAAGTAGATCAAATAGCACATGCAGTGAGAGAACTACAGATCGAAAATAAGACCCTAAAAGATTTATTTAACTACTCCATAGCTGCTAGATCAGCTCATGATTCCGTACCTGAACCACAAATATCTCTCCCTGATACTTTCAGCGGAAATAGACGCAACTACAAACAATTCAAAAACGCCTGTCACTTACTTTTTACTCTACGTCCCAAAACCTATACTACAGAGAAAATACGAGTGTTAACTGTTATCACATTCCTCAGAGGGGAGCCCAGGGTATGGGCAGACAATTTATGTGAACATGAAGATTCTGCCCTTGCTACTCTAGAATCTTTCTTCAGCCTTATGGACGATCTTTATTCTGATAAAGACACCCAACTAACAGTTGAGGCTCACATGAGGGACCTCAAACAGGGTAAGAGGCCCGTAGAAGAATACATAGCGGAGTTCAAACTCTATGCTGAAGACTCCCTCTGGAGCCCTATAGCGCTTCAAAATCAATTCCGTCTAGGTTTGGCAGAGAATCTGAAGGATGAATTGGCAAGGGTTGAACTACCCTCTACCTTAGAAGCTTTGATGAAGATCTCCTCTCAAATTGATAGAAGACTCAGAGAGAGACGTGGAGAGAAGTTACATACCGATTTATATGTCAAGCATACTGCTTCCTCAAGCCCTTCAAGCCAAACCCGACCCACACCCCCTACATCCATTCCTATGGAGATTGGGGTTGTTAGAGGACCACTATCAGCTGAAGAGAGGATGAGGCGTAAAACTAGGAACCTCTGCATGTACTGTGGTGATCCAACCCACTCAGTGTATCAATGTCCTATTCTTCAGAAGAATAAGAAAAGTAAGTCCACCTTAATATTCTCCTCTCATGAGGTACATAAGCAATCCACTTACTGTAATCTCTCTCTATTCTTGCAGTGGGATCAGAAAAGAGTACCAGCTGAAGCCATCATTGATTCCGGGGCTTTTGGGAACTTCATTGATTCCCAGCTTGTAAAATTAAATAAAATCCCACTTGTGTTGAAAGAAATACCACTTGTACTTCGTGTCATTGATGGGTCCACTATACGTAATGGCCCTATCACACATCATACTGTTCCTCTGAGAGTAGTTACTGAAAAGGGCCATACTGAATTCATCTCTTTTGATGTTCTGCCTTCTCCTCATTTCCCTGTAGTTTTAGGTATCACATGGTTGAAGCTACATGAGCCTTCCATAGTCTGGGCCTCTTCAAAGATATCCTTCAACTCTTCATACTGTCAAAACACCTGTTTCCCACATCATCACCTCCTTCATATGCTCCCTGATCCACAGTTGCTACCTGACTGCTATAAAGATTTCGCTGACGCATTCAGTAAGACTGAAGCTGACACTCTTCCACCCCACCGACCGTACGATTGCCCTATCCAACTGCAACCAGGGGCAAGCATACCGTTTGGCCACATATATCCATTAAACGAAACTGAATTAGCACATCTCAAGAACTACCTTGAGGAAAACCTCAAAAGAGGATTCATAAGACCTTCCACCTCTCCCGCCGGAGCCGGCATCTTCTTTGTGAGGAATAAGGATGATTCACTCCGACCCATCATCGACTACCGTGAGCTCAACAAGAGGACCATAAAAAATCGATATCCGTTACCATTGATTCCGGAGATGATTGAACGCCTATCCGATGCTACCATCTTCTCCAAACTCGACCTCAGAGGAGCATACAATTTGGTACGGATACAAGAAGGTCATGAGTGGCTCACGGCTTTCCGCACTAGATATGGGCTGTTTGAGTACCTGGTGATGCCGTTTGGATTGTGCAACGCTCCGGCGACCTTATAACATTTTATAAACGATATTTTCAGAGATTTGTTGGATGTCTGTATGGTCGTGTACCTCAACGACATTTTAATCTATTCCAAGACCTTGAAGGATCATATCAAACATCTTCGCTGGGTACTCTCCAGACTCCGTACTCACAAGCTTTATGCCAAGGCTGAAAAATGTCAATTTCATTGCAAAGAAATTTCATTCCTGGGCTATGACATCTCCCCTGAAGGTATAAAGATGCAACTTAAGAAGGTAGACACTGTGATGGATTGGCCTCAACCAGCCAACAGGAAGGATCTACAACGCTTCCTTGGGTTCTCCAACTACTATCGAAAATTCATCAAGGGATTCTCCAAAATAGTAAAACCTTTAACCCAACTCACAACCCAGTCCAAACCGTTCGCTTGGACCAAGGAAGCGTCCACAGCTTTCGAATTCCTCAAGAATAGTTTCTCCACAGCACCTATTCTCCGATTCCCTGATGCCTCATTGCCTTATATCCTTGAAGTTGACTCATCTGACTATGCCCTAGGGGCTGTACTCTCACAACGCCGGTCTTTGTCAGAACCTTTGCACCCAGTTTCGTTCTTCTCCAAAACTATGTCTTCAGCAGAAAGGAATTACACCATTGGAGACAAAGAACTCCTCGCCATTCGCAGAGCCTTAGAGAACTGGAGACATCTATTAGAGGGAGCTAAATTCCCTGTCACAATCTACACAGACCATAGAAATCTCCAATTTCTCCAGAATAATAAAACCCTATCAGCAAGACAGGTCCGTTGGAGCCTTTATTTCTCCAGGTTTGACTTCATTATCCAATATAGACCAGCCAACAAGAACGGAAAAGCCGATGTTCTCTCTAGACTAGATCTTAGACCTTCTAATACACAAGAGATCCAATCAATGATTCCCCAAGAACGTTTCATAGGCATCACTGCACCTTTCCTATCTGAGATTAAGAAACATCAAAGACAAGACGTAGAAAGAACTCGTTACCAAGTAGAGAAGAAAGATGGGTTATTCTATCACAAGGATAAGCTTTATGTACCTCAAGCTCTAAGGAATCAGGTTTTAAAATACCATCACGACATACCTACCTCAGGTCATCCAGGTGTCAGGCGTACCTTGGATTTACTGAACCGTTACTACTGGTGGCCCAAACTGAAGCAATCGGTTAAAGACTATGTTGGTACCTGTTCCACCTGCATTACCTCAAAAAATGAAAGGTTAAAACCTTATGGGCTATTGATGTCTTTACTTGTACCCAGCCGGCCTTGGGAACAAATAAGTATGGACTTCATAGTTGAATTACCCCTATCACAAAAACAGAATACCATACTCGTCGTAATAGATATGTTCACTAAGATGGGCCACTTCATCCCCTACCATAAGGTCCCTTCGTTTTCAGAAACTGCTCGCCTTTTCATAGACAACATCGTCAAACTACATGGGGTACCTGCTAGGGTGATCACAGACAGAGGATCGCAATTCACCTCGAGATTTTGGGCCACATTGTCTAAACTCCTTCAAATTGATCATAGATTTACAACAGCCTACCATCCCCAAACCAACGGGCAGACGGAACGGTTGAATCAATGGCTTGAGGAATACCTCAGATGTTTCTGTTCCTATCAGCAAGACCAGTGGATCTCCTATTTACCTATGGCCGAATATGCCTACAACAACTTAACCAGTTCATCTACAAACTGTTCCCCTTTTTATGCAAACTACGGTTTCCACCCAACTCTCTTCCTCAACACAACCTCCAGCACTGATTCCCCCAAATTGGATGATTTTACCATTAGGATTTTAGACAATTTTGATTTCATCAAACGGAATATCCAGAAAGCTCAAGCTACACAGAAAAGACATTATGACCTCAGGAGAAGAACTCCCCCCAACTACTCCATCGGTGACCGGGTTTGGCTTTCCACAAAGAACTTGAAACTACAAGTTCCCAGCAAGAAACTTGCAAGGAAGTTTATTGGACCTTATGAGATAACCAGGGTAGTCAACCCTAACGCTGTCACTCTACAACTGCCCGTCGGGATGAAGGTACATCCGACTTTCCACGTCTCTCTCCTGAAACCTTATACTGGATCAAGGCACCAGGATGCCATCGGTACAGACTCCTCTGTTATAACCGATACTCAAGTATACGAAGTACATTCCATTCTGGATTCCCGTTACAAGGCATCAGTACTGCAATATCTTATCCACTGGAAGGGTTATCCTTCGGAGGACGACACTTGGGAAGATGCCTCAGAGGTTGATGCTCCTAGGCTTATCTCTACGTTCCACGGTCGCTTTCCGGATAAACCTAGACCTACAGCTGTGGGACAGCTTTCTTGAGGAGGGGGTGATGTCAGGGATCTCACAACATGCATGTGACTGGGGCAACTTATACAGTTAAACCTTTACAGATAAAATCACTCTCAACATACAACAATATCACTTCCAGCTATAGTGATATTAAATCAAGAGGGTGAAACATTCCAATCACTTACTTTCAGTTCTGCAGTTGTGTTCCACATTTCATAAATTCTGTTCAATCCTTACAATCCCAGGGATGCCAAGTCTGTTGAAAACAGGAATCCCAAAAGGCCTTTCTAAAAAAAAGAAACCAAATTTCTTGTCCACAGGGTCCTTAAAATGAACTATCCTCAAATGGAATAGTAAATCATAATACTGGATTGGAAATTGACATGTCCACCTAGGAAAAGATTACTCAAAGCTCTATAATAAAAGGATTTAAAAGGAACATTGTTAAATACTCAGAAAACTGAGTAAAGTAAGTCAGAAAAATCAGAAATAACCACAGGAATAGGAAATACCTCTAGAAGTTTAGCTAAAAATGAGATAAAAATATATTTTTTATGTAGCTGGCTTAGGGTTTTAGACAAGTAAAATACTAAAATCTCTCTTTGCCAAGCAAAAAATGTAAAGCAAGTTTAGATTCCTGACCATAAGAAATGATCTTACCTCCAGAGGTCAAATTTAATGACATAGAGGTTGATTTTTTTTCCTAAGCTGGACTGATCTATTCAAGAATCAGTAGATCCAAAAATATATCTGTAGAGAAATTATCAGACCAAAACTGTAAGCTGACTTGAGGTGGTTAGCCATTCTAACTGCTAGAACTTGAAGGCTGCAGAAAGTTTTGAATCCTGGAATAAACCTCCTTTGTACAATGTAAAAAAAAGAGAACAGAATCCTTCTCTAGTTTAGAATGCATAAAAAGATCCATACAAAACTGCAAATCTGAACTGATAGTAATAAAATAAGCTTGCAATGTACACTTAGTTTAACAAAATAAGTGATCAGTGGATCTAACTTCTAAAGGATCTAAAATAGTGGGTACAACTGACTCAATTTTACTGTGCAAAATTAAACAAATACAACAGTATATAAATAACAGTAAATTATCATACTCGGACAATAAGAGCAAGCCCAAGTAATAAAGGTCAATAAATGTTAGCCATAAAGAAAGACCCCTTTACATTAAAATAGGAAGTCAATTTTTATGAAATATATCTAATATATATGAGCTGGGAGAAATACAGTAGTTAGTTTGAAAAAGCTACATTTGTTGGTTGTAAATAAAAAAAAACTGTAGACCTGTCCTCTAAAAGGTCTAACCCAGAAGAAACAGTTCCAGGCTGCTCAAAAATACAGTAGTCAATACAGAATAACACAGAAAAGACAGACACAGTATGTGCAGAACATACAAATGCTGAGCCCTCCGATCAAGTGGGGTATTAACTAACCATTGAAGATCAGAACAATCACTGATACATTTGACCTGTGAGTATCTATTTGGGGCTTAAGTATTATTTATTTATTTTTTTTAACTTAGTTTTTTTTGGGCACTTTGTAAAAGAGCTAAATGCCCTTTTAAGAGCAATGCCCATCCAAATGCCCTTTTCATTTGGTGGGTGGGGGGATTTTACTGTTAGAGGGCACTTGGTGTATTTTGGATGTAAAAGAGCTGATTATCTTGGGGCAATGCCCTGCAACAAGCCCTTTTAAGGGCTACTGGTAGTTCATTCTTAGATTAGAGGGTGTTTTTATTTTGGTAGTCTTTTCATTTTCATAGGGATTAGGTTTAATTCTTTAAAATTCGGTAATTTGATTTTTTATTTTCTGTAATGTCTGTTTCTTTTTTTATTTTTTTCTAAACTTATTTTTTTTTTTTTTTTTGTAACTTTAGAATTTATTAGTTTAGGAAATTTTGGTTAATTTAAGGGGGTGTTAGGTTAGGGGGTGTTAGGTTAGGGTGCTTAGTTATTTAAATAGATATTTGCGTTGTGGGTTTTGGCGGTTTAAGGGGTTAATAGGTTAATGTTTATTGCGATGTGGGGGTTTTGCGGTTTAGGAGGTAATAGGGTAATTAGGTTTATTGCGATATGGGGGTTTTGCGGTTTAGGGGTTAATAGGATAATTAGGTTTATTGCGATGTAGGTTGATTCTTTTACCACCCTGCCATTTTCTGAATTCACCTGGATGCAGCTTCACTGCATCCAGGTGACTTATTTTGTCCTCGCGCTGCCAACATTCCATTGAGGATGCGTGCGCAACTGCCGACGGCGACGGATATTACAAACGCAATTATAGTATAGATACACATGTCCTCCTGCCTCCTGCACTTTTGACATCTTCCAACCTCCGAAGAGGGATGTGTACTTGCTGGTGCACACCCTTTATCTCCTACTGTCACCTGCCTCCACACAGTCGTTCAGCTACATTGCCTCACGGGTGCCCCCCCCCTTATGTTGTTTCTCCAAAATCTCCCGATATCCCAGTAGGCCAGTCTGGCCTTGACCGCAGGAGCTGCAAAGCTGTATCTGCATCTTTATAAAGCAAGCTTATTGGGTCAATAATAATAGGTCTTGTTAGTATATATGCTTATTTTACAACTATATTAACTGTTTGTCTGGAATTAATTCATTAATTTTTTATAGCCATATGGGTAAAGCTGTGTAAATGTGGAAATACCACCTATAAAAATTCTTTATGGGAATCAACATTTATGAATAATACACAACTCTTTGCTAAGAAATCTGGATAAGCTATATAAGGTGCTATTTGCAAAAAAAAAAAACAACAACAAAAACTGGAAAATAATGAGTTCTGAGAGCTGAGGTGTCCAAACTGTAACCCCAAAATGTCATTTATTTGATTTCAGAGAAATAAAATATTAATAATTGCCTCCTTGCATAAATCAACAAAACTATGAATAAGAGACATCACTAAATTTATAAGAATATCTGCAGCATGTTTATTATAGAAATAGCAATCACTGAGATTTCCCTGGAATCAATGGCATGCCCGAATTACACAGAAAATGACTATGGCAAAATGTAAGACTATTTCATAAAAAAGGAATAATCATAAATCCTCAGGGCTAACATGCAGCCATTAATTAATTTAATGTTAATTATGATTTTAGCACTATTTGGGGAATACATTAAATTTACTTCACAATTAGAATATCAATCAGATCATTCCCTCTGGTAAGAGGGGTGTTTTCTTTTTCATTTGCAAAAATAGTCTCAGTTTTGCTGCAGAATGTTCTGTGATGGAAAAAAGTGCAATATACATACAGTATATGCAGGGGTGGAAAATATTTTTCCAGTAGTTTACTAGTTAGGGGTTAAAATGTACTAGCCCAGAGGGAAAAAATTACTAGTCCACAAAAGGTTTTACTCGTCCACTGAAGTTACGTGTACGGGACTAGTGGAAATTTCAACCCTATATATAGGATAAATACAGTATATATATATATATATATATATATATATATATATATATATATATATATATATAATTTAGGTTTTGTGCTGCCCTAGGCACTCAAAATTCTGCTGTGTGTGTGTATATATATATATACATATATTTATACATATATTTTTATGTCTATATATATATATACAGTATATACATATATTTATATATATTTATATATATATATATATATATTTATATATATATAGCGAATATTTGGCAGTGGGCACCTGCACATGTCTGTAACAAATAGAAGCTTTGCAAACACTGGGATGTGCCTGGGTATTACTGCTCCTGGGCGCATACAGTTGTACCTGCACATTCTTATGCTGCGGCTGGGACTGCTGCTCACTGAACTCTCCGGTAGAAGGGGCCGTCATACCACTGCAGCTAACGGGCAGATTAGCTACTAGTAACGCGACTACTCTTCCCCATCACTGCTGCAGCATGTACCGGAAATCCTCCTTACCCGGAAGCAATACTTACAACCATGGTTCCCACAGTCAGTTGTTTGTGTTAGTGCGGAGTAATAAGTGGTCCACAAAAGCTCTGAAATAACTTTCCTTTTGGGTGAAATTTGTCGGATGGGCAACTGTGGGAGGGGGAGTCAGACTACTTTCTACAAAGGGTCCAAAACGTGCCGCCCCTCCCAAGCTGCCGCCCTATATAAAATGTACCATCGTATAAAATGTACACTTTAGAAAAATAGTATAATTTCATCTTTCGTAGTGCTGCCAATAAGACTAAATAGTTACACATAACAGGGGGTATTGGGGCACATCCAACAAAACATTTTTAAATGCTGCAAAAATGACCTGCACAAATCACCTGTCCTTTAATATTAAAATTGTGATCTTAGTCACACAATATGGCCATATTCTTGCTTAGCCAGTCACCAACTTACAAAAAGTCCAAGGGGCCGAATTATCATTGTCTGGCAGAAATGATACGCTGTAGCGTATCATGTCTGCCAGACATCTCTGAATGCCGACAGCATACGCTGTCGGCATTTAACATTGCACAAGCAGTTCTAGTGAACTGCTTGTGCAATCCCGCCCCTGCAGATAACAGGGGGTGTTAATCAGCAGGATCGTATAGGGCTGGTTGATGTCCGTAGCCTCAGAGGCAGTGGACCAGTTAAGGAGCAGCGGTCTTTATCAGCCCTTGATAAATCGGCCCCCAAATGTTGATTGGTCCTAACACAACAATACTTTGCCTTTATGGGCTGAATCATTACCAGGGATAGCCATGGACCCAAGTTGTGGCGAACATTTTCCAAAGTACAGATCTTAGTGAAGGACACCAAGGTCCACATTTAGCTACCAATCAGCAAGCTCTACCCAGGTGCTCAACCAAAAATGGGCCGGCTACTAAGTCTACTTTCCTGCTTTTTCAAATAAAGATACCAAGAGAACGAAGAGAAATTGATAATAGGAATAAATTAGAAAGTTGCTTAAAAGTGTATGCTCTACCTGAATCATGAAAAATTTGGTTTAGTGTCTCTTTAATGGAAAACAAATTTTCCATCAATCTAACTGGATCATACATTATATTGTGTGTAGTGCAAAAAGGTTAAAATAAAATATCACCATTTTGTTGGCTTTAGGGCATAAAGAATACAGTAGCAAAAATGAAAGTGTCATAGAAAGCTGGCCTGTTTGTGACCTGTTAGTTTGTGAAACCCCACAAGTTTCTTAAATTTCATTATAATTAATGGTTAAAAATCTAATCTTCCAGAGAGAAAAAAAATAAATAATTAAAAAAAACAGACAGAACTGTAACTTGTATGTGATAAAAACATGAAACAACATTTGTAAAAAATGTATAGTAGTTTTCCATTATTTTTTTTTCTACAAATCAAACTATGATTTTCTTAGCTATTGTACTGAATTTATAAATATTATGCATTATAAATGAAAATGTACATAGCCAAAATTACAAAATAGTACTGAGTATTTATATATCATGACAGTCTGGGATATCAGAATAGCTATTGTCTTCAACTGAAGAAATTAAAATTGGAATACATTTATAACAGAGGTAAACTAGAAATGTGCAAACGCAGAAGCTAAAATTACCACTATGGCTTCCTTATAATCAGCACTAGATCTCAGGTTGCTGCCTGTTAAAGTGCACTGCTTTTATATGCTTTACCTTTGCATATAAAGAAACACAGTGCAATGGCAGCTTGCTTCTTGAATTGTCCCTCTCTCGTCTCACTCAGAGTCATATTCCTGCTACTGAGGGGCTTCCTCATGCAGGCGCTGCCCCAACCCTGCGAAACATGGCGCTGCATGTGTCAAGGAGGATTCTATTCATCCCAAGTCCCTCCCCACCGCAAAACAGGTGGCGAACACTGCAAGGGCCGGTCACAGACACCAGTGTCCATGTACGGACACCTTGCCTATCCCAGATCATTACTGCTTTTCTGTTTATTTATAAGTGGGTGTGCGCCAATACCCCCTGTTTTGTGTAACTATTTGCTCTTATTGGCACCACTTTAATGTTTCAGTATACATTTAATTTGTGTATGAAGCTATATAATAAATATAAGTAAGAAATCATATGGAAATTGATGAAGATCTTTGTATAAAGTAGAAGGAGGGAAGACAATAAAATCTAAATGTCAGTGATAAGTAATAAAAAGTATACATAATATGTGCCAAATTAAATATTTATCAATTTAATTTAATCCCAGTGGAAAACCTGTTTTTACGGTATAGATCCAATGTACCCCCCCCCCCTTGGACCAACTGTTACTTATTTAATTCCTTGAAAGCTAAAGGAATTATTTTTAGTTTCATGCTAGCAACACTTTTAGCCACAGGAGTCTTAGTGCCCCCTTATCATATCTTTCAGCTTTCTAGAAGTGAGCCCTACATATTGAAAATTACAAATGTTACAAGTGATACATAACATATATTGAATTGTTTTCATATATTGTATATTTTCTTAGTCAGTGTGGACATAAATGTATCACCAACTTTAGCATTAAAGGGACACTGAACCCAATTTTTTTTCTTTTGTGATTCAGATAAAGCATGCAATTTTAAGCAACATTCTAATTGACTCATATTATCAAATTGTCTTCATTTTCTTGGTATCTTTATTTGAAATGCAAGAATGTAAGTTTAGATGCCGGCCCATTTTTGTTGAACAAAGTGGGTTATTCTTGCTGATTGGTGGATAAATTCACCCACCAATAAACAAGTGCTTTCCATGGTCCTGAACCAAAAAAATAGTTTAGATGCCTTCTTTTTCAAATAAAGAAAGCAAGAGAACAAAGAAAAATTGATAATAGGTGTAAATTAGAAAGTTGCTTAAAATTGTATGCTCTGTCTGAATCACAAAATAAAAAATTTGGGTTCAGTGTCCCTTTAATGCAACATTTACAAGGTATTCCCCCCACATTTATAGAAACCTGGTTTTAATGAAAACCAATTACTATTACCTCCATTATTTGTGGCTTGTTCACTAATGTTCTTACTATATCCCCAAATGTCTTAGAGCTGTGTGAGATAAAATTACATTGACTAGATATGCCTTGTAAGTCATTATCTCTTTATAATACTGGCAGTCTTTTTTGAACAATGCTACATATTTCTCCAAATTGTTTGCTATACGTTGTGATAAAGTTTATACCTTCCTTTCTCATACATTTTTTATTTTTATCTACCAATATATATTCTCTGTCAATTTTAGATATTTGTTTTGATGTCATTCAAAACTACTGGAGTATAGCCTCTCTCACTAAGTGGTTCCGTTAGATCTTTAGCATGATTCCAGTAGCTTTGTAGACTCATGTATTTTCTTCTTAGTCATATATGCTGAATTGAGGTATACCCCTCTTAAGATGATATAGGTGAGAATTGTGTTGAATGCTAAAAACCTCTGTCACTATTGTAAAATTATCCTGACCTAGAAGCACATCCAAAAATGGTATACTTGATTTAGAAAAATTGTATGTAAATCTTAGATTACCATTATTATTATATGTCCTCCAGAGATTCAACAGAACCATTGGAAATTAAGAGCATATCATCTATGTAGCGTGTAAAAAAGCAATATGTTTCCTAAATAGATTGCTCTTACTAAACAGTGCTGTATTCACATACAGGTAGATTCATATTGCTGCCATTACAAGTTTTGAAACAGCCGGCTTGTGCGTGAGATATGGTGGCGATGAGCTCCATACCGCACAAAATACAAGCGCTGTTTTGACGTGCTCGTGCACGCTTTCCCCATAGACATCAATGGGGAGAGCGGGTTAGAAAAAAACCTATCACCTGCGATCGCGGAATGAAAAGCTCCGTAATGCAGCCCCATTGATGTCTATTGGGGAAAAAAAAGTTACGTTTAAACCTAACACCCTAACATAAACCTAACGTCTAAACACCCCTAATCCGCCGCCCCTGACATCGCCGCCACCTACATAATGTTATTAATCCCTAATATGCCTCTCCCGATATCGCTGCCACCTAAATAAATCTATTAACCCCTAATCTGCTGCTCCCGATATCGCTGCCACTATACTAAAGTTATTAACCCCTATTCCCCCGTACCCCAACATCGCCCACACTATAATAAATCTATTAACCCCTATTCCGCCGCAACCCAAATTTACAATCA
The DNA here is from genome assembly GCF_027579735.1 of Bombina bombina. NCBI lineage: Eukaryota > Metazoa > Chordata > Amphibia > Anura > Bombinatoridae > Bombina > Bombina bombina. The sequence goes on from NC_069504.1 coordinate 820,236,489, forward strand.
CTAAATAAAGTCATTAACCCCTAAACTTCTGGCCTCCCACATCACTACCAGTAAATAAACCTATTAACCCCTAAACCACCAGCCCCCCACATCGCAGCAACCTAAATTAAACTATTAACCCCCTAAAACTAATCATAACCCTAACCATAACCCTAACCGTAACCCTAACACCCCTAACTTTATCATAATTAAAATAGAGCTAAATTAAAGTTACAATTAGTGTAACTAAGGCAGCTTACACGTCGCTTGCATTTGTGACACTGTGACACTGTGACTTTGAAACAGCAAGGGATATTTCAGTACAGCCTGTACTGCAACTTTAAACCCGGGTTACCAGCATCTTTGAATATCCCAAGGTGAGGGATAACTTGTGCCCCACTATTGTATTGGATCATTAAACATACCTACAGCAGCCAAGTCTGCCTTCACAGAAAGTTCCCACCAGGACACAGCAATCAGCTGCTTTTCCTTTACGCTGCTGGAGCAGCGAGTAACACCCTGAGAGGAGCCGATGAGAAGCCTGTGACGTCAGACGCCGACTCACATGTGCAGAGGTTTGCACACTTCTATCTCCAGGAACGGCAGTTACTGCAGCTGCGGTCCAAGCCTTGACCGAAGGATTTCTTCTCCTCGGTAACACCCTCTGAACACTCTCTTGACTTACGGTACAGTAAACTGTATCTATTTGTGGTACAAGCCGTTATTTTCTTTCCACTGTTCCAATATCGGCATTCATTTGCATACGGCCACCTGCACTGTGTTGATACATATGAACTTGGTGCTTGTCTTTTAAGTTTTATTTTATGATATCACTGTTATGCCATATCTTTTAATTATCATTTTTATGCTATATCTTTTTTATGTCATAGATTATCAATTAGTATCTGCATTATTCATCATTTATAGGTTTTAACCTGTTTTTTCATTAGGATTTTTTCCTAGTTGTATTTACATTACAGGGAGACGTCCCTATTTTTAGTGTATATATTTGTGTATCTTATTCTATATGTTTATTAAATTTTCACTTCAATTCCGTATATGGTGTGTATACTTTCAGCTTGTTAGCGCACTTTCTCTATCTTGAAGCTTTGGCTTCACTATTTGGTTATTAGCTTAGGTTTTATTTCACAGGTAAGTTTATATTTATTTTAACTAGGTAGTTAGTAAATAGTTAATAACTATTTACTAACTAGTCTACCTATTTAAAACTAAATACTTACCTGTGAAATAAAACCTAAGCTAGCTACAATGTAACTAATAGTTACATTGTAGCTAGCTTAGGTTTTATTTTTATTTCACAGGTAAGTTTGTATTTATTTTAACTAGGTAGAATAGTTAGTAAATAGTTATTAACTATTTACTAACTATCTAGTTAAAATAAAAACAAACTTACCTGTTAAATAAAACCTAAGCTGCCTTACACTAAAACCTAACATTACAAAAAATAAAAAACACAAAAAATTACAAAAAATAAAAAAACCTACCATTACAAAAAATAACAAACAAAATTATCCAAAACAATAAAAATTATTCCTATTTTAATACCCTTAAAACAAAAACAAAAAACACCCCAAAATAAAAAAAACCTAATCTATAATAAACTACCAAGGGCCCTTAGGGCCTTTTGTGGGCCCTTAAAAGGGCCTTTTGTAGGCATTGCCTTAAAGTTAACAGCTCTTTTGTTAAAAAATGAAGATCAATCACCCCCTAACAGTATACAAACCCCCACCCCCCAAACCCACAAAATAAAAATAATGTTGTTAAACCTAATCTACCCATTGCCCTGAAAAGGGCATTTGTATGGGCATTGCCATTAAAAGGGCATTTAGCTCTTTTTCTTGCCCTTAAAAGGGTATTTAGCTCTTTTAAGAAATGCCCAACCCCTAATCTAAAAAAACCCCATCCAAAAAACCTTAAAAAAAACTAACACTAACCCTTCTTTAGGTACTAAAAGTTTCTGAAGTCCCACTTGAAGGATCTTCATCCCGGCGGCTCCATCTTCATCCAGGCGGCTCCATCTTCATCCAGGCGGCATCTTCTATCTTCATCCCGGTGGCGTCTTCTATCTTCATCCTGGCGGCGTTTTCTATCTTCATCCCGGCGGCGTGGAGTGGGTCCATCCTGAAGACATCGGGCGCAGAGCATTCTCTTTAAATGGTCGCTGCCGTATACTGAATCTTCAATGCAAGGGAGCCTTTTCAAAATGATGTCCCTTGTATTCCTATTGGCTGATTTTATTTTGGAAATTCAAATCAGCCAATAGGATGAGAACTACTGAAATCCTATTGGCTATTCAAAACAGCCAATAGGATGAGAGCTTCTGAAATTCTATTGGCTGTTCAAATCATGCCCTACAAAAGGCCCTTTTTTTTGTATTTCTTTTTATTGAAGAGACATAGGAGCAAGACAACATATACATATGCACTTAAGGTAGAATTACAAAGAATAAGTTGCGGTCAGAGTTCCAGGTTAAGTGCTACATTCTAAGTATCAGTATATAGTATTCACATATTTTCCAGAGATATACAAGAGACTTATGCATTGAGAGGTACATGAAGCTTGTTCAATCGTCTTCTTATATTGCACCCATGTCTCTAAATTTTATAATATTAGCAAAACTAAGCTAAACTAAACAAAAACAAAACTAAACACTAAGTAAAACAGAACAAAACCATCCCCCCTCTCCCCCCAGAACATGGATATTTATTGTACCCCGCCGAGCGACCCGATAGCATACTCTCCTAAGTAGAGGTTCAGTGACATGATGAGTGTTAATATTGCGCCAATTTAAGTCAACCCGAAATTCGCCACAGCCCGCACCACAGGGAAGAAAAGAGGAGCTCTAAACGGGCTGCTCACATGATCCCAAAAGTGCTTGCATACTTAAATATTGCACAAAGATATTGAATGGTGACCGGCTCTTATGGAGTGGGGCCCAAAGTAAGATTTGTAGTTATAAGTGCATTGTAGAGGGGATGCATTCCAAGCTATAATGCGGTTCTGGAGGGGAAGCGGTGAGGACCATTTCCCAACCAGGAGCTGTGCGTCAGGACAAAGGAAATCTTGTTGGGACTTTAAAAAATAAACAATGAAAAAGATAATGTTCCAGGAACTATGGGGACAATACAACTGAACATTTACTCCTGTATATATGTAGTAGGCGATATCAAAAGAGGTATTACTGCTGAGATTGTGTATGAAAAAGAAACTTTTTGCAGGTTTAAATACATAGATATGCTCAGAGTGGGATGGGGGGGGGGCATCCTGCCTAGCTATTAACAATACTGTTAACTCATCAAACACAGTTATGCATCTTAGATAGAATAGCAGATTATCTATTGTTTCATTCCCATCATGTGCCATTGCAAATAAATAAATGTAGTAACAGACAGTGAACAGAGTCCAACAGGGCTAAAAAATTAACGGTAAACAGTCTCCAATATGAATCCAGCAATAGTGTGGCATATAAAAAATGATGTTTCTCTGATCTGTGGGAGTACATTTGAATTGGCCGGTTCCACTTGTAGTGACTACAGTGTTTCATGCATTGTCAATAACAAAACAGAAACGGACTAATAAAACAGGATGGGATAAGTTCATAAATGTTAGATATTTTACAATGATATTCAGTTTATCTGGAGTGAGTATACAGAGCTACTATGAAATGTGCTGTCTAAACAGTTTACCTTAATGTCCTAGGGGACAAGAAGGATAAGGACAGCAAAACGACTAGAACCAGTCATACATGTAGCAAAACCAACATATAATAAATTCAGGTTAGAGAGCAAAGTAATGCATCCGCTGATTACCAAGTCTGCAAATTGGCAAGTGCTGGACCTATGCCTTTAGATATTTGAAGGTGCTGGGTGTTCCATGGTTACTGATTATCCGACACCAACACGAGATGGAGCACGGCAAACATGCCTCAGGGGGAAGCAGCTTTTTTGCAGGGATGAGAGGGGGTGCTCCATAGCGAGGATTGAATGCAGCGGTGTGACAGAGAGGTGGCTGTCACCACTGAGGACCGGGCTCAGGACCCTCCGTGAAGCGGCCTCTTGCAATGTGGCAATTATAGCTGCGGCTTGTTCGCTCCACTGCTCAGTGTGGGCCACGGAGCTGCTGTCTTCTCCCCGCAGATACAGCGCAATGCGAGCACCAGTCGGTACGGTAGTGGTGTCATCTTTGCCTCTCACCCGGTTAAGGCACTTATCGCCCCCCCCCCCCGAGTGTTGGGAGTCCTGAAGACTGGTGCGTGTCTATAGCGGTAAGTCTGGGGTAAGGCGATGCATAGGGAACCTTTATAGCATTTACTGTCCCCGCTTCCAGCGTACCCAGATTGTTTGAATAGGGTAGAAAGATAGGATATTGTGACCCCGCCATCTTTTCCGTGACGCCATTATCCAGGGTGCCTTCTTGTAGGGTAATTGGTAAATTCTGCCGGGGGGTAAGTAGACTTGTGGGGACTGTATTGGCATGCTCGCGCATGGCGAGCTCTCTTACTTCGCAGAGGAGTTCCCCCATCACTGTCGTCAGGGAATCCATTAGTGGCATAAAGATGTCTGTTAGGGCCTCAGCAATGTGCACCATCTTGTTTATCGGGTTGTGCATGCTTTCAGATTCAAAGACAATTTTTTCTTTTTCAATGTCTTCTCGGAGGCCAGGGGATGTAATGTCCTGATCCTGAAGAGTTCCCAGGCACAATAATTCCCAAGGGAGATATGGATGGCTAAAGATTCCACCACACAGCACTCAAAAGCAGATTTCAATTACGGAGCCTTGTGAACTTGTGGCCATCTTAGTGAGCCGCCTACCGGAAGTCCCCTTTTTATTTTCCACAAAAGGCCCTTTTAAGGGCTATTGGTAATTTATTGTAGGCTATGGGTTTTTTTTTATTTTGGGTGAGCTTTTTTATTTTTTTAGGGCTATTAGATTATGTGTAATTCTTTTTTATTTTTGATAATTTTGTTTGTTATTTTTCGTATATTAGTGTTATTTTTTGTAATTTAGTATTTTTTATTTTTTGTAATTATATACCGGTACATTGTAATTTTTATAGTAGTGTTAGGATTTTTGTAATGTGTATTTTAGTTTTCTTTAATTGGTAGTTAGTTTAATTATTAGTTTAATAGTTATATTAGTTTAATTATTAGTTTAAACTTAGTTTTTTTTAATTTGACAGGTAAGTTTTAATTTAATTTAAGATAGGGAAATTGTAATTTTAATATATAACGTTAGGGGGGCGTTAGGGTTTACTAGTTTAAATTAGTTTATTGCGATGTGGGGGCTTTCGGTTTAGGGGTTAATAGTTTCACTTAGTATATTTGTTGTGGGGGGCTTGCGGTTCAGGGGTTAATAGGTTTATTTTAGTGGCAGCGGTGTCGGGGAGAGGCGGAAAAGGGGTTAATAACTTTAGTATAATGGGGGCGATGTGGGCGGACGGCAGATTAGGGGTTAATACTTTTTAAATAGTGTTTGCAATACGGGAGGGTTGCGGTTTAGGGGTTAATAACTTTATTTAGTGGTGACGATGTCGGGGAGTGGAGGAATAGGTGTTAATACATTTATTAGTGGCGGAGATGTCGGGAGTGGCAGATTAGGGGTTAATAACTTGAATATAGTTTTTGCAATGCGGGAGGGTCTTGGTTTAGGGGTTAATAGGTAGTTTATAGGTGTTAGTGTAATTTTGCAAAACAGAAAGAGAAGCAGTCTGCCAGGAACGAACAGCAGCATCAATAGCTATGGCCCGGTTACCACCTGGAAGTAGCTTCTTTCTGCCCAATTGTGCTTTTCACAGAGGAAAATCTTCCTGTAGTATATCAGTCTGATCCCACCGACATGGTCAGTCCAGCCCCGAAATACCAGGCAATTCACCTCTGAACAAGGAAAAGGCAACCCCAGACGATCGTTTCGGCCTTCTGTGGGCCTCGTCAGTAAGTTGCAGCCATATTCCTCTAAGCACATTGGGCAAGGAGTCCACGTCTGGTTTCCCCCATCACCCTTAGGGAGACTATCCCCAGCGTCATATTTACATATGTAAAACAGAATGAGAAGCAGTCTGCCAGGAACGAACAGCAGCATCAATAGCTTGTTCTATGGCCCGGTTGCCACCTGGTAGTAGCTTCTTTCTGCCCAATTGTGCTTTTCACAGAGGAAAACTTTCCTGTAGTATATCAGTGTGATCCCGCCGAAATGGTCAGTCCAGCCCCGAAATACCAGGCAATTCTCCTCTGAACAAGGAACATGACAACCCCAGACGATCGTTTCGGCCTCCTTTGGGCCTCGTCAGTGAGGTGCAGCCATATCCCTCTAAGCACATTGGGCAAGGAGTCCACGTCTGGTTTCCCCCATCACCCTTAGGGAGACTATCCCCAGCGTCATATTTACATATGTAAAACAGAATGAGAAGCAGTCTGCCAGGAACGAACAGCAGCATCAATAGCTTGTTCTATGGCCCGGTTGCCACCTGGTAGTAGCTTCTTTCTGCCCAATTGTGCTTTTCACAGAGGAAAACTTTCCTGTAGTATATCAGTGTGATCCCGCCGAAATGGTCAGTCCAGCCCCGAAATACCAGGCAATTCTCCTCTGAACAAGGAACATGACAACCCCAGACGATCGTTTCGGCCTTCTGTGGGCCTCGTCAGTAAGTTGCAGCCATATTCCTCTAAGCACATTGGGCAAGGAGTCCACGTCTGGTTTCCCCCATCACCCTTAGGGAGACTATCCCCAGCGTCATATTTACATATGTAAAACAGAATGAGAAGCAGTCTGCCAGGAACGAACAGCAGCATCAATAGCTTGTTCTATGGCCCGGTTGCCACCTGGTAGTAGCTTCTTTCTGCCCAATTGTGCTTTTCACAGCGGAAAACTTTCCTGTAGTATATCAGTCTGATCCCGCCGACATGGTCAGTCCAGCCCAAAATACCAGGCAATTCTTCTCTGAACAAGGAAAAGGCAAGCCCAGACAATCATTTCTGCCTTCTGTGGGCCTTGTCAGTGAGGTGCAGCCATATTCTTCTAAGCACATTAGACAAGGAGTCCACGTCTGGTTTCCCCCATCACCCATAGGGAGACTATCCCCAGGGTCATATTTACATATGCAAAACAGAAAGAGAAGCAGTCTGCCAGGAACGAACAGCAGCATCAATAGCTTGTTCTATGGCCTGGTTACCACCTGGAAGTAGCTTCTTTCTGCTCAATTGCCTGGTATTTTGGTGCTGGACTGTCATTGGGCAGGATCAGACTGATATGCTACAGGATATTTTTTCTCTGTGAAAAGGCATAGTGTGCAAAAAGAGACTGCACCATGAGTGGCACTGGCCTTGTGGACAAGCACGGAAGTTTTTCTAGCTATTGTTCTGTCTCAGTGAGTGCGTCTCTCTATTTTCTTGATTTTATGTAAATTGCTCTTAGGTCTCCCTAAGAGTAAAAGGGGAAACCAGACATGGACTCCTTGCACACATGCCCTAGAGATATGCAACTGCACCTCACTGACGAGGCCCAAGAGAGGCCGAAACGTACGTCTGGGGTTTGTTGTTTGTCTTGTTCAGAGAAGAACTGCCTGGTATTTCGGTGCTGGACTGTCATTGGGCAAGATCAGACTGATATGCTACAGGATATTTTTTCACTGTGAAAAGGCATAGTGTGCAAAAAGAAACTGCACTCTGAGTGACACTGGCCTTGTGGCCAAATACAGAAGTTTTTCTAGCTATTGTTCTGTCTCAGTAAGTGCGTCTCTCTATTTTCTTGATGTTAGTGTACTTTATAACAGTTTAGTTATGAGTTTTATACAACAGTTTTGTTCCGTAAAACTCATAACTACTGCTCTCAGATGGTGGTACGGATCTTGTCGTTATATGGTGTAACACAAGCTTTTTAGCCTCACCGCAAAACTCGTAATGGCAGCGCTATGGAAGTCCCATGAAAAAACATAATTTTTATGAGTGCGGGACTGACGTTGGGTTACAGGCTAAAAGGCTTGCGGTACAGCTATACTGACAAGACTCGTAATGGCTGCGTTGCTGTTTTAATGCTGAAATGGCAATTTTTCAGCGTTAAAACACGAACGCAAAACTTGTAATCTAAGTGATAGTCTGCTAAGTAAATGTTTGCATAAAAGGGGTCAAATTTTGCCCCCATCTCAGTTCCACTTTGTTGAATAAAGAACTTTCCATTAAAGATAAAATAATTATGATCCAGTAAGAATTTTATTGCCTCCAGTAAATAAGAGATAAAACTGGGATCATAGTTAGAGTATCTTTTAAGCATCCTTCTTATTGCTGTTATCCCCAAATCATACATGAATAAAGGTATACAACATCTATTCTCACAAATAGCTAATCTTTTTTCCACTCAAAACCTTGTAAAAGTCGCAATAGATGTTTTGTATCTCTTAAGAAGCTAGGTATAATCTGTACAATAGGTTGCAACTCTCATCCTATTGTCTGTTCCAATCAGCCAATAGGATGAGAGCTCAATCCTATTGGCTGATTGGAACAGCCAATAGGATGAGAGCTGCTCAAATCCTTTTGGCTGATAGGAACATTCAATAGGATTTTAGCAGCTCTAATCCTATTGGCTGATTGGAACCTTTCAGCCAATAGGAATGCAAGGGACGCCATCTTGGATGACATCACTTGCATTCAAGTTCCAGTTTACGGTGGTGACCGTATTGAATAGGAGCTCCGCGCCAGATGTCTTCAGGATGGACCTGCTCCGTGCCGGATGGATGAAAATAGAAGATGCCGTCTGGATGAAGACTTCGCCGGCTGGATGAAGAAGAAGAAGCCGCCCAGATGAAGACTTCTTGCCGGCTGGATGGATCCTTCAAGCGGGACTTCAATAACTGTAAGTGGATTGTCTGGGTTAGTGTTAGGTTTATTTAAGGGTTTTTTGGGTGGGTTTTATTTTTAGAGTAGGGTCTGGGCAGGTAAAAGAGCCCATACAAATGCCCTTTTCAGGGTAAAGGGGAGCTTAGGTTATTTTAGATAGGGTTTTTATTTGGGGGGGTTGGTTGGTTGGTAGTGATGTCGCGAATAGTTCGCCGGGGAATAGTTCCTGGCGAACATAGCTTGTTCGCGTTCACCGCGGCGGGCGAACATATGCGATGTTCGATCCGCCTCCTATTCATCATCATTGAGTAAACTTTGACCCTGTATCTCACAGTCTAACAGACACATTTCAGCCAATCAGCAGCAGACACTCCCTCCCAGACCTTCCCAGCTCCTGGACAGCAGCCATTTTAGATTCATTCTGATCCTGCATTCTTAGTGAGAGGAGGGATAGTGTAGCTGCTGCTGATTTTATAGGGAAATTCATAGCTAGGCTAGTGTATTTAGAGTCCACTACAGTCCTGAAGGACTCATCTGATCTCTGCTGTAAGGACAGCACCTCAAAAAGCCCTTTTTAGGGCTAGAACATCTTTTTCTTTTTTTTTGCCTGTGTAATTTTGACTGTGAAACATCAGTCTGCTAGTGTAATCTAATTGCAGTTGCCTGCCTGCCAGCGTGTGTGCCAGGCCCACTTGCTAAGTGCCACCACTCATATCTGTTGTAACAGTAGTGTAAATTTTGTAAAAAAAAACTTTTTTGACTGTGAAACATCAGTCTGCTAGTGTAATCTAATTGCAGTTGCCTGCCTGCCAGCGTGTGTGCCAGGCCCACTTGCTAAGTGCCACCACTCATATTTGCTATAACAGTAGTGTAAATATTTTAAAAAAAAACTTTTTTGACTGTGAAACATCAGTCTGCTAGTGTAATTTAATTGCAGTTGCCTGCCTGCCAGCGTGTGTGCCAGGCCCACTTTCCAAGTTAGTGCCATCACTCATATTTATTGTAACAGTAGTGTAAATATTTTAAAAAAAACTTTTTTGACTGTGAAACATCAGTCTGCTAGTGTAATCTAATTGCAGTTGCCTGCCTGCCAGCGTGTGTGCCAGGCCCACTTGCTAAGTGCCACCACTCATATTTGTTATAACAGTAGTGTAAATATTTAAAAAAAAAACTTTTTTGACTGTGAAACATCAGTCTGCTAGTGTAATCTTATTGCAGTTGCCTGCCTGCCAGCGTGTGTGCCAGGCCCACTTGCTGAGTGCCACCACTCATATCTGTTGTGACAGTAGTGTAAATATTTTTTGTTAAAAAATTTTGACTGTGAAACATCAGTCTGCTAGTGTAATCTAATTGCAGTTGCCTGCCTGCCTGCCAGCATGTGTGCCAGGCCCTCTTGCCAACTAGTGCCACCAATCATATTTGTTATAACAGTAGTGTAAATATTTTTTAAAAAAAAACTTTTTTGACTGTGAAACATCAGTCTGCTAGAGTAATCTAATTGCAGTTGCCTGCGTGCCAGCGTGTGTGCCAGGCCCACTTGCTAAGTGCCACCACTCATATCTGTTGTAACAGTAGTGTAAATTTTGTAAAAAAAACTATTTTGACTGTGAAACATCAGTCTGCTAGTGTAATTTAATTGCAGTTGCCTGCCTGCCAGCGTGTGTGCCAGACCCACTTGCCAAGTTAGTGCCACCACTCATATCTGTTGTAACAGTAGTGTAAATTTTGTAAAAAAAACTATTTTGACTGTGAAACATCAGTCTGCTAGTGTAATCTAATTGCAGTTGCTTGCCTGCCAGCGTGTGTGCCAGGCCCACTTGCCAACTAGTGCCACCACTCAGAGTCATTTGTTGTAACAGTAGTGTAAATATTTAAAAAAAAAAAAATTTTGACTGTGAAACATCAGTCTGCTAGTGTAATCTAATTGCTGTTGCCTGCCTGCCAGCGTGTGTGCCAGGCCCACTTGCCAACTAGTGCCACCAATCATATTTGTTATAACAGTAGTGTAAATATTTTAAAAAAAAACTTTTATGACTGTGAAACATCAGTCTGCTAGTGTAATCTAATTGCAGTTGCCTGCCTGCCAGCGTGTGTGCCAGGCCCACTTGCCAAGTTAGTGCCACCACTCATATTTGTTATAACAGTAGTGTAAATATTTTAAAAAAAAAACTTTTTTGACTTTGAAACATCAGTCTGCTAGTGTAATCTAATTGCAGTTGCCTGCCTGCCTGCCTGCCTGCCAGCGTGTGTGCCAGGCCCACTTGCCAACTAGTGCCACCACTCATATCTGTTGTAACAGTAGTGTAAATATTAAAAAAAAAACTTTTTTGACTGTGAAACATCAGTCTGCTAGTGTAATCTAATTGCAGTTGCCTGCCTGCCAGCATGTGTGCCAGGCCCACTTGCCAAGTTAGTGCCACCACTCATATTTGTTATAACAGTAGTGTAAATATTTAAAAAAAAACTTTTTTGACTGTGAAACATCAGTCTGCTAGTGTAATCTTATTGCAGTTGCCTGCCTGCCTGCCTGCCAACGTGTGTGCCAGGCCCACTTGCCTAGTGCCACCACTCATATTTGTTGTAACAGTAGTGTAAATATTTTAAAAAAAACTTTTTTGACTGTGAAACATCAGTCTGCTAGTGTAATCTAATTGCAGTTGCCGGCCTGCCAGCGTGTGTGCCAGGCCCACTTGCCAACTAGTGCCACCACTCAGAATCATTTGTTGTAACAGTAGTGTAAATATTTAAAAAAAAACTTTTTTGACTGTGAAACATCAGTCTGCTAGTGTAATCTTATTGCAGTTGCCTGTCTGCCAGCGTGTGTGCCAGGCCCACTTGCCAACTAGTGCTACCAATCATATTTGTTATAACAGTAGTGTAAATATTTTAAAAAAAACTTTTTTGACTGAAACATCAGTCTGCTAGTGTAATCTAATTGCAGTTGCCTGCCTGCCAGTGTGTGTGCCAGGCCCACTTGCCAAATTAGTGCCACCACTCATATTTGTTGTAACAGTAGTGTAAATATTTAAAAAAAAAACTTTTTTGACTGTGAAACATCAGTCTGCTAGTGTAATCTAATTGCAGTTGCCTGCCTGCCTGCCTGCCAGCGTGTGTGCCAGGCCCACTTGCCAAGTTAGTGCCACCAATCATATTTGTTGTAACAGTAGTGTAAATATTTAAAAAAAAAACTTTTTTGACTGTGAAACATCAGTCTGCTAGTGTAATCTTATTGCAGTTGCCTGCCTGCCAGCGTGTGTGCCAGGCCCACTTGCCAAGTTAGTGGCACCACTCATATTTGTTGTAACAGTAGTGTAAATATTTAAAAAAAAAAACTTTTTTGACTGTGAAACATCAGTCTGCTAGTGTAATCTAATTGCAGTTGCCTGCCTGCCAGCGTGTGTACCAGGCTCACTTGCCAACTAGTGCCACCACTCAGAGTCATTTGTTGTAACAGTAGTGTAAATATTTAAAAAAAAAACTTTTTTGACTGTGAAACTTCAGTCTGCTAGTGTAATCTAATTGCAGCTGCCTGCCTGCCAGCGTGTGTGCCAGGCCCACTTGCCAACTAGTGCCGCCAATCATATTTGTTATAACAGTAGTGTAAATATTTTAAAAAAAACTTTTTTGACTGAGAAAAATCAGTTTGCTAGTGTAATCTAATTGCAGTTGCCTGCCTGCCAGCGTGTGTGCCAGGCCCACTTGCCAACTAGTGCCACCAATCATATTTGTTATAACAGTAGTGTAAATATTTAAAAAAAAACTTTTTTGACTGTGAAACATCAGTCTGCTAGTGTAATCTAATTGCAGTTGCCTGCCTGCCAGCATGTGTGCCAGGCCCACTTGCCAACTGGTGCCACCATTCATATTTGTTATAACAGTAGTGTAAATATTTTTAAAAAAAACTTTTTTGACTGTGAAACATCAGTCTGCTAGTGTAATCTAATTGCAGTTGCCAGCGTGTGTGCCAGGCCCACTTGCTAAGTGCCACCACTCATATCTTTTGTAACAGTAGTGTAAATTTTGTAAAAAAAAAAACTTTTTTGACTGTGAACCATCAGTCTGCTAGTGTAATCTAATTGCAGTTGCCTGCCTGCCAGCGTGTGTGCCAGGCCCACTTCCAAGTTAGTGCTACCACTCATATTTGTTGTAACAGTAGTGTAAATATTTAAAAAAAAAAAACTTTTTTGACTGTGAAACATCAGTCTGCTAGTGTAATCTAATTGCAGTTGCCTGCGTGCCAGCGTGTGTGCCAGGCCCACTTGCTAAGTGCCACCACTCATATCTGTTGTAACAGTAGTGTAAATTTTGTAAAAAAAACTATTTTGACTGTGAAACATCAGTCTGCTAGTGTAATTTAATTGCAGTTGCCTGCCTGCCAGCGTGTGTGCCAGACCCACTTGCCAAGTTAGTGCCACCACTCATATTTGTTATAACAGTAGTGTAAATATTTAAAAAAAAAACTTTTTTGACTGTGAAACATCAGTCTGCTAGTGTAATCTAATTGCAGTTGCTTGCCTGCCAGCGTGTGTGCCAGGCCCACTTGCCAACTAGTGCCACCACTCAGAGTCATTTGTTGTAACAGTAGTGTAAATATTTAAAAAAAAAAAAATTTTGACTGTGAAACATCAGTCTGCTAGTGTAATCTAATTGCTGTTGCCTGCCTGCCAGCGTGTGTGCCAGGCCCACTTGCCAACTAGTGCCACCAATCATATTTGTTATAACAGTAGTGTAAATATTTTAAAAAAAAACTTTTATGACTGTGAAACATCAGTCTGCTAGTGTAATCTAATTGCAGTTGCCTGCCTGCCAGCGTGTGTGCCAGGCCCACTTGCCAAGTTAGTGCCACCACTCATATTTGTTATAACAGTAGTGTAAATATTTAAAAAAAAAACTTTTTTGACTTTGAAACATCAGTCTGCTAGTGTAATCTAATTGCAGTTGCCTGCCTGCCTGCCTGCCAGCGTGTGTGCCAGGCCCACTTGCCAACTAGTGCCACCACTCATATCTGTTGTAACAGTAGTGTAAATATTAAAAAAAAAACTTTTTTGACTGTGAAACATCAGTCTGCTAGTGTAATCTAATTGCAGTTGCCTGCCTGCCAGCATGTGTGCCAGGCCCACTTGCCAAGTTAGTGCCACCACTCATATTTGTTATAACAGTAGTGTAAATATTTAAAAAAAAACTTTTTTGACTGTGAAACATCAGTCTGCTAGTGTAATCTTATTGCAGTTGCCTGCCTGCCTGCCTGCCAACGTGTGTGCCAGGCCCACTTGCCTAGTGCAACCACTCATATTTGTTGTAACAGTAGTGTAAATATTTAAAAAAAAACTTTTTTGACTGTGAAACATCAGTCTGCTAGTGTAATCTAATTGCAGTTGCCGGCCTGCCAGCGTGTGTGCCAGGCCCACTTGCCAACTAGTGCCACCACTCAGAATCATTTGTTGTAACAGTAGTGTAAATATTTTAAAAAAAACTTTTTTGACTGTGAAACATCAGTCTGCTAGTGTAATCTAATTGCAGTTGCCTGCCTGCCAGCGTGTGTGCCAGGCCCACTTGCCAACTAGTGCTACCAATCATATTTGTTATAACAGTAGTGTAAATATTTAAAAAAAAACTTTTTTGACTGAAACATCAGTCTGCTAGTGTAATCTAATTGCAGTTGCCTGCCTGCCAGTGTGTGTGCCAGGCCCACTTGCCAAATTAGTGCCACCACTCATATTTGTTGTAACAGTAGTGTAAATATTTAAAAAAAAACTTTTTTGACTGTGAAACATCAGTCTGCTAGTGTAATCTAATTGCAGTTGCCTGCCTGCCTGCCTGCCAGCGTGTGTGCCAGGCCCACTTGCCAAGTTAGTGCCACCAATCATATTTGTTGTAACAGTAGTGTAAATATTTAAAAAAAAAACTTTTTTGACTGTGAAACATCAGTCTGCTAGTGTAATCTTATTGCAGTTGCCTGCCTGCCAGCGTGTGTGCCAGGCCCACTTGCCAAGTTAGTGGCACCACTCATATTTGTTGTAACAGTAGTGTAAATATTTAAAAAAAAAACTTTTTTGACTGTGAAACATCAGTCTGCTAGTGTAATCTAATTGCAGTTGCCTGACTGCCAGCGTGTGCACCAGGCTCACTTGCCAACTAGTGCCACCACTCAGAGTCATTTGTTGTAACAGTAGTGTAAATATTTAAAAAAAAAAACTTTTTTGACTGTGAAACTTCAGTCTGCTAGTGTAATCTAATTGCAGTTGCCTGCCTGCCAGCGTGTGTGCCAGGCCCACTTGCCAACTAGTGCCGCCAATCATATTTGTTATAACAGTAGTGTAAATATTTAAAAAAAAACTTTTTTGACTGAGAAAAATCAGTTTGCTAGTGTAATCTAATTGCAGTTGCCTGCCTGCCAGCGTGTGTGCCAGGCCCACTTGCCAACTAGTGCCACCACTCAGAGTCATTTGTTGTAACAGTACTGTAAATATTTAAAAAAAAAAACTTTTTTGACTGTGAAACATCAGTCTGCTAGTGTAATCTAATTGCAGTTGCCTGCCTGCCAGCGTGTGTGCCAGGCCCACTTGCCAACTAGTGCCACCAATCATATTTGTTATAACAGAAGTGTAAATATTTTAAAAAAACTTTTTTGACTGTGAAACATCAGTCTGCTAGTGTAATCTAATTGCAGTTGCCTGCCTGCCAGCATGTGTGCCAGGCCCACTTGCCAACTGGTGCCACCATTCATATTTGTTATAACAGTAGTGTAAATATTTTTAAAAAAAACTTTTTTGACTGTGAAACATCAGTCTGCTAGTGTAATCTAATTGCAGTTGCCAGCGTGTGTGCCAGGCCCACTTGCTAAGTGCCACCACTCATATCTTTTGTAACAGTAGTGTAAATTTTGTAAAAAAAAAACTTTTTTGACTGTGAACCATCAGTCTGCTAGTGTAATCTAATTGCAGTTGCCTGCCTGCCAGCGTGTGTGCCAGGCCCACTTCCAAGTTAGTGCCACCACTCATATTTGTTGTAACAGTAGTGTAAATATTTAAAAAAATATTGTTTTTGACTGTGAAAAATTAGTCTGCTAGTGTAATCTTATTGCAGTTGCCTGCCTGCCAGCGTGTGTGCCAGGCCCACTTGCCAACTAGTGCCACCAACCATATTTGTTATAACAGTAGTGTAAATATTTAATAAAAAAACTTTTTTGACTGTGAAACATCAGTCTGCTAGTGTAATCTTATTGCAGTTGCCTGCCTGCCAGCGTGTTTGCCAGGCCCACTTGCCAAGTTAGTGGCACCACTCATATTTGTTGTAACAGTAGTGTAAATATTTTTAAAAAAACTTTTTTGAGTGTGAAACATCAGTCTGCTAGTGTAATCTAATGTCAGTTGCCTGCCTGCCAGCGTGTGGGCCAGGCCCACTTGCCAACTAGTGCCACCAATCATATTTGTTATAACAGTAGTGTAAATATTTAAAAAAAAACTTTTTTGACTGTGAAACGTCAGTCTGCTAGTGTAATCTAATTGCAGTTGCCTGCCTGCCAGCGTGTGCCAGGCCCACTTGCCAACTAGTGCCACCAATCATATTTGTTATAACAGTAGTGTAAATATTTTTTTAAAAAACTTTTTTGACTGTGAAACATCAGTCTGCTAGTGTAATCTAATTGCAGTTGCCTGCCTGCCAGCGTGTGTGCCAGGCCCACTTGCTAAATGCCACCACTCATATCTGTTGTAACAGTAGTGTAAATTTAAAAAAAAAAAATGTTTTGACTGTGCAACATCAGTCTGCTAGTGTAATCTAATTGCAGTTGCCTGCCTGCCAGCGTGTGTGCCAGGCCCACTAGCCAACTAGTGCCACCAATCATATTTGTTATAACAGTAGTGTAAATATTTTTAAAAAAAACTTTTTTGACCGTGAAACATCAGTCTGCTAGTGTAATCTAATTGCAGTTGCCAGCCTGCCAGCGTGTGTGCCAGGCCCACTTCCCAAGTTAGTGCCACCAATCATATTTGTTGTAACAGTAGTTTAAATATAAAAAAAAAAAACTTTTTTGACTGTGAAACATCAGTCTGCTAGTGTAATCTAATTGCAGTTGCCTGCCTGCCAGCGTGTGTGCCAGGCCCACTTGCTAAGTGCCACCACTCATATTTGTTATAACAGTAGTGTAAATATTTTAAAAAAAACTTTTTTGACTGTGAAACATCAGTCTGCTAGTGTAATCTTATTGCAGTTGCCTGCCTGCCAGCGTGTGTGCCAGGCCCACTTGCCAAGTTAGTGGCACCACTCATATTTGTTGTAACAGTAGTGTAAATATTTAAAAAAAAAACTTTTTTGACTGTGAAACATCAGTCTGCTAGTGTAATCTAATTGCAGTTGCCTGCCTGCCAGCGTGTGTGCCAGGCCCACTTCCAAAGTTAGTGCCACCACTCATATTTGTTGTAACAGTAGTATAAATATTAAAAAAAAACTTTTTCGACTGTGAAACATCAGACTGCTAGTGTAATCTAATTGCAGTTGCCTGTCTGCCAGTGTGTGTGTGCCAGGCCCACTTGCTAACTAGTGCCACCACTCATATTTGTTATAACAGTAGTGTAAATATTTAAAAAAAAACTTTTTTGACTGTGAAACATCAGTCTGCTAGTGTAATCTTATTGCAGTTGCCTGCCTGCCAGCGTGTGCCAGGCCCACTTGCCAAGTTAGTGGCCCCACTCATATTTGTTGTAACAGTAGTGTAAATATTTTAAAAAAAACTTTTTTGACTGTGAAACATCAGTCTGCTAGTGTAATCTTATTGCAGTTGCCTGCCTGCCAGTGTGTGTGTGCCAGGCCCACTTGCTAACTAGTGCCACCACTCATATTTGTTGTAACAGTAGTGTAAATATTTTTAAAAAAAAAATTTGACTATGAAACATCAGTCTGCTAGTGTAATCTTATTGCAGTTGCCTGCCTGCCTGCCAGCGTGTGTGCCAGGCCCACTTGCCAAGTTAGTGCCACCACTCATATTTGTTTTAACAGTAGTGTAAATTTTTAAAAAAAAAACTTTTTTGACTGTGAAACATCAGTCTGCTAGTGTAATCTAATTGCAGTTGCCTGCCTGCCAGCGTGTGTGCCAGGCCCACTTGCCAACTAGTGCCACCACTCAGAGTCATTTGTTGTAACAGTAGTGTAAATATTTTTAAAAAAACTTTTATGACTGTGAAACATCAGTCTGCTAGTGTAATCTAATTGCAGTTTCCTGCCTGCCAGCGTGTGTGCCAGGCCCACTTGCCAACTAGTGCCACCAATCATATTTGTTATAACAGTAGTGTAAATTTATAAAAAAAAAAAACTTTTTTAACTGTGAAACATCAGTCTGCTAGTGTAATCTAATTGCAGTTGCCTGCCTGCCAGCGTGTGTGCCAGGCCCACTTGCTAAGTGCCACCACTCATATCTGTTGTAACAGTAGTGTAAATATTTAAAAAAAAAAAACTTTTTTAACTGTGAAACATCAGTCTGCTAGTGTAATCTAATTGCAGTTGCCTGCCTGCCAGCGTGTGTGCCAGGCCCACTTGCCAACTAGTGCCACCACTAACATTTGTTGTAACAGTAGTGTAAATATTTAAAAAATAAACATTTTTGACTGTGAAACATCAGTCTGCTTTTTTGTGTCAGGCTCACAGCGTATACTGTACCCACTTGCCCAGTGCCACCACTCATATCTTGTTTAATAGTAGTGTAAGTGTACATTTAAAAAAAAATAAACTTTTTGGATTGTGAAACATCAGTCTGCTTTTTTGTGTCATGCTCACAGCGTATACTGTGCCCACTTGCCCAGTGGCACCACTCATATTTTGTTTAATAGTAGTGTAAATGTACATTTAAAAAAAAAATGACAGGCAGAGGCAGGCCACCCCGCAGGTGCCGTCGTGGTCATGGTTCTGTGATTCCCTTTGACCCTACAATAATGCCCAGTGTTCAGAGGCCACGTACCATGAACACGAAAAGTTCTGAGGAGGACCTAGTTGACTGGCTAACACAGGACACCCAATCTTCTACAGCTTCCGCTCGGAAACTTGACGCACCATCCTCCTCCAGCTTATCTTCGGGCACCTCTCAAGTGACCAGTGCCACTCGCCCGCCTGCCGCCACCACCCCACCAACACTAGCACCACAGCCACTTCACTTGATCTGTCAGAGGAGTTATTGACACATCAGTTGGAAGAAATGAGTGATGCGCAACCATCATTGACAGAGGATGTAGATAACAGTGATATGTCTCCGTCAGGCAGCATTACAGACATGGAATTATGATGTGATGATGATGATGATGATGATGTTGTACCCGCTGCTGCTTCCTTTGTTGATTTGTCAGATACAAGTGAAGCGGTTGATGATGATAAGTCCATGGATGTCACATGGGTGCCCGCTAGAAGAGAAGAAGAAGAGGGGGAAAGTTCAGATGGGGAGACAGAGAGGAGGAGGAGGAGACGAGTTGGAAGCAGGGGGAGGTCGTCGCAAGGAGCTAGTGGCACAGTCAGACAGCATGCATCGGCACCCGGGGTCAGCCAGACAGCACGCCAATCAACGCATGCTGTTGCCACCACCAGAATGCCATCATCGCAGAGCTCAGCAGTGTGGCATTTTTTTTGTGTGTCTGCCTCTGACAACAGCGATGCCATTTGCAACCTGTGCCAAAAGAAACTGAGTCATGGGAAGTCCAACACCCACCTAGGTACAACTGCTTTGCGAAGGCACATGATCTTACATCACAAACGCCGATGGGATGAACACATGAGTAGAAGCAGCACACAAACTCAAAGCCGCCATCCTCCTCCTGGTCCAGCATCTTCAGCCACATCAACCACTGCTGTACTCCTTGCCCCCTCTCAGCCATCCGCCACTCCGTCTCTCTTCCGTAGCAGTTCTTGCTCATCTGCCCACAGTCAGGTGTCTGTCAAGGACATGTTTGAGCGTAAGAAGCCAATGTCCCAAAGTCACCCCCTTGCCCGGCGTCTGACAGCTGGCTTGTCTGAACTCTTAGCCCGCCATCTTTTACCATACAAGCTGGTGGAGTCTGAGGAGTTCAAAAAATTTGTATCTATTGGGACACCGCAGTGGAATGTACCCGGCCAAAATTTCTTTGCACAAAAGGCAATCCCCAACTTGTACTCGATTGTGCAAAAGGAAGTAATGGCATGTCTGGCACACAGTGTTGGGGCAAGGGTGAATATGACCACTGATAGCTGGTCTGCAAAGCATGGTCAGTGCAGGTATATCACCTACACTGCGCTTTGGGTAAACCTGCTGACGGCTGCCAAGCATGGAATGCGTGGCTCTGCAGAGGAGTTGGTGACACCGCCACGACTTGTAGGCAGGCCTGCTGCTACCTCCTCTACTCCTCCTACTCTATCCTCTTCCATAACCTCGTCCTCGGCTGAGTCCTCTTCTGCTGCTGCTTCTTGCTCCACATCAACGGCACCCCCCAGCTCCCAAGGTACTATTCCACATCCCGGATACGGCAGTGTCACGCCGTCTTAGGGTTGACTTGCCTGAAAGCAGAGAGTCACACCGCAGCAGCACTCCTGTCCACCCTGAACGCACAGGTGGATCAGTGGCTGACTCCGCACCAACTGGAGATCGGCAAAGTGGTTTCTGACAATGGAAGTAATTTGGTAACGGCATTGAAATTGGGCAAGTTGACACATGTGCCGTGCATGGCACATGTGTGTAATCTGATTGTACAATGCTTTTTGCATAAGTACCCAGGCTTACAGGACGTCCTGAAGCAGGCCAGGAAGGTGTGTGGCCATTTCATGCGTTCCTACACGGCCATGGCACACTTGTCAGATATCCAGCTGCGAAACAACCTTCCAGTGAGGCGCTTGATTTGCCTCACAGCCCGACACGTTGGAATTCAACACTCCTAATGTTCGACCACCTGCTCCAACAAGAAAAAGCCGTTAACAAGTATTTGTATGACCGGGGTGCTAGGACAGCCTCTGGGGAGCTGGGAATTTTTTTGCCACGTTACTGGACGCTCATGCGCAATGCCTGTAGGCTCATGCGTCCTTTTGAGGAGGTGACAAACCTAGTCAGTCGCACTGAAGGCACCATCAGTGACATCATACCATTTGTTTTCTTTCTGGAGCGTGCCCTGCGAAGAGTGCTGGATCAGGCCATAGATGAGCGTGAAGAGGAAGAGTTGTGGTCACCATCACCACCAGAAACAGCCTTATCAGCATCGCTTGCTGGACCAGCGGCAATGCAGGAAGAGGATTGTGAGGAAGAGGAGTCAGAGGAGGAATGTGGTTTTGAGGAGGAGGAAGAAGACCAAGCACAACAGGCATCCCAGGGTGCTCGTTGTCGCCTATCTGGTACCCGTGGTGTTGTACGTGGCTGGGGGGGAAGAAGATACCTTCAGTGAGATCAGTGAGGACGAGGAACGGGACATGAGTAGCTCGGCATCCAACCTTGTGCATATGGGGTCTTTCATGCTGTTGTGCCTGTTGAGGGACACTCGTATAAAAAAGCTGAAGGAGAACGAACTGTACTGGGTGTCCACGCTACTAGACCCCCGGTATACGCATAAAGTGACTGAAATGTTACCGAATTCCCGCAAGTCGGAAAGAATGGAGCAGTTCAAAAATAAATTAAAAAGTATGCTTTACACAGCGTATAAGGGTGATGTCATAGCACAACGGGAATCTAACAGGGGAAGAGGTGAAAGTAATACTCCTCCTCCTACAACCACGCCGGCAAGGACAGGACGCTTTCCAGACGTGTTGTTGATAGAGGACATGCGGACCTTTTTAACTCCTATGCATCGCCACAGCCCTTCGGGATCCAGCCTCAGAGAACGACTCAACCGACAGGTAGCAGACTACCTTGCCTTAACTGCTGATCTCGACACTCTGAGGAGCGATGAACCCCTTGACTACTGGGTGTGCAGGCTTGACCTGTGGCCTGAGCTATCCCAATTTGCAATCGAACTTCTGGCCTGCCCTGCTTCAAGGGTCTTGTCAGAGAGGACATTCAGTGCAGCAGGAGGTATTGTTACTGAGAAGAGAAGTCGCCTAGGTCAAAAAAGTCTTGATTACCTCACCTTTATTAAAATGAATGAGGGATGGATCATGAAGGGACTGACATTGGGCGATACATTTGAGTAAAAAAGGCCTGATGAGATGAGCTGCCTTGGGCTAAAAATGGTCCACACGCACATCTTAGACTTGTGTGACTTATCCGCCAACAACTAGGGTTCAAGCCGCAATGTTTTAGGGCACTTTCTAACTGTCAAACAAACATCAATTTTTCTGGCCGCTGCTACAGCAGCGGCTGCAACAATACCTAATTTTTCAGGCATGTGTACATGCCTAATTTTTCTGGCCTCTGGTGCTGCACTGTGGCTTCAAAACACAAACAAAAAAAAAAGGCACATAACAGGGATTAAACTGCTACGAATAGTACTACTTAACACACCACTCATATCTGGTGGCACAGTAGATTGCACGCGCAGTGCCCCAAATTTGAAGTAGGAGGACCGACCAAGCATCTTTTTCCATCTCCCGGTTCCTAAAATCCATGCCATATACACGTCCCCTGATAGGGGACACCACAGTGGAAGCTACACGGCCAAAATTTCTTTGCACAAAAGGCAATCCCCAACCTGTACTCGATTGTGCAAAAGGAAGTAACCTTACCATGGGTCTCAGACTGCATGTCTTGTAAAATTCTCTGTCTGGGAAATTATCTATCTATCAAATCTATCTATTTAGCTATCAAATCTATCTATCTATCTATCTATCTATCTATCGTATCTATCATCAAATGTATCTATTGCATCTATTGATCTATCTATCTAATCTATGTATTTATCTATCTCGTGGCCGGACCGACCAAGCATCTTTTTCCATCTCCCGGTTCCTAAAATCATCTCCGGGTTCCTAAAATCGATGCCATACCTGTACTCGATTGTGCAAAAGGAAGTCATGGCATATGGGGTCTTTCACCTGTACTGGGTGTCCAAGCATCTTTTTCCATCTCCCGGTTCCTAAAAATTATCTACGGGTTCCTAAAATCGATGCCATACCTGTACTCGATTGTGCAAAAGGAAGTCATGGCATATGGGGTCTTTCATGCTGTCGTGTCTCACCCCACAACTAAAGAGGGAAAGTTAAATTTAACTTTTAATATTAATGAGAGATAAAAAGAAATAATACACACATTTAAAACATAATTAAACTAACTTAAAAGTAAATGCAGTTATGTGTGGTTAAATAGACAATTATTATCCTAATAGTAACTTATTTGCAACCATCAAGCATCAGTCAAGTACAAAATGGGTAAGTATCCCCATTGAACTGTGTTACACGAAACAAAAAGACCCCTAACTATGTTCTATTTGTGACTCATAAGCCTCTCAATGGAGCATAATGGGGTGGGGATCTGCTATACTCCTGTGTAACTCCAGTTCAATTACTTAACAAGGACTAGGTGTTCCCGTACTAGTCTGAATACAAAAACCAAGACATATCAAAGACAATATTACCAGATAAGTTTAATTCAAAGTGACCCTTGATTAGGACCGGACTATGCCAGAAACGCCTGACGTACGTTTCGCACTGATGCTTTGTCAATGGCCTTTTTAAGTAATTGCACTGGGGTTACACGTGACCCCATTATGCTCCCTTGAGAGGCTTATAGGTCACATAAGCGAATTTGATACATATCTTTTTTTTTTTTTTTTTTACATTTAACACAAAAAAAATTGGAATCGGATTACATGTCTACAAAAGGAGGTGCCCTGTGCCCACAGTCTGTGAGATGGTCTGACTCCCTGTTACTGTATATAGTGACACTGTTTAACCCACCAGTACTGTATATAGTGAGTCAGTGACACAGTCTGTAATCTGCCGGTGAGATGGCTGGCCTGACCCTACCCACCCCAGTACTTTATAAAGTGACCACAGTAGTCTGTGACATGGTCCAGCCCCCCGTACTGTATATAGTGGTACTGTATAGACTGACACTGTTTACCCCCTCCCCCCATGCTGTAGTAACAAGGTCTGTAATTTGCTGGTTCCACAAACATACACACACACATACACATACAAGCATAAATACACACACAGTCACATACATACACACACACATACACATACAAGCATAAATACACACACACACACACATACATACATACACACACACATAAACACCAATGGGTAAAACACAAACACTTACCCCTGTAGTCAGAGACACTAGTGAAGCATCATGTCACTTTCAGATGATATCAGTGCAGGCAGTGGCAGGTCAACTGTAGTTTCGCCCCTGATGGCGATACTTACCCATTTTGTACTTGACTGATGTTTGATGGTTGCAAATAAGTTACTATTAGGATAATAATTGTCTATTTGACTGCACATAACTGTGTTTACTTTTAAGTCCGTTTACTGATGTTTTTAATGTGTGTATTCTTTCTTTTTATCTCTCAATAATATTAAAAGTTAAGTTTTAACTTTCCCTCTTTAGTTGTGGGGTGAGACCTTATAAATTTGATAATTATTGCTTTTTTCTATTGGATTGCTTTGGGGACGCTACTTTCTTTCTCTTTCTGATTTACTTGTAATGCCAGCAGTAAGCCTGATAAGTACAAACCTTGTGATATACCCCTTATGGCTATGACGCAAACAATTGCATTCCACTTGTAAACTAGCCTTAAATAAATGCTAGATAGAATGATGCATTCAAAGAAAAAATGAGTCTGTGAATAACATGTAGATGTGTTTTTTAAAGTTTCATTATCTGTTTAAATATTGACAAAATAGGTTTTAGTGTATGTAAAACAATGGGAGCTGCCATGTTGTAACTTAGGTTACCTTCTCCGCTGTGGCCAATTAGGGACAGTTATAAATAGGTCACTAGAGTGTGCAGCCAATGGCTGTGTGGAATATAACAATGTTCTGCACTTACATTTCTAACAGGAACTGAAAAGCTCACAATTTCAGAATGGAATTACAGGAAAGGGGGACAAAATAAATAATGAAAGTATATTTTTTTTATGTATATAATTTATCATTTTATATCACCATCTCAAAGTGTTTAATATATCTTTAACACCCACATGATTCCCAGTAACACTTTCTTATACCTTTCTTGGCTGCCAGAAACACACAGAATAGGGCCTGTACAGTGTTATCCATTTATACAGCCCATCTGGGTGTGTTTTTGTAACAATGTATAGTTTTGCTTTTTTTTTTAATAACATTTTCAAACTCCTAACCAAGCCCCAACGTGTCAGATGTATACATGCGTTTACAGACTCCTGCTCGCTCCTGTTTGTGGTATCTGTCTTTTCATATGCAGGAAAGGGGGGAGTATCTGCTCTTTCAAGTTTCCCAGCCCCTTCACTGGGTGTCCCAGCCTAACCTCATAAACAGTGCTAAACTGTGAGCTTCTAAGTAAGTTTTTTAAAGGTTTTATAATGGATTTTTAAGAAAATTGGTGTATACTGTCCCTTTAAGTGTCTAGCATTTTTGTGTAGATTTTACTGAACAGCCTGCTAAAATACTGGACTGTCTGGTTGCTTATGGGACACCTGGCAACCCTACTACCTCGCAAAGGGGTTTTCACTGTATTTAAGTTTGTAAATGAGATACATACAGTATATGTGAGGAGGTTAGGGCATGTGGAACTCAGAACACTGAATAACAAAAGTCTTTTGAAAGATAAGTAAAAGAACAGTTGGTGATTTACATTGAAGATCATAGAAACAGCAAGTTGGAACATAGGCCCAAGGCAGAACACTAAAGTCCTATTTGAGTTTCAGAATACTTCAGTAGGTTGCAGTAACAAAGAATCTTGAATTGTGCAATACCCCCAATGGTATAAAGAGTGAGACTGTCAGGAGCTACCAGGTAGGTATAGCAGGTGCTACTGGTTTAAGGAAAGCTGTCACTGGTAAAGTAGACACAGGTTTCTGAACAAGCACATGATACCCAGCGGGTACTGTTGGTGAGACTGTCACGGAATACCAGGTAGGTACAGCTTCAGGAACCGGGGGAGAGCATATGCAGGTACAAGGTAGCTATACTTGGTCTCTGGAACATGATAAGCATACACAGTTATCAGGTAAGTATACTTGGCTTTCAGGAACCAGGAGAGCATATACAGGTACAAGGTAGGTATACTTGGTCTCTGGAACAAGGTGAGCATACACAG
Source organism: Bombina bombina (assembly GCF_027579735.1). NCBI lineage: Eukaryota > Metazoa > Chordata > Amphibia > Anura > Bombinatoridae > Bombina > Bombina bombina. Next base: position 820,262,493 of record NC_069504.1, read on the forward strand.
GTATCATATAAGTATGCTTGGCTTTCAAGAAACAGGAGAGCATATGCAGGTACTAGGAACAAGGTAAGCTTACAATAACTCAGACCCGAGTGATGGGCTGAGTAACCTTTTATAGAAACTCCCACTCCTATTGGCTCTAGGTGGGATTTCTGGTTACAAGAACTTAACCCCTTTAAATCTAGGCAGTGCGTGGCCACGCATGCCTAGAAATCTTCAGCAGCAGCTGTTGAAGTTAAGGTTTGGTGTCCTTCCACGTGGGATGTCGAGACTGAAGACATTACTCAGCATTTGCCAAGACCGGGAGCAGGGGTGGCAGTAACCGCAAGTAATTACCTGACAGTACCTGTTTTATCTCTAAAACATGCACTGGTCACACCTATCCTCAAAAAACCTTCTTTCGATCCAACCTCCCCATCCAACTACCGCCCTATTTCCCTACTTTCTCTTGCCTTGGCACATAACTTTAATACACAGAATAAATAAATTAGCATAAAGTTCAACAAGGGACAGGGACTAATATGTCTATCAATACATATAAATGTATTAATAAACTGAAATAATGTAAAAAAAAATACATATTTTCACAGCCATCTAAAAGTCCCGGTTCTTTGAGCTCCTAATCAGCACGACCATCAGAAAATAGGGATCAATAGTAGCCACCGTTCAATAATCTGCTTGAAGCAGTGGAGTAGCTACCTGCTACTCATGTTTTAACCGTATATATATATATATATATACACATATATATATATATATATATATATATATATATATATATATATATATATATATATATATATATATTGTGTGTGTGTGTGTATATATATATATATATATATATATAAAAATAGGCTGACCATATTGCCGCTTTAAGAAGGAACACATATGAAAAATACATATGTCAGGGTTCTTATACAAAACATTTCTTTAAACAGCCCTGAAAACAGCCCTGACATATGTATTTTTTATATGTGTCCCTTTTTAAAGCGGCAATATGGTCAGCCTATATATAAATATAAAATATAACTATAAATAATTGAACATACAGTATATTTAATAGATATTACAAATTGTTTTATTTCCATACTGCATATATAATGCAGCGTGAGGTACATGGTGGTTTTTCCTACTTCAAAGATAAGTGCTACAAAGGCTCAGCCAAACAGAATAGAGGATGTTTACAATTTATAATCAATTCATGCAGTTATTTTACAATTTCTAGTACAAACAATGGCACTTTACAATTGGTTTTATAGTGGTGAGGTATCAATAACACTCTTGTTTTTGGCAGCAATTTGTAAAACAGTCATTTTAATTCAACAATATTCAGTGACCAATAGCTAAGATTTGTACAGGTATTGTAAGGTGTAGTCGTGTACACTAAATAAATCTACATTAAAATAACAGAGAAATTATTTTCTGTAAAGAATACTTTCTAAAATACTTTATAAAATGTTCATTTTAAATATAAAACACAAATAATACAAAACAGTATTATAAAGGGGGCACCATGAAGAGATGTAAACAGTTGCAGAAAACAATCTTTGAACAATTTCTGAACTTCCATTATGCAATAAAAAAATCCACTCCAATGTACACCATTGGCAACACTTTCCAAACATACAGCCATGGAGGCCTATCTATCAAGCTCCGAACGGAGCTTGCGGGCCCATGTTTCTGGAGAGCCTGCAGACTCACCAGAAACACCAGTTATGAAGCAGCGGTCTAAAGACCGCTGCTCCATAACCCTGTCCGTCTTCTCTGAGCAGACATCGCTGGAATTCAGGACAGACATCGCTGGAATTCAACCTGATCGAGTATGATCGGGTTGATTGACACCCCCCTGCTGGCGGCTCACACTGTCGGATCAGGTCAGACAGACATTTGATAAATAGGCCTCATGGTATTTAACACTGGTTTTCAAACCTGTACTAAGGCCTCTCTTATCAGCAGGTTTGTAAACATAATTATTTTACTTGTCTCATCCAAGGCAATCCTGAAAAACTGGCCTGTTGGGGAGGCTTGAGGACAGGTTTGAAAACCAATGGTACACAAGAATAAAATGGTGTAAAGAGTGAAAATATGTTTCATGGTGGTATTTAGGATAATAAAATGTAAAGTTAAAAATAAGAAAACTCACAAGTAGGATGAATCAGACACTGAAGAAGCTGCAAATTCTAAGCTGTGAAACGCGTTATGTTTTTAAATAAATGTAGTTTGTGTTTAAATTGTATGACCTTTATTTAAGCTGTCTACTACTACTTGACAATTATGATAAAGACTGTGCAATAACACTGGCAGTTAGTTGGATGACTGAGAGGATCTAGTAAGCTGATACTACACCACACTGGTGCTTATAAGTGTTCTTATTCCTAGCTTTACACTTTATTATCCTGAATCTATATCATAAGGACAATTTATCAAGATTGCAGGACAAGTTCTCAAGTAAATAAATTTAACATTTCTCATTCTCTTGTGCAATCCTGCCCCTACTCTCGTGCAACCATTTGCACAAGAGCAGGGCATGTTAATCACTTATGAACAAGCAAACGTCAGGGTTATTTATCTCTAAGGTGGTGGAAAAGATAAATAAGCAGTGTCTGCTTCTTACATTTGTGGTCTCAGGCTCGCTCACCACAAAGTAAATGCAGTTTAATAAATTTCCCATTTGGCGCCTTTTCCCTTTTTGTAGAATTCTATTTCAAATATACTGTTCCTATGAAATGGAGCATACTGTACAAAACACTTACACAACATTAGTTTCTATTATATAAATTATGTTAACAAACTATTAGGATTAGTTATTGCTTAAAATATTTGACATTTCATGTATAACAAAAACTTGCATTATATAGTATGAGACGGATGGCTCAAATAAATTGTACCTCAAATTATTAGCTCCCAAAAAAGTATAGGAAAACAATATACTGAATTGAAGTTTGCTTATGGTGTTTCCCCAAAGGGAAGGTAGGATTAGATCAGGTTGAATACTTTCCATACTAAAGTAAGTTCAGGTCTCAAGTAAAAATAAAAAGTAGTTATGGTTTCAGTTTCTCCTTAACTGTAGCCCATAAAAAGTGCTTAATGTATGTTTTTCCCTGAGTTTTTTCATTTCCCATTAGGAAGGGTTATTCGTTTTTTAAATTAATTGCAGTAATAAAGAAGGTTTATTGTATTTTATGAGGAGTGAAATAAACTAAATTAGTGAGTTAAGGGATAAAAAAATAGTCTTTGAATTAAAAAGTGTTTTTTCTTACTTCTTCCTCCATATACATGCATCCCAACATTTCCTGAAGGTGAGATGAATGTGTGGGCAGAGGCCCACTATTCTTTTTTGGGTGTGCTCTGACAGGAGGGGTTAGGCGGAGTTAGAGAGTGTTGTGGGCGTGGGTTGGATAGTTCTTGAAAATCAGAAGACTCCAGTTTCTATATGGTAAGGTGCCAGGTAAGGATCTTTTATATAAAAACATACAAAGATTTTAAAACTAGGGTACAATCCTAGGAGTCATGGCTATATCGCTCCTGGGTCTAGGCAACATGGAGGAAAGAACAGCTCTTAGATTATTATCTAACTAATATTTTATTCTAACAAGTGATATTATGGACAATGTATTTTCATATGTAAGTGGATACATGAAAAAGGTTTCAAGTAGATGTAATATAGTATAATGAAATATCTAGAACATTTTAAAACTGCATGGGCTAGATATGGAAAAATCTTGACTTTAAAGGGACATTAAACTCAACATTTAATCTCTCTGTAAAATGTTTACATAAGGAAAATAAGATAGGTTTACTATATACTTTAATTTTTTATTTTGCTTGCTTTTTCTGTAAAATATCTTTGAAATGTTTGCTAGCTGCCCTTCTTCCCAGAGAGGCTACAGTACCTCTGTCATACCTAAGTATTTGGACATTTACCTGAGGTTGCAACATTCTACATAGTAACTAGATCAAAGTACAAGCTCATTTACATGTGTCCCTAATTGGTAACAGCAGAGGGTCATACCTGAACTACTCTTGATATGCACGTGTTAAATGATTTGTAAACATTTCTTCTTTCTATGTTGGGTCTATTGATTGCTATATACTACGCGTTTAATGTCCCTTTAAAAGAAAGCCATATATACAGTGCCGGATTGGCCCACTGGAATGCAGGGAGATTTCCTGGTGGGCCACCGGAGCTACAGAGGTGCAGAGGGAGCTGAGGGTAATCGGGGGGTCTGGGCCAGGAATGTGGGGGGGGGGGGCAGGGAAGCTGGACCAGGTAAGGCAGGGTTGGCTGGGCCAGGGGGGTGGGGTTTGGGCCAGTCTTCAAAAAATCTGATTTCCCGGCCTGGGCCTGCATGTATAAATAGGATTTGATGTGCTTTCGGTTTAGAGAAGAAAGAAGGAGACACTTTTGTTCTCTTTTGACCTTGTTTGCTAGTTGTGATCTGTAAATTAAAAAAGGTAAAATACTGATTTTATACTAAAAGGCTTCATTGACCCTCTTTGTCTACTGATCTTGATGGGCTTTTTTTGCATATTCCTCTAAAAGCTGCTGCAGGAAAATGTGTTAAATACGTATACTGAGGCATCACAGACATTACAGACATGTTTATGCATAATGGCTTCTTGACCAATTAGATTTCAACTCTTCAGAGCATCTTCTCCATTGCAAATGGTATACGATCCAGGGGTTGTTTAAAGTGCAGTTTCAGTATTGGTCTGTCTTCTGCCATTTTTCTTAAAATATATCTGTCCATATTTCCCATGAGATGAGACCTTCTTTGGTTCTGCATCTTGTGATATTGAGAAGAGATTCTCCTCTTCCTCCTCCTCCTTGGGGCAGGTGTGACTGCAGACAGAGGACAGAAAGTAAGCGACAGAGAGAGATAATGTGCTAGCTAGATAGACAGGCAGAGAGAAAGCAAAGAAAGAGCAAAGACAAAAGAGACACAGAGAAGTATTAATATGTGAAATAATACAGAAAGAAGAGAATTGTTATTCTGAACACTGCAAAACAATTGAACAAAACGTTTTAAGTCTTATTGGATATATTTTTGATTCACTGAATTAATTATATTTGGCATAATTTTAGTTCTGCGGGCATGATTTCATGGTGGTTGTTAAACTGAGGGTAGCAGATTCAGGAGAAATTTGAGGAAGCATTTTTTTACAGAAAGGGTGGTGGATTCATGGAATAAACTTCCATTTGAGGTGGTAAACACAAAGACTGTAAAGGTCCAGAATTTAAAAATGCCTGGGACATGCATAAGGCTATCCTAAGGAAAAAGTAACATGTAATATGGGTAGACTTGATGGGCCTTTTTGGTTCTTATCTACCGTCAAATTCTATGTTTCTATGTTTCTATATTGAGAAGGTATTTGTTATGAGAAGGGAATTACGTAGAGTGGGGTAGACAAGGTGCAAGATTGTGAGTGTTTGCAGTAGGTGTCATGTAGGGGGTTTATTATGGTGGTACTGTGTTAGGACAGGATCTCACTGTTAATTGCAGCAGGGGGAGCAAGTGAGTATCAGAGAGAGTTATTTGTGGTGAAAGTAGAAGTTTGAGTTAAATCAAGATGTGGAGTATAATGTCAGAAACAGTTATGTTTAATTACCCTATAAGACATCTGGTTATTGGCAGTTAAGACTAATTGTAGTAAGGGAGCTTGTACTTTCTCATTTTGTGATGGGATTTAATTTGTACTCATAGTATCCTTTACTGAAGAGCATGCCTACTTAGGCTCAAATGCATGCATGTGTCTGGATACTATATGGGATCACATTTTTTGCAAACACTGTTGCCATTCATTGCTCAAAAATGTATAACATTGTTAAAAGCATTGTTGCAAAACTACAGTCATATAGTGCTCCAGACTCATGCACACTTCTGAGTCTACCTGGTATTTTTTTCAACAAAGCATACTAATAGAACAAATCATACTTGATAATTTAAGTATGAAGTAAACTGGATTTCTTTCATACAAGTGGCAAGAGTCCACGATTCTTTACTCTTGGTAATCACTCTTCTCTACGACTAGGAGGAGGCAAAGGTTTCCCAAACCATAAGAGCTCTATAAAACCCCTCCCACCTCACACATACCTCAGTCTTTACTTTGCCTCCACTGGAGGTGGTTGAAGAATGAAGATGTGCATTTTATTCTTCAGAGAGAGGGGTTTTCGGTCTATATAGAGGCCCGGTTTCCCCTCAGAGTACAGTGCTTGTCAGAGGGATGTATTTGGGGTATGGTTTATGATTTTGTTTTCACCTCATGGACAATTTTTCATAAACTCTCTGTAATTGGTCACAGGGATTTGTCTTTTGCCTCCATTTAAGGATCAACAATAAACTCCTATTCCATAACCTCTGCTGATATGTTTCAGTACTGGTTAGGCTGTCTGCTGCTTGATTGCTAGTGGACGAGTGTCTATTGGTAAGTATCTTTTATTTACATATAGACACTCATTTAGCTTTGTTGTGGGCACTTTTTATAGTTATTTATATATTTGCTAATATTAATGGTGCAGGGACTGTTCATTTTCACTATTCCCTTGTTGATTTGCACAGTTAGTTAGTAAGCGTTGCTTACATTGGGTTTACATCTGTTAGTTATTACATGTCCCTTTAGTCTTTCTATAGTGTACGCAGCGGTTTAGCACACATTTGCATGTTATGGGCGAGTCAGGTTTTGGAGTGCAAAATCTTCTTTTGGTTATCTGTTTTTTTTGCGCTTGGAGAATCGTTTTTTCTGTACTCTGATTTATTGTTTATTTATCCTGCTTTGTTTTGCAGTTCAGCTTAGAGTGCATTGTACCTGAGACTAATTTTTGTAAAAGCTGCTTAGGAGGGGGTAAGTGGTTTTCAGTGTTTATAGCATTGCTTTGCCATATGTTATAATGGAGCAGCAGGATATTTTTCCTAAATCTACCCAAAAAATGAGTCTCCTGAACACCTTTCTATCATTTGCATAAATAAAAAGAGCTGTTCTCTCTCTTTTGACCTTTCTATTATTATTAGGTGTGCTTATTGTTAGAGAGCTGAAGTACCTTCTGCAGCTCATTTATGTGGCTCATGTTTAGATTTTTTAATGCATCAGACCAATCTAATGCTGTTTCTCTGGGTACTAATGCACCTACTGTTTGTTCATTACAGGATAATGCTGATGTAGTACCTCCTGCCATGAAAATTATTATCACGGCTGCAGTCAGTTCAGATCTTACCTTTTACAAGTGCTATGTGCTCTGAGACTTGGATACTGTTATGTTTTCATATGGTGAAGTCTCCTCTGGGGATGAGGATCCCTCATCTGATGTTGAACCTGATATTTGCTCTTTTTAGTTTAAAGTTGAACATATTCATTCTCTTTTAAAGGAGGTCTTAAATAATTTAGGGATTAAATATCCCAAGGTTTCTCATGACAAGCCTTGTAATCGTTAAAATTCAGTTTCTAAGACTGATGTTAATCTCCCTGAGGGTTTCCCTGTGACTGAAACTGTCTCTGACATGATCTCTAGGGAATGGTCTAAGCCAGGTAATTATTTTACACCTGCTGCAAGGTTTAAAAGTTATATCCTTTACCTGCTGCTAATTTATATTTATGGCAAACAGTTTCCAAGGTGGATGGGGCCATTTCAACTCTGGCTATATGTACTACTATTCCTTTGGAAGACATTACTTCTTTTAAGACTAAAAGTTAGAATCTTTTCATAGAAGGGTCTTTTTTTCATGCAGGTTATATTCTCAGACCAGCTATATATATTGCTGATGTAGCTGCCGCTTCTATCTGTCTAGTCTTTCATAACAGTATTCTGATAACTCTGTTAGTGCAAATGTATTTAGTTTGCTTCAGAGTGCCAGTTCTTTTATTGGTGGTTTATATTATGAATATTAATGTCAAAAGCATGTCATTGTCAATTCTTGCCAGGGGGCCTTGTGGCTTAAATCCTGTTCTGCTGATATGGTGTCTAAATCTAAAGGGGCTTTTCTTCCTCAAGACAGAAAGTATAGAGGGAAATCTAAAGCTTCTAATCATTTTCATTTCTTTTGTCAAACTAAGGGACAGAAACCTGACTCCTCTGCTCAAAAGCAAGGTTTCCTCTGCTTCAGTCTGGAGACCTAATGCTAACTGGAACAAGTTGAATCAAGAAATCTATCCGTACTACCAAAACTGCATGATGGTGCGGCCCCTGATCCAGAAGTTCTGGTAGGGGACATATTAAGCCTCTCTCAGGAGGCTTGGTTTTAGTCTTTTCCAGATCCCTGGGTTCAGAATATTGTTTATCAGGGATATTGAATAGGATTCAGAACAAGGCCTTCCAGAAGAAGTCTCTTTCTGTCCTGTGTTCCAAGGAATCCAGTTAAAGCTCATTATTTTCAGTCTGTCTCAGATCTGGAAGATATGGGAGTGATTGTTTCAGTTTCATTGCAGGAACAGGGGATGGGATTTTATTCAAATCTCTTAATTGTTCCAAAAAAGGAAGATACTTTCAGACCAGTTCTAGATCTAAAGGCTCTGAACGGGTTTGTAAGGTTTCCATCTTTCAGAATGGAAACTATCCGGACTATTTTGTTCAGCATGGTCAGTTTATGTCTACAATAGATTTAAAGGATGCTTACCTTAATTATCCTAATCACAGAGATCATTTCTAGTTTCTGAGATTTGCATTTTTGACAGACATTTTAAGTTTGTTCCTCTTTCATTTGATCTGGCTACAGCTCCAAGAATATTCAGAAATTTTCTGGGTGCCATTTTGGGTTTAATCAGGTCTCATGGTATTGCAGTGTTTTCATACCTGGACAACATCTGGGTTCAATCTCCATCTTTTCCTTTCACAGTATCTCTGTTTCTTCAACAGCATGGTTGGAGGATCAATTTTCCAAAGAGTTCTTTAATTCCTCAAACAAAGGTAGTTTTGGGGGATTTCAGATAGATATAGTCTTAATGAGTGTTGTCTAACAGAGCAGAGAAGGTTGATGCCAGCTTGTCTGAACCTTCAGTCTCTTTTGTTTCCTTCAGTGGCTCTGTGTATGGAAGTCCTAGGTCTCATGATTGCAGCTCAGATGCAATTCCATTTGCTCGATTTCACATGTTACCTTTTCCATTTGCTCGATTTTCAAATTTTTATGCTGCATCAATGGTCAGTCTCTAACTTGGTGGTAGGATCATCAGTTTATTATTCAGGGGGTTTATTTTGCTCATCCAACCTGAACTGTAATCACTACAGATGCAAGTCTCATGTTGTGGAGCTGTTTGGTCTCTGACAGCAAAGGGAGTTTGGGATCATCGGGAGGCGAGGTTACCAATTAATGCTCTAGAACTCTGTGCAATTTACAGGGCCTTCAAGTTTGGACTCTGTTAAAAAGGGAGTCTCATCTCCATTTCCAGACAGACAATGTCACAGCAGTAGCTTATATCAACCTATAACTTGCAGTTCCCTGGCAATGATGGAGGTGTCTCGGGTTCTTTCCTGGCAGAAGCTAATTCTTCTCTAGTCTCTGCAATTCAAATTCCAGGAGTAAACAACTGGGAGACAGACTTTCTCAGTCATCAATCTCTATATCCAGCAGAATGGTCTCTTCACCAGGATGTGTTCAATCAGATTGTGGATCTTTGGGGATCTCCCAGAAATAGATCTGATTGCCTCTCATTTGAACCACATACTTCCAAGGTACATTGCAAGGTCCAAGAATCCTCAGGCAGAGTTAGTGGATGCTCTAGTAGTTTCTAGGTCTTTTCAGTCTGCTTATCTGTTTCCGCCTCTGTTTCCAGGATAATACTAGAGAACTAATCAGTAAACCTGATTGCCCCAGATTGTCCTCACAGGATTTGGTATGCAGATCTGATTCAGATGTCCATTTGTCCTTCTTGGCCTCTTCTGCTGTGGTTAGACCTTCTATCCCAAGATCCGTTTTTTTATCTTGATCTCAATTCTCTGAACTGGATGGCATGGAAATTGAACACTTATCCTTAGACATAGGGGTTTCTCTGATTCTGTCATTGAAACCCTGATTTGGGCTTGTAAGCCTGTAACTAGGAAATTATTTCACAAGGCCTGGAAGGCCTTTATTTTCTGGTGTATTAATCATGTTTTTTCCTGACATTCTTTCAGAATTTTTAGGATTCTGCAGTTTTTGCAGGATGGTCTAGATAAAGACCTATCTGCCAGTTCTCTGAAGGGGCAGATTTCTGCTCTTTCAGTTTTGTTTCACAGAAAGATTGCTAATCTTCTTGATGTTCATAGTTTTGTTCAGGCTCTGGTTTGTATTAAACCTGTTATCAAGCCTATTTCTGTTCCATGGAATTTTAATCTGGTGTTAATGGTTTTGCAGGCTCCTCCTTTTGAACCTATGCATGAATTGGATATTAAACTAATTTCTTGGAAAGTGTTATTTATTTTGCTATTTCTTCTGCTAGAAGAGTTTCTGTTATCTGCTATTTCTTGTAAACCTTCTAATCTGGTTTTTCATCAGGATAAGGCTGTTTTATGGACATCACTTCTTGGGCTTTCAAGAATGAGGCTTCAGTTGATCCGATTAGCAAAGCAGCTACTTGGTCTTCTTTGTATACTTTTACTAAACTCTACCATTTTTATGTTTTTGCTTCTTCTGAAACAGCAGCCTTTGGTAGAAATGTTCTTCAGTCAATTGTCTCAGTTTGACTTTTTTTCCTGTTTGCTTAATTTAAGTGCATTCCGGGAAAGAAAAAAAAATTATTGAGGTTGTGGACTTATTTTCTCAGTGAAAAAAGTTGATTTTTTTCCCTTGATGTTATTACTCATGGACTCCACTGTTTGGGTATTAGCTCCCAAGAGTAAATGATTGTGGACTCTCACCACCTGTATGAAAGAAAAGATAATTTATGGTTACCTGATCAATTCATTTCTTTCATGATGGTGAGAGTCCATGAGACCCCAGCCTTGAGTTTTTCTGGGGTTAGTTTTTTTCTTCAGCACATCTTTTTTCCCTGCTCCTTTTATGGCTCTTATTCCTTTGTTATACCTTTCTTGATTTTCTACACATTAGACTGAGGTATGTATGAGATCGGAGGGGTTTTATAGAGCTCTTGGGGTTTGGGAATCTCCTAGTGGTAGAGAAGAGTAATTCCGAAGGGTAAAGGATCAGGGACTCTCACCACCATGAAAGAAATTAATTTATCAGGTAAGCATAAATTATGTTTTTTTTTAAATAGCTTTCTCCATCTTAATCAAATAAGTTTAATTTTATTTATCTTTTGGGCACCTCAAGAGAGATTGTTGACCCACTGAGATTCCTAGTGACTTTCCTGTTACTTTGTTAAACATATAGGGTTAGATTACGAGTGGAGCGGTAATTACTAAATTTATATGTGCACTAACCCAAGATCTAAACTGAGAAACTTAATGTGCAAAACACATATTTTACATTCCAATGTTCTTCACCTAGAAAATAATGTATTTTTTATTATTAAATATATATTTCAATAAATATCTGACACTGTTCATGTAAAATACATATCTATGCCTTTTTATCTATATGAATAGATATACAGGTATTGGTATATACACACATTTATTGATATATTTATTTAAGAATAAAAAGGACATTATTCTGTGAAGAACATTGGAATGGTAAATATGTAAAGTAAATATACAGTAAAACATATAAATACATATGTACACACACACACACACATATATATATATATATATATATACTGTGTATATATATATATATATATATATATATATATATATACATATTCATATTTAGATATGTACTGTATATGTATGTATCTCTATGTCTTTGAGCCCTTACAACTTTTAATTGCAATTTTTTGTATTAAATTATTTTTTATCAGGCAGTGTTATTATGAGTGTAACTGTACAGTGAAACGTATTTTTGATGCTTTTTGTGACACTTTTTATTTGAGCGTAAGTTTACCAGAGATCTGAAGTCGCGCTAACCTGACGCAAGTTAAATTCAATTCGCTCAGGTGAAGTTTACTTTCAACTTGTAATACGTATGCTAATTCCGATGCACGCAAACACCCGAGATAAACTTGAACACAAAAATGACTAGATACCCTCATATACTCTCCCTAATTTTTTTTGCATGGAGAGGATGAATTAATTAATTATTAGTTTTGTCTAAACAGAAACCTAAATGGAAGGATAGGGAATGATACATGAAAGACTTAATTGCTTTACTTTAGGTAAATTTTGTCCAAAAGTTTGCAGTGATGTTTGAACACAGATGTTAATTTCATTGTTAATTTGATAACGAGAAAAACATAAAATAAAGTGACCCAATAACACCTATAGCTTAACATGTTAAGAAAGAAAATTATACGTCCAAATAATTACATTTTTACTAAAAAACACTACACTCAGTATATTAATGAAACATACAAAATTCCCAAAGAGAAAAAAAAACTGATATATGAATTAAATTTCTACTTATTCACCTTCCTAAATACGTCTGTAGGTTATCATAAGTAGTAGTACTTTAAGCAACAGTTTAAATTCAACAAATAAGAGCAGAGGCCACAAAACGGTGGGTATGCTCAAAAAAAGAATTGCTTTTATGTACTATCTGTAAATACTCCAGCATTTACAGATAGTACATAAAAACAATTTTCTTATTTTGAGCATACCCACCTTTTTGTTGCCTCTGCTCTTATTTGTTGAATACAATATTCCTAGTCTTACAGTACTCAGTATAATGTTCACAAGCTCTTTTTGGACCAGGGAGAGTAAATATATTTGTGAATGACATAAGTAATCATTATATTAGGCATACCATGTTTTTGACCATTTTAATCCACTTTTAGACAAAACTCCAGCACTATATAATATTTAAATTTATAAAATATTTTTTCTTAAACAAATACAGTATATGAAAAAAACAATAAAAAAAAAGATATTCCATTTCTACCATATTAGTAACAAACTGCAATGTATGAACAACATTCTCACTAAAGTAATATACAGACTGATTTACAAGGCTCTGCATTATTTAAAGCATTTATGTGCAATGGTCTTATTAGTTGCTATGTCAATAAACAGTTAACTATTCTGTGCACTATATGATATCTATGTATAATATATACCTCTATTGTGGACCCCTCCAGAATCAGATAAGTGCATGCTTACGGCTTAACATAGGAATATAGCTGCTCTCACATGCAATATGGGGGGTTAGCCTGGACTGACTCCCACTGCTCATTTGGCTTGTTTGCTGTTTTCACACAACATCTTCAGCAATAAGACATACTATGCTTTACTAACACGCATGCAGCTTTGGCAGCACTTATCCCATTTCTGCATACCTTGGACTTATGCTAAGTTTGGCTGAAAACAATACCGCTATATGTGGAAAATCATCCTGGTATGATTTGGTTGTTTTCTTCAGCAATATACTCTTGTGAGAATTTTATCTCAATATATGCAGGCATCTCTATGTAAACTGCTGTGTCTCTATGTAGCTGCTGTACTGAGGCAATTGATTATGGAGGATGTATTACTATGTTCCACTATCTATCTTATTGCTAATAACCATTGCAATAGTTATTCTTCATACTTGTATGTAACTCACTATCTATCTTATTGCTAATAACCATTGCAATAGCTATTCTTCATACTTGTATGCAATTCTTTGTTATTGTTGCTATACTGCCATTATTGTTGTTCCTGAAATCTTTACAAAGCACCTATCACTACTTAGATCCCTAAAAATGTACCTGTCCGGTAATTACCCCTTGTATTGACTTGGGTACCATGCACAGCTTGGGTGTAGCAGTGTACTAGGTGTCTTTCGATTGAATTTTTGCCAATATTATGATTATGATGTGCACATCTTCAGGGTTTTAATTGGCCACATGTACTATATTGTTTGTTCAACATACTTTACTTTGTGTTGCTAACATATACCCGAGGCCAGTGCTCAACTGGCCTATTGCTATGTTTGGACAGTTAGGATTTACTTCTTTCTGTACTATTAATACATTATTTTTTGTTCTCTGTGATTGTACTGGTCAGAGATTCATTCCATTAGTTTAATTTAGTTATGCTTTTGAGCTATTTTTATAAAAAAGAGTGCTTGATTCCCTAGCTATACAGGGCCTTAGTAAATTTTTAATGGTCCTTGTTCTCCTCTTGTAGTTTGTTGAAGAATAATTTTTTATAGGGTCTGCACCACATCAAAATTATAATCTAACATAACATTAATGTTTTCTAAATTTTGATAAATTTTTTTTCCATTGAAGAAGACACATTTATAGTAGCCATTTGTCCTGTACCCTTTTTGGTTTATATATATATATATATATATATATATATATATATATATATATATATATATATATATATATATATATATATATATATATATATATATATATATATATATATATATATATATATGAGATAGCCTAGATTACAAGCGGAGCACAAAAATATTAGTGCTATTGTGTGTTAACGAAAATTGAGTGATTCTAATTTTGTGCTTAAGTCCAAAATTATTTTTATAGCTTGAGCGATAGTCTAGGCCTAGGGCATACATAAATCTACATGTCGAATAATGTGAGTGTGCTAAACCCAAATTCCAAAAAAAAAAAGGACTTCTTAAAAACTTCCATCTTTAGTAATACCAAAATTTGAAAATACCAAACAGCAAAATAGGCAAATAAAAACACCTAATGAGACCTGCAGGTGGGCAATTTTATGTGTTTCAGCTTGCCTTAGCCTTACTTATAGACCAATGTGCTAAATCCCTCAAATAATAGACATCTATAGGGACACATTCCTAATTTACTTCTGTTATCAAATATGTTTTGTTCTCTTGAAATCCTTTATTGAAAAGAATACCTAAGTAGGCTCATGAGCAGCAGGCACTACTGGGAGCTAGCTGCTGATTGGTGGCTGCACATAATGTATATGCCTTTTGTTATTGGTCACCCAGTTTGTTCAGCTAGCTCCAAGTAGTGCATGACTGCTTCTTCAACAAAGGATAGCAAGAGAATGAAACACATTATATAATAGAAGTACATTTGAAAATTGTTTAAAATGACATACTCTATTTGAATCATGAAAGAAAAATTATAGGTTTCATGTCCCTTTAAGCATAAAAGGAGAAACAGTGCAATATTATCAATTAAACTCAGTATTTGTAATATTGATGGTAACAATGTTACGCATATAGTGCTCACAACCTCTGCATGCTTATGGTTCTAAGGCTACCCCAGTATGCTCATATGGAAAAGAGCTCAGTTTCTACAAAGGATACCAAAAGGAGGTCCATTTGTTAACAGGGAATTGGATATTTTTTCAATTGTATTATCTCTCTGAATCATGAAAGTTTAATTTTGCCTTCTGTGTCATTGTAATACCAATATTAGATATTGATCAGTTGTAACAATATGTTTTTTTTTTCTTTTAAAAGTATTTATTTGGATTTTTAAACAATAATTTATCAATTGTCACAAATCTCTTAACTATTATAATACATAATAATTGCATAACTACAGAAGTCTCCCTGAGATGTAGCCTGACTGTCTTAAAGGGACATAAAGCCCACAATTTTTCTTTCATGATTGAGATAGAGCAGGGCATTTTAAACAGCTTTCCAATTTACTTCTGTTATCAATTTTGCTTCATTCTCTTGGTATCCTTTATTGAATCAGCAATGCACTACTGGGAGCTAGCTGCACACATCAGTAAGCCAATCACAAGAGGCATATATCTGCAGCCACCAATCAGCAGCTAGTTCGCAGCTCCTGAGCCTACCTAGGTATGATTTTTAAATAAGGATAACAAGAGAACAAAGCAAATTAAATAATAGAAGTACATTGGAAAGTGGTTTAAATTTGAATGCTCTATCTAAATCATGAAATAACATTTTTGGGTTTCATGTCCCTTTAAAGTAAATGTAAGTTGTGATGCTAAAGTGCCCGTTTTTAAAAAAAATTGATTAAAAACAGGGGCACTTTAATTCATCAAAATTTACATTTGTGAAAAAAAAATTACCTTTTAATCTTGACAGCCGCTCCAGCTTCCTCTGCCCATCACAAAGCCTCTTCCTGGGTCTAAAATGAGGAATCCGGCTTACTCCAATCACAGCGTTGAATCAGACACTGATTCCCCCAGGGGGGGCGAAGCCGTGATTGGAGGATGACCCATCCATCATTTCTGACATCAGAAATGGCTTGTGATGACCGGGGGAAGCTGGAGCGGCTTTCAAGTTTAAAAGGTAAGTATTTTTTCACAAATATAAATGTTGATGAATTAAAGTACCCCTGTTTTTAATCGAATTTTTAAAAACCGGGCACTTTTGCATCAAAACTTACATTCACTTTAAGGTGAATAAAGCCATGAATAAAGATCTTGTGGATGTGGAATATGATTAATTAAGTAGCTTTTAGATGTTTTAGGTGCTTTAAAAGGGGTGCTGTTGAAATGAGATGAAGAGAACCTTCAAAAGACTTGGCCCTAAGTTCCAGCAAGTTATAGTTACACCCCCGAAACAGCACAGTAACATAAAAATCAGGCAAAATATGTCGTAATCTTTATCGGGAGAGGTTTACTTACAGTGGCCCGGTTGTAAAAGGAGTGATATGCTGCACAGCTTTAATACTTAAAATGATGTTAGGAATGAGGAGAAAGGTACACCAGCCAAGGCAAAACCAAAAGCCATTCTGCAATGAAAAAATAAAACATCAATTAGGAGTATTTTGGTGACTTGAATAAATACTTTATCACACAATTAGTTTCACTTTCACTGGATAACCTACAAAACAAATTGGTGGATTCAAAACCTTCGTCAGCATAGTATATTCATTGTCTACCTTAAATCACACAAGAGAGAAGTCTTGTAACTAACTGCCTGTTAAATATTGTATGTATGACAAGGTACATAATAAGTGTTGTTTATTTTGCTAATTGCTTACAATATATTTGTTTTGTGGATTATGAGACCCAGCCCAAAAAGAATATAAATTTAGAGTTACACAATGCAAGTTGAGAGAATTCTACCACAAAATGGTGCTGGCAGTTGAAGGGTCAGTGAAGTCAAAATATGTAGTTAAGAGAATTTACCATTTATTTTCATTATCAAATTGTGCACCATCTTTTTATATGCACATTTTCTTAAAGGCAAGGTAAAATTTTGAGAATGTGCACAAGTGCACAATTTATACATATATGAGTCTGTGATTTGCTGATGGCTGTCACATGATACAGGTGGTGGCAAATTGAAGTACATTTTTAAATTTGTCAGAAAAAAAATCTACAGCTTATTTAAAATTCAGGCAATGTCCATACAAATGTACTTTTCAGGGCAATGGGTAACTTAGGTTTTTTGTTAGAGTTAGGTATTTTATTTTGGGGGGTTGGTTGGGTGGTGGGTTTTACTGTTGGGGGTCTTTGTGTTTTTTTTCAGGTTAAAGAGCTGATTTCTTCAGGGCAATGTCCTACAAAAGGCCCTATTAAGGGCTATTGGTAGTTTATTGTAGGCTAGTGGGGTTTTTTAAATTTTGGGTGGGCTTTTTTATTTTTATAGGGCTATTAGATTAGGTGTAATTGTTTTTATTTTGGATAATTTTGTTTGTTATTTTTCATAATTTAGTGTTTGTTATTTCTTGTATTTCTTGTATTTTTTACTTTTTGAAATTTAGTATTTTTTATTTTTTGTAATTTTAGATTTTATTTTTTTAGGTAGTGTTAGTTTTTTAATGTGTAATTGAATTTATTTAATTGATAGTTATTTTAATTTTAGTATAATAGTAATGTTAGTTTAATTTATAGTTAGTGATGTCGCGAATAGTTCGCCGATGAATTGTTCCCGGCGAACATAGCATGTTCGCGTTCTCCGCGGACGGCGAACATATGCGATGTTCGGTCCGCCCCCTATTCTTTATCATTGAGTAAACTTTGACCCTGTACCTCACAGTCAGAAGACACATTACAGCCAATCAGCAGCAGACCCTCCCTCCCAGACCCTCCCACCTCCTGGACAGCATCCATTTTAGATTCATTCGGAAGCTGCATTCTTAGTGAGAGGAGGGACAGTGTAGCTGCTGCTGATTTAATAGGGAAATCGATAGCTAGGCTAGTGTATTCAGTGTCCACTGCAGTCCTGAAGGACTCATCTGATCTCTGCTGTAAGGACAGCACCCCAAAAAGCCCTTTTTAAGGCTAGAACATCAATGTGTGTCAGGCTCACAGTGTGTGTGTCAGGCTCACAGCGTATACTGTGCCCACTTGCCTAGTGCCACCACTCATATCTGGTGTAACAGTAGTGTACATTTAAAAAAAAACACACTTTTTTGACTGTGAAATAATAGCAGACAGCTGCCAGTACCCAAGATGGCCGTCAATAAGGCAGATGGGGAGGGTTAGAGAGCTGTTTTGGGGGGGGGATCAGGGAGGTTGGGGGCTAAGGGGGGATGCTACACCACAGCATATGTAAATATGCTAAAAAAAATTAAAAATGTTAAAACCTTTAATTTTAGTACTGGCAGACTTTCTGCCAGTACTTAAGATGGCGGGGACAATTGTGGGGTGGGGGAGGGAAGGGAGCTGTTTGGGAGGGATCAGGGGGTCTGATGTGTCAGGTGAGAGGCTGATCTCTACACTAAAGTGAAAATTAACCCTGCAAGCTCCCTACAAACTACCTAATTAACCCCTTCACTGCTAGCCATAATACACGTGTGATGCGCAGCAGCATTTAGCGGCCTTCTAATTACCACAAAGCAACGCCAAAGTCATATATGTCTGCTATTTCTGAACAAAGAGGATCCCAGAGAAGCATTTACAACCATTTGTGCCATAATTGTACAAGCTGTTTGTAAATAATTTCAGTGAGAAACCTAAAATTTCGAAAACATTTAAGTTTTTTTTAAATTTGATCGCATTTGGCAGTGAAATGGTGGCATGAAATATACCAAAATGGGCCTAGATCAATACTTTGGGTTGTCTACTACACTACACTTAAGCTAAAATTAACTCTACAAGCTCCCTACATGCTCCCTAATTAACCCCTTCACTGCTGGGCATAAAACACGTGTGGTGCGCAGTGGCATTTAGCAGCCTTCTAATTACCAAAAAGCAACGCCAAAGCCATATAAGTCTGCTATTTCTGAACAAAGGGGATCCCAGAGAAGCATTTACAACCATTTATGCCATAATTGCATAAGTTGTTTGTAAATAATTTCTGTGAGAAACCTAAAGTTTGTGAAAAAGTGAACAATTTTTTTTTATTTGATCGCATTTGGCGGTGAAATGGTGGCATGAAATATACCAAAATGGGCCTAGATCAATACTTTGAGTTGTCTACTACACTTAAGCTAAAATTAACTCTACAAGCTGCCTACATGCTCCCTAATTAACCCCTTCACTGCTGGGCATAAAACATGTGTGGTGCACAGTGGCATTTAGCAGCCTTCTAATTACCAAAAAGCAACACCAAAGCCATATAAGTCTGCTATAATGGCATGTCTGGCACACAGTGTTGGAGCAAGGGTCCATCTGACCACTGATACCTGGTCTGCAAAGCATGGTCAGGGCAGGTATATCACCTACACTGCACACTGTGAAGCGGGCGTAACCCTTACACTACCTGATCGATACCTGATGTTTTAAAGCACGTTATTCCAAACAATTTAGGAATGTTAGGTGATTTATGCCCTTTATGGATTAAAACCAGACTCTGCATCAACTATGTAATTTTCCATGGGAGTTTTGCCATGGATCCCCCTCCGGCATGCCACAGTCCAGGTGTTAGTCCCCTTGAAACAACTTTTCCATCACTATTGTGGCCAGAAAGAGTCCCTGTGGGTTTTAAAATTCGCCTGCCTATTGAAGTCTATGGCGGTTCGCCCGGTTCGCCCATTCGCGAACATTTGCGGATGTTCGCGTTCGCCGTTCCCGACATCACTATTTATAGTTTAAACTTAGTTGTTTTTTTTTATTTCCCAGGTAAGTTTTTATTTATTTTAAGATAGGGATCTTGAAATTTTAATTTAAAGTTAGGGGGTTGTTAGGTTTAGGAGTTAATAGTTTAATTTAGTTGTTTGCGATGTGAGGGGCTGTTGGTTTAAGGGATAATAGGTTTATTTAGTGGCAGTGATCTGGGAGGCCAGAGGTTTAGGGGTTAATAACTTTATTTAGTGGCTGCGATGTCGGAGGGCGGCGGAATAGGAGTTAATATCTTTATTATAGTGTCTGCGATGTTGGGGTGCGGGGGAATAGGGGTTAATAACTTGTTGTGATGCGGGAGGGCCTCGGTTTAGGGGTTAATAGGTCGTGTATGGGTGTTAGTGTACTTTGTAACACTTTAGTTATGAGTTTTGTGTAACAGTTTTGTGGCGTAAAACTCAAAACTACTGGTCTCAGATTGCGTAACGGATCGCGTCGATATAGGTTGTAACTCAAGCTTTTCAGTCTCACCGCAAAACTTGTAATGGCAGCGCTATGGAAATCCCACCCAAAAGCATAATTTTCTTGAGTGCGGGACTGACGTTGCGTTACAGGCTAAAATGCTTGCAACAGTTTTTATGCTGAAATGGTAATTTTTTTCATATATATTTAACATATAGTTAAAGTCAGATCCAGAGCACTACTGGGAGCTAGCTGAAGACATCTGGTGACAAGAGGCATATGTGTGTAGCTACAAATTAGAAGCTATCTCCCTGTAGTGCATTTATGTTCCTGAGCCTACCTAGGTATGCTTTTCAACAAAGGATACCTAGAGTAAATACATTTTAATAATAAAAGTAAATGAATGTGCCTCATTTGGAGGCTCAAGTCCTTTCAAATGAGGAATGTAGAAGTAGTAACAATGATAAAGGCATATACTTTTGTAATAGCTATAGATAAAGGATCCGTTAAAGCAATACAAGGATTATGTGGAACAAGAGTTTTTATCATGATGCTTTTATACAGTAATGCTATAAGGACTAATAGGCAATGTTATTGTAAATGCTGTAATAGAAGGACTTATAAGAAACAATACAACAAGTTATATGCAGCAACAGATATTTAGGAAAAGGTTATATGGAGCAATAATAGGGTGTTCAAAGAAGATTAGATTAAGCAATAGTGGAGCAAAAGGACGCAGACATATGGAATAGTATACGGAAATACAGAATGAAAGGGACATTAAACAGTAAGGGGTCAATTTATCAAGACCGCTGCTCCATAACCTGTCCGCCCGCTCTGAGGCAGCAGACAGAAATCAACCCGATTGAATACGATCGGGTTGATTGATACCCCCTGCTAGCCACGAATCTGCAGGGGGCGGTATCACAAGAACGGCTGGTGCAATGTTAAATGCAGACAGCCTATGCTGTTGGCATTTATCAATGTGCAGCGGACATGATACGCTACATCTTATCAAGTCCGTTCGCACATTAATAAATTGACCACTAGGGCACAGATGAAGAGTGGCACGTTGTTACGTGTGAGGGATAAGGGGTTTATTGCAGCTGTTTGCGGGTCAATTTTCTTCTCGTATTATAAGTAAAATGTAAACGCAATCGATTTAGGGCAATTTAAGTTAACATGCGTCAGGTTAACGTGACAGAGCCCTGGTTAACTGTTTTGCGAAAAAAGTGTCACAAATCACATCCAAAATACATTACAAAGTAGAGTTACACTCATAATAACCCCATCTAATAAAGGTATAAAGGGTCAAAGATATGAGGTCTCAGGTGTATATATATATATATATATATATATATATATATATATATATATATATATAAATAGCTCCAATGCATATATCTATATATGTGTGTACACATGTATTTATATGTGTATATTTGTATTTACAGACATAAACACATAAATAAATATGTATACATATATAGATATATATATATATAAGTGCATTGAAGCTCTTTGCAGTTAAGTAGATGAAAACATATAAAAACATGTTTATGCAATATTCATATTTCATAGTGTTATACTGTGTATTTACTGTAAATATTTAACATTCCAATATTCTGCACATAGCAGAATATGTTCTAAGTATTTATAAATAGATATTCCTATATATATCTGTATAAATCTATACCTATATAAATTCATGTGTGTATATATATATATATATATATATATATATATATATATATATATATATATATATATATATATATATATGAATAAATAGAACATATTGTGCTATGTGAGGAACAGTTGAATGTGAAATATTCAGATTTTCATGTCAGGTAATCGCACTTGAGAATATGCGATTGTGCGTGCAATATTCGAAGTTCATATTTTTATGCGCGTCAAGTTACAGCGCGAGCAAAAAGAGTTTACTTTCATCTCATAATACCAATGCACCGGAAGCACGCAAAAAGCCTACTTCTAGCACAGTTATCGATCGAGAGTGATTGTTAAATAGTGCTCTACTTGTAATCTAGCCCTAAAAATATTGTATAAGCATTGTATTGAGGTTATTCCCTGCTTCCCTCTAGTCATGGACGCTGCCATGTTAAAATCTAGCTTTCATTGTATTCCTGATATGTTTGCACATGTGCAGCAACTCTCCTTCAGATATCTGCAGTGAAACCTAGGTTCCAAAATGGTGGCCTTATAATTAGAGGGAGGTACATAAAAATGTTTTAGTGTTTAATATCCTTTAATGTAATGAAGCTATATTGAGAAAAAAATGGTGTTGAAGGGTCAGGTTATAGTTAGTATGAGCAATAAGAAAAAGAAAATCAGAAGACAGAGGGAATTAATGGATTTCTTGGGATTAAAAATCAGATGCAGTTTACGGAAGCTGTTAAGAAGAACAAAGGTAATGAAATCAGCAGTGCCTATGAAAGTTAAAAGCAAGTGTTATATTATAAGACAAATTGACAGTGGATTAGTTTAGGCATTGTTCTCTTTTTACCCAGGGATCAGTAATGTGGTTACAGACTATAACACGGGCGTTGTCCAATGTCACAGATACTGATCTGCAAGAGGAGATGTCCTCAATTACCTGAAAAAAATGAAGAGCAAGCAAACAAGTCCATAAAAAGGTGTAACTGTATGTCAGGTTTGTCAACTCACACTAATAACATATTATGACAGTATTTGTCCCCCAAATCACACTATGGATCAGTAAAATCACATCATGCAATGAAAAAAACTAATTGTACAAGTCTCTTCCTTTGTGATCATACAGTTTCTGAAATGTGCAACAAGTTTATGTTTAGCATATCTAACACTTTGTCCCATTAAAAGCAACACAATAGGAAGATATATAGAAAGAGACATGCTACAACAAAAACTACATGATCTAATTTGTTAGCCTGCTTCCCGCAATGCAAGAAGCAGTAGTCATCAGACCAGTGCTTCTTACACTCTCCGCCATTAGGACGCATATATATATATAAATATCTATATATGTCATGCAATACATAGCACATAGTACCGCATGCTGTATATATATACACAGTATATGTATATATATATATATATATATATATATATACACTGTGTATATATATATATATATATATATATATATATATATATATATATATATAACAAATAGTGTGTATGCACTCCCACTATCAGTGAACAACTGCCAGGGTGCTCTAAGAAAATGTAGAATTCGTAGCAATAAGCACTCACTGGTCTTCAGATATCTGCGTCAACAAAAAACTTTATTTCGTATTGTGACATTTCGGGACCAAACACTCTCTCTTCCTCTGACAATCAAACAGTGAACAAAAGCAGCCTTTTAACGGCTACTAGCACCCTCCCCCAAAAAGCAGCCAATCCAGGCCGTCCATTAGGCACACCCCTACATGAGCAATCCCCTATTGGACAATCAAAACCTCAGTGTAATAAAACGTGAGTCACTGTGTAAATCATACATCAGATAAAAACATCCCACTTTACTAACAAAAGGGTCCTTGGTCTGAATAAACAGTGAGCCAAACTGGCTTGGTCTAAATAGCAAACAAATTGAGATGAAAAGAAAAGTTAAATCCGAACATAAAAGGACATAAACAAAGTCAAATAGGGGCCGCACCCACAGCGGACCAATCAACACTCAAGACTGAACTGACGTCAGAGTGTTCCACCTACCCCACGGATGGATCGTTCAATCGCAAAAAGACGAAAGTACAAAACTTAGCACAGATCATAATTCACAGTGCCACAAACTAAAACAGTCATAAAGTACATCCACCTATAAGGTAATCCGTGCAAACCTACAACCCACAATCTCATATACGCACTCAGCCGTAAGAGACTAGAGGGGGCAGGGTACAGGCCCAGCTGTCATGCTAATAACAATCCGATTAACAACAAACATATAGGAGCAGAGAGCCTTAAAGTCACTAGCCCCAGCATCACATGACATAAACCCAATAAATCGGTCACCCAGATCAAAATCAATAGCGATTGCGTAAACACATGGTATAACAAGTAAACAAAGAGGAGGACCGGGGGCGGACTTAGTCATCAATGCACACCATGCAAGTACCAATCAAAAAGCACTGCGGACTAAAAGGGGAGGCAGGGACACTATTACAAACTGGCAAGACCGACCCATATTAGGTGGATACCACACACACATCAGCTGATAACTCTCAACCAAACCGGAAAACATATACTCTACGACATCATCTGTATCTGCTGGTATCCCCATTACTCAGAAAATCACAATCACTAACTGATGGGAAAAAATAGCCCTAATGTGTCCATTTACAAGATATCTAACATTCTCCATGGATCACCGTGGGAACCAACCAGACGCCCACAGAACCCTGTCACCGTACAGACAAAAGAAGACACTGTAAACTAACCATACTCAAACTACCCAACTCACATAGTTGGATCATACTGTACCAAGCCCGAGTTGTAGAGGGCGACCCCCAGCACTAAAATGTGAAAAGATCAACCCTAAAAAATTTCCATCAAAGTGTAGATAACAAGCCATACAATAAAAAATATAACAAATAAAAATTGTATATAATATAGGGACCAATAACGTGAGGTCAAAAAATCAATATCCATATGTGTATAAGACAAATAGACCCCTATCTATAGGTCAAACAATCCGTGACAAAACTTCCACTGTCTTGACAAGTGGGGTACCTACATAACACATACACCTCCCTGATCGATTACAGACAAAACCATACAAACAATCGAAAAACCATGCAGCTCTAATGCTGCACTAATATATCCTCAAAAGAGATAAAAATAAATCTTGCAGAACAGACCAAGACACTGATCCCCCAATGAATCCATACCCAGGACCCCCAAAAATAAAAAAGTAAAAATAACATATAGAGACATATGCTAATGATTTAAAAACGTGTGTGAATTGTATTAAAAACAATACATCACAGACAGACCATCATGCTCATGAGCCAGAACTATTGACAGGAATAGCATTAAAAGTAGAAACTTCAAAAATTGGCACAAATATACATTCAGCTAACAATTCATTTATATACAAAATGATGGTCAATTGTTGAAAGATCCTAGAGGAATGGAATGGATCATGTGCTCACAATAAAAAAATTAATCAAGGACTCTCAAAGATTCAATCAGGGAAATACAGGAGTACACCCTAATGATAGACATAGATGTATTTGGCCCTAGGGGACCCAAGGTGGATGCCCCCTTTGGACTCCACAAATCAGAATAGATAGTGGGTCCTCATCTTACTCCCATAGGGTACATATGGGTAGGTATTACAGATAACACTGCCAGCGGGTGTGTACATTCAGACCCCTTGGGCTCAGGGTTCCCAGGTCATAGATCCATCTTGATTCCTTCTATAGTAGAATCTTTGCCTTGTTGTCACCTCGTTTCAAGATTGGTACATGATCTATTATCCTAAATCTGAGCTCATTCACCAAGTGTCCTGCCTCTAAAAGGTAGCGGGCAACAGGTTGGTCTGACTTCCCTTTAGTGATGGCTGCTCGTATGCTGGACCGATGGTTGGCCATTCTTGTTCTGACGTCATTTACGTTTTTTCCGATATAGAACTTCCCACAGGGGCAATTGAGCAAGTAAATTACATACTTAGTGGTGCATGATGCAAGGAAGAATCTGATCTCATATTTTTTCTTCTTATCAGGATGATGAAAGTATGTGCCGGTCAACATGCCATTACAAGTTACATAACTGGGGCACTGAAAGCACCCCTTCTTTTTTGTTTTCATCCAGTATTTCCCTGATTGAATCTTTGAGAGTCCTTGACTCATTTGTTATTGTGAGCACATGATCCATTGCTCTAGGGTCTTTCAACAATTGGCCATCATTTTGTCTATATATGAATTTTTAGCTGAATGTATATTTGTGACAATTTTGGAAGTTTCTACTTTTGATACTATTACTGGTTCTGGTTCAATGTGCATATTGGTCTGTCCGTGATGTGTTGTTTTTAATACAAAAAGCAAAAATAGTTCACAAGTGTCAAATATGTGCTTGCTGCAGGGTTCACACTCTAAACCTTTAAAGTATGTAGACAGTACAGAGAGCAGCCGCACCATATAAATATGAATTTTATTAGGTTAATACAAAAGCATAATAAAAATGCAACGTTTTGAACCACACATGCAGGATTAAGATCCTGTGTGGTTTGAAACTTTGCATTTTTATTATGCTTTTGTATTAACCTAATAAAATTCATATTTATATGGTGCGGCTGCTCTCTGGACTTTGATTTTAATAAAATTCACACACACATTTTTAAATCATTAGCATATGTCTCTATATGTTATTTTTATTTTTTTTATTTTTTTGGGGTCATGGGTCTGGACTCATTGGGGGATCAGTGTCTTGGTCTTCTCTGCAAGATTTATTGTTATCACTTTTGAGCACATATTAGTGCAGCATTAGAGCTGCATGGTTTTTCGATTGTTTGTATGGTTTTGTCTGTAATTGATCATGGAGGTGTATGTGTTATGTAGGTACCCCACTTGTCAAGACAGTGGGGGTTTTGTCACGGATTGTTTGACCTATAGATAGGGGTCTATTTGTCTTATACACATATGGATATTGATTTTTTGACCTCACGTTATTGGTCCCTATATTATTTACAATTTTTATTTGTTATATTTTTTTATTGTATGGCTTGTTATCTACACTTTGATGGTAATTTTTCGGGTTTGGTCTTTTCACATTTTAGTGCTGGGGGTCACCCTCTACAACGCAGGCTTGGTACAATATGATTCAACTATGTGAGTTGAGTGGTATGAGTATGGTTAATTTACAGTGTCTTCTTTTGTCTGTACGGTTACAGGGTGCTGTGGGTGTCTGGTTGGTTCCCACAGTGAACCATGAAGAATGTTAGATATCTTGTAAATGGACACATTAGGGTTATTTTTTCCCATCAGTTAGTGATTGTGATTTTCTGAGTAATGGGGATACCAGTAGATACAGATGATGTCGTGGAGTATATGTTTTCCGGTTTGGTTGACAGTTATCAGCTTATGTGTGTGGTATCCACCTAATATGGGTCAGTCTTGCTGGTTTGTAATGGTGTCCCTGCCCCCCCCCCACTTTTAGTCTGCAGTGCTCTTTGACTGGTGCTTGTATGGTGTGCATTGATGACTAAGTTCGCCCCCAGTCCTCCTCTTTGTTTACTTGTTATACCGTGTGTATACTCGATCGCTATTGATTTTTATCTGTGTGACCGATTTGTGGTGGATTTCGGATGCATTGATTATGTCATGTGATGCTGGGGCTAATGACTTTAAGGCTCTCCGCTCCTCTATGTTTGTTGTTAATTGGATTGTTATTAGCATGACAGCTGGGCCCTCTAGTCTCTTATGGCTGAGTTCATATATGATATCGTGGATTGTAGGTTTGCACGGATTATTTTATAGGTGGATGTACTTTATGACAGTTTTAGTTTGTGGCACTGCGAATTATGATCTGTGCTAGGTTTTGTACTTTTGTCTTTTTGCGATTGAACAATCCATCCGTGGGGTGGGTGGAACACTCTGATGTCACGTTCAGTCTTGAGTGTTGATTGGTGAGTGCGACCCCTATTTGACTTTGTTTATGTCCTTTCAGGTTCGGGTTCAACTTTTCTTTTCATTTCAATTTGTTTGCTATTCAGACCAAGCCAGTCTGGCTCACTGTTTTTTCAGACCAAGGACCGTTTTGTTAGTAAAGTGAGATAGTTAATCTTAACAAAACATATTGAGCCTGGAATATCATATAAACAGCTTGAGCAGTTTTGCTACATTTAAATGGTGGCTATTCAAGCGTACTGGAATGGCTTAAAAAAATAAACTGAAATCACCCATGTCGCATATTATGTTCAATAGATTAGAATACAGGCTACAACATATTAAATGTATAGTATTGAAAACAATTTAGATACTTACATTTTTTTTTACCCAGTCCAAGTATTGGGTGAAGTATTTTATGGCTTGTTGTAAGAGGCAACTGCTCTCCTAAGAAACCAAATAGAATTGATTGCAGTTAAAGAAAATGCTTGGGTTTTATGTGCTAACATTATACAGTGAAATGGCTTTTCACTTAAAGGGATGCTAAAGTCTAAAGATTGTTCGCCATAGAGATGTATTAAAAGTAATAACTGACAGCAAATAGTTAGTTAATCTCCCTCTTTCTTGGATACAAAGTACTTACCATATTAAACATACCTATTCCATTAAACTCTCTCTTAACCACCATCAGTAAGCAGAACAGTTGCTCTACCCTGTTGTCCCATTTAACAGGTGTTTGTGTCAGTTTTGAGACCTTTATAAAAAACAAAGCATTGGCCCACCGGGATAACATGAGATTTCCCGAAGGGCCAGTGGGCAATGAGTTGGGGAGGGTGGGGACAACCAATGCCTGCAGAGGGAGCCTCCATGGAGGTCACGGAGCAAGCTGTGTGTGCACACATAGTGCATCTATTCTTTCAAGTCTGCTCTGTTCCTGGCAGCATAGCCGCAAGTTGGGGCCTGGGTGGCAGATACACATAGATACATGGTTCTACAGACTCCACTGAATATAGGCTAGGTCTAGTCTTCACGTTTTTCCAGGATTGCTTTTTATTCCTAGTACGGCCCTGCCAAAAAGTCTTTGTAGTGAGCGAGAAGGAGATGAATGTGATATAATTCTGTTGGGTTCTCTCAGACAGCTGCTGTGCCAGAGAATTGCACACCCTGAGCAAGGGAAGATAGAGGCTGCACCATGAGAAAAGGAAAGAGGAAGTTGCACCCTCAGCAAGGAAGGTGGGCTGCACACCCTGAACAAGGGAACGTTGAGGTTGCACCCTAAGTAAGGGAGGGAGGCTGCACACCCTGAAAAAGGGAAAGTGGAGGCTACACCCTAAGCAAGAGAGGGAGGCTGCATACCTTGAACAAGGGAAAGTGCAGGATACTCCCTGAGCAAAGGAGGGAGGCTGCACACCATAAGGAAGGGAAAGGGGAGGCTGCACACCCTAAGCAAAGGCAGGGGAGACTGCACACTCTAAGTAAGGGAAGAGAGAGTCTACACACTCTAAGCAAAGGCAGTAAATTGTTGCACACCCTAAAGCAAGCGAAGTTAGAGGCGGTGCAACATAAGCAAGGGAAGAGAGAGGCTGCACAACCTAAGCTAGGAAAGAGAGAAAGGCTGCACAACCTAAGCAATGGAAGAGAGAGTCTGCACAACCTAAGATAGGGAAGAGAGAGGCCGTACAACCTAAAAAGCGAAGGGAGAGGCTGCACCCTGAGCAAGGAAGGGAGAGAGGCTGCACAACATACTCAAATGAAGAGAGAGGCTGCACACCCTAAGCAAGGGATGAGTGAGGCTGCACACCCTAAGCAAGGGATGAGTGAGGCTGCACAACCTAAGATAGGGAAGAGAGAGGCTGCACAACCTAAAAAGCAAAGGGAGATGCAGCACTCTGAGCAAGGGAGAGAGGCTGCACAACATGAAGAGAGAGGCTGCAAACCCTAAGCAAGGGATGAGTAAGGCTGCACACCCTAAGCAAGGGATGAGTGAGGCTAAACCCCTACAACCTCACCCCTGTTGTTTCTCAGTGGTTTTGGGCTCCTCAGAGCAACCACAATCTCTGGAAGCTTTTTGTTTGCTTTTTGTTGCCTTGTTTTTGTATTAAGAGAAGAGCTGGTCTATGACCGGGAAAACCCTCCTAGGCTGGCTAGGCTCCAGGAACTCCCGGTCAGCTGCCTCACAACGGACACCCGCCTAACCCCTCTCAGGCTGGCCGGGCTCTTGGAACTCCCGGTCGGCTACAGGACAGCAGCACACCCGCTAAATTTATCCCTGGTTGCTCCAACAGCCTTTTGCCCCAGAGCTCCGCACTTTTGGGGATTGGTAGCCCTTAGGGAGGACAAGAGCTGGGGGAATTATAGGAGGGGAGCTTCTTTGGGAACCGGGGTTTTGGACATCCCTAACCCCATAACTTCAACGGACTGTAACTCCGGTCCCCAGTAACAAATCATGCTTTTTTTTTTTTTTTTATTTTATTGACTTTTCATAAATCACAGACTTAGAAATCAAAAAAGTAAATATACAGCAAGTTCAGAAATACACCAAAAACAAAAGACATAGCGTAGACCGCTCAGAACAGTCCTAACGATAACTAATAATTATAGCAATACGCTCTTTGTCAGTGTGCTAGGAACATATTTCAGAATCACTAAATGTATCTACTTTACAATTTGTTAACACTTCAAATAAACAAATACAAAATGTGTCTAAACAAATTACAAAAAAATAGATTCCTCCTTAAATGATGGCCACGGGACCAACTCCCTAGATCCCACAATCTTGAAAACTTATAATAGAACCAGTGCCCCACATGTACTGGTTTAGGTTAGTTAGTTAACTTTATCACTAGCTCTCCTACTACAAGAAGAGAGAAGAAAGAAAAAAAAATAAGGGGGGGGGGGAGAAGGGGGGGAGAGGGAGACAAGGGCAAAAAGGAGAACCTCTCCCTCACTACCTAATATCTTCCGGTAGCCATAGTCTTGGGAACTGTCTTCTTTCTACCTGTTGTTTAAGCCACTCGGAATTCTTAAAAAAGGAAACAATTTGTAGTTCTACTGTTGTAGGGAGAGACATGATCATTGATTTCCACTTAATAAAGAAGCGCTGTATTTGTCTGTTACTAAAAATTTTAATGTTGTACTGTTCCAATATTATCTGGTACTGGGCTTTTTTTCGAAAATTCTGAAAACTTGAGGTTTGCTCTTCCTTTCCAATTCGTAAATATCACATTTCTTTCTACTAATATCATTGCATTCAGAAATTTGAAATTGGATTTAACCGTAGCATATCTAAAGAAAAAGAGGATCTCAATTTGTTTAAATTTGATCTGGGTTCCCAGAACCTTGTTGTACCACAAATTAACTTTATTCCAAAATTGTGCTACTTTAGGGCACACCCATATACAGTGTATTAAATCTGCCATTTCCTAACTACATTTAGGGCATTTTCCTGAGCCACCAGCCCATTTAACTAGTCTGGCTGGAGAGAGATATGACATATTCAGTAATTTAGTATGCGATTCTCGCCAACTAACTGAGTCCGTAGCCTTAGTTACTAAGCTCACACTCTTGATGATCAACTCCCCTTCCACTTTTGACAACACTTTCTTCCATTTCCTCGATAATGTATTGATATTAATTTCCCAGTGGAAATTTATCAATACTTATATATCTGTGCAATATTATTAATCCCTTCATGATATAATTTAATTATTTTGCCTGGGTTCCCCATATCTAATTCAGGCCCTGTTTCTGCCCTTGAAATCCCTATCCAATGGCGTACTTGTAGATAGGCATAAAAAGATGCTTTTGGTAGATTATATTTATCTTTTAGCTCGTTAAAAGCTCTTACTACCAGCTTCTTCTCCTGACAAATCTGAACTATAGAATAAAGGCCTTCTTGAGCCCAAACCGAAAAGACAGACGTTGTCAATCCTGGAGAAAAACTTGGGTTGCTCAGTATGGGAAGAAACTCAGACTTACGGAAATTATTTTTGGTTCCTGTACAGATCTTCTGCCAGGCACCCACAATATCTTTAATAGTAACAAACTGTGTTATACTAGAAGGTAATGTTGCCACTGGATAGTGCAATACCACTTTCAAAGCGAAGGGAGCTATTAGATATGATTCTAATTTGTATAGAGTAACCTGCTCTTTCTCGGTGATCCAGTCAAACGCAAACTTACATAAAGCAGCGTAATTGTAGAATCTGATATTTGGACAGGCAAGGCCTCCGCAGGCTTTTGGGAGTGTTAAAGTTGATATAGCTATACGTGGCTTCTTACCTCGCCATATAAAGTTGTTAAAAATCCTATGTAGTCGAGAGATATCCTTATTATATAATAATAATGGGACATTTTGGAGGAAGTATAGGAGTTTAGCGAACAGAATGGCCTTAATAAACATAACTGTAGCTGAGACACTCAGTGGGAGGTTGGACCAGGTCTGCAACTTATCTTGTAAATCCGAAATACATTTGGGGAAATTTAGCTTGTACCATTGTCCCGGATCATTGCTTAAAGTTATACCCAGATATTGTATATGCTTAGTTTCACGAAAGGGATGGGGCATCTCATATCGTGGTTTGTATATACATAATAGCTCAGATTTTTTGTTGTTGGTCTTATAACCAGAAAAAGAGCCAAAAAGCCTAAATATATGCAATACCTGAGGTATGGATTGTAATGTGTTACTTAAATAGAGTAAGAGGTCACCTGCAAAAAGAGAGAGAACATTTTCTTGTCCACCTACTCTAATCCCCTTCAGCTCCTGTCTCATATAGATTGCAAGGGGTTCTAGGTAGAGATTAAATAACAATGGAGACAGTGGGCAACCCTGCCGCGTGCCTCTCTTTAGAGGGAACCTATCTGATGTATCTCCATTCACTATAATTGCTGATGTTGGATTCTGATAGAGCCTCCGTATAAACTGCTGAAAATGCCATATCATCCCAAATCCTTCCAATGAGGTGAATAGGTGATCCCACCCAATCAAGTCGAATGCCTTCTCTGCATCAACCGTGAGAATTGCAAGATCTGGTTTAAGATGAGACTTCCTAAATGGCTTATTCGCCAGATTGGTCTGGGTATATAATATAATCTAAACATCTTTTAAATCTGTTAGAGATAAGGGCTGTCATCAATTTGTAGTCCTGTATGATGTTGGTAATTCAGAATCTTTTCCCTTCTTCAAAATCAGGACCACATTTGAGGCTGAAAACAGGTGGGATTGTGTCTTATTACAGATAAATTAATCATTAAATAGGGCACAGAGGGGTGGATGAAGTTGTTCATGCAAAAGTTTGCAAAATTCAGCTAGGAAAGCGTAAGGACCTGGTGTTTTACCTGGCTTAAGATTAATTATTGCCTCCGATATCTCTTTCATTGAGATAGGTTTGTTAAGCATTTGTAGATCTTGGCTTAAAATCTGTGGTAATTGGACCTTTTGCCAGAACTTCTATATATTAGCTTTATCTATTGGACTGAGAGAATACACTTTTTGGAAGTAATCAAGAAAGGCTTGTCTTATTTCTGAGATCTTGGTAAGTTTTTTATTCTGATAATTGATAAATGATATATAATTTTTCTTTTACCTTAGTTTTGTGATCTTGGCTAGTATTTTAGCAGAGATACCCTGACTTCCTGCGAAAAAAGCTTTTTGCTTCTGATCCTCTATGGTCATCATCTGTTTATAGAAGAGATCTCTTTCTAATCTTGCACTTTTGTAATCCCGCCTTCTAATAAACGTAAAAGGTCTTTTAAAACTTATCATAAAGTTGATGAAATTTCAAATGACCGACAACATACTGAATTATCCTCCTCTGACGAGCATCTATCTGATTCAGAAGATCCTTCCTCAGATATTGACACTGACAAATCTACTTGTTTATTTAAAATGGAGTATATTCATTCTTTGTTAAAAGAAGTGTTGAGTACTTTGGATATTGAGGAAACTAGTCCTCTTGATGTTAAAACTAGTAAACGTTTAAATTCTATTTATAAACCTCCTGTGGTTACTCCTGAGGTTTTTCCAGTTCCTGATGCTATTTCTGATATGATTTCTAAAGAATGGAATAGGCCTAGTACTTCTTTTATTCCTTCTTCAAGGTTTAAAAAATCATATCCTTTGCCAGCGGTTAGATTGGAGTTTTGAAAAAAGATCCCCAAAGTTGATGGAGCTATTTCTACTCTTGGTAAACGCACTACTATTCCTATGGAAGATAGTACTTCCTTTAAAGATCCTTTAGATAGGAAACTTGAATCCTATCTAAGGAAAGCCTATTTATATTCTGGTCATCTGCTCAGGCCTGCAATTTCTTTGGCTGATTTTGCAGCTGCATCAACTTTTTGGTTGGAAAGTTTAGCGCAACAGGAAATGGATACTGATTTGTCTAGCATTGTTTGCTTGCTTCAACATTTTATTTGTGATGCCATTTTTGATATCATCAAAATTGATGTTAAATCTATGTTTTTAGCTATTTTAGCTAGGAGAGCTTTGTGGCTCAAATCTTGGAATGCTGACATGGTATCTAAGTCTAGATTACTATCTCTTTCTTTCCAAGGTGATAAATTATTTGGTTCTCAGTTGGATTCTATTATTTCAACTGTCACTGGGGTGAAGGTAGTTTTTTTGCCTTAGGATAAAAGACCTAAGGGTAAATCTAAAGCTTTTAACCGTTTTCGTTCCTTTCGACAAAATAAGGAACAGAAACCTAATCCTTCCCCCAAAGAATCTGGTTCCAATTGGAAACCTTCTTCAAGTTGGAGTAAATCCAAACCATTTAAGAAATCAAAGCCAGCCCCCAAGTCTGCATGAAGGTGCAGCCCTCATTCCAGCTCAAGGGTACCAAATAGGATTCAGAGTAAGACCTCCTGTGAGAAGATTTTTTCTCTCACGCATCCCAGCAAATCCAGTAAAGGCTCAGGCTTTCCTGAAGTGTGTTTCAGACCTGGAGTTTTCAGGGGTAATCATAACAGTTGCGTTTCAGGAACAGTTTCTGGGGTTTTATTCAAATCTATTCATTGTCCCAAAGAAAGAAAATTCATTCAGGCCAGTTCTGGATCTGAAAATTTTGTATCGTTGTGTAAGAGTGCCAACTTTCAAAATGGTGACTATAAGGACTATTCTGCCTTTTGTTCAGCAAGGGCATTATATGTCCACAATAGACTTACAGGATGCATATCTTAATATTCCGATTCATCCAGATCATTATCAGTTTCAGAGATTCTCTTTTCTAGACAAGCATTACCAATTTGTTGCTCTTTCATTTGGGCTAGCGACAGCTTCAAGAATCTTTTCAAAAGTTCTCGGTGCCCTACTCTCTTCAGAGAACGGGGTATTGTGGTGTTTCCTTATTTGGACGATATCTTGGTACTAGCTCAGTCTTTACATTCTGCAGAATCTCACACAAATCAACTAGTGTGGTTTCTTCAAAGACATGGTTGGAGGATCAATTTACCAAAAAGTTCTTTGATTCCTCAGACAAGGGTCATCTTTTTAGGTTTCCAGATAGATTCAGTGTCCATGACTCTGTCTCTAACAGACAAGAGAAGATTATAATTGGTTTCAGCTTGTCGGAACCTTCAGTCTCAATCATTCCCTTCAGTAGCTATGTGCATGGAAGTTTTAGGTCTCATGACTGCAGCAGTGGACGTGATCCACTTTGCTCATTTTTACATGAGACTTCTCCAGCTTTGTATGCTGAACCAGTGATGCAGGGATTATACAAAGATATCACAATTAATATCCTTAAATCCCAATGTTCGACTATCTCTGACTTGGTGGTTAGATCACCATTGTATAGTTCTAGGGGCCTCTTTTGTTTGTCCAACCTGGACTTTAATCACAACAGATGCAAGTCTTTCAGGTTGGGGAGCTGTCTGGGGATCTCTGACAGCACAAGGGGTTTGGAAATCTCAAGAGGTGAGATTACTAATCAATATTTTGGAACTCTGTGCAATTTTCAGGGCTCTTCAGGTTTGGCCTCTGTTGAAGAGAGAACCGTTCATTTGTTTTCAGACAGACAATATCACAACTGTGGCATATGTCAATCATCAGGGTGGGACTCACAGTTCCCAAGTTATAAAAGAAGTATCTCGGATACTTGCTTGGGCGGAATCCAGCTCCTGTCTAATTTCTGCCGTTCATATCCCAGGTATAGACAATTGGGAAGTGGATTATCTCAGCCGTCAGACTTTACATCCGGGGTGTGGTCCCTCCATCCAGATGTGTTTTCTCAGATTGTTCAGATGTGGGGTCTTCCAGAAATAGATCTGATGGCTTCTCATCTAAACAAGAAACTTCCCAGGTACCTGTCCAGGTCCAGGGATCCTCAGGCAGAAGCAGTGGATGCGTTGACAGTTCCTTGGTGTTACCAACCTGTATATATTTTCCTGCCTCTAGTTCTTCTTCCAAGAGTGAGTTCCAAAATCATCATGGAACAATCGTTTGTGCTGCTGGTAGCTCCAGCGTGGCCTCACAGGTTTTGGTATGTGGATCTTGTTCGAATGTCCAGTTGCCAACCTTGGGCACTTTCATTAAGGCTAGACCTTCTGTCTCAAGGTCCGTTTTTCCATCAGGATCTTAAATCATTAAATATGAAGGTATGGAAATTGAATGCCTAGTGCTTAGTCATAGAGTGTTCTCTGACCCAGTGATTAAAACTATGTTACAGGCTCGTAAATCTGTTTCTAGGAAGATTTATTATCGAATTTGGAAGGCTTATATTTCATGGTGTTCTTCTCATAAATTCTCTTGGCATTCTTTTAGAATTCCTAGAATTTTGCAGTTTCTTCAGGATGGTTTGGATAAGGGTTTGTCTGCAAGTACCTTAAAGGGACAAATCTCTGCTCTTTCTGTTTTATTTCACAGAAAGATTTCTAAGCTTCCTGATATTCACTGTTTTGTACAGACTTTGGTCCATATCAAGCCTGTCATAAAATCAATCTCTCCTCCTTGAAGTCTTAATTTGGTTATGAAGGCTTTACATGCTCCTTCATTTGAGCCTATGAATTCTTTGGACATTAAACTACTTTCTTGAAAAGTGTTGTACCTTTTGGCCATCTCTTCTGCTAGAAGAGTTTCTGAATTATCTGCTCTTTCATGTGAATCTCTTTTTCTGATTTTTCATCAAGATAAGGCAGTTTTGCGGACTTCATTTAAATTCTTACCTAAGATTGTGAATTCTAACAACATTAATAGAGAAATTGTTGTCCCTTCTTTGTGTCCTAATCCTAAGAATTTTTTGGAGAGATCCTTACATTCTTTGGATGTGGTAAGAGCTTTGAAATATTATGTTGAAGCTACTAAAGATTTCAGGAAGACTTCTAGTCTATTTGTTATCTTTTCTGGTTCTAGGAAAGGTCAGAAGGCTTCTGCCGTTTCCTTGGCATCTTGGTTAAAGCTTTTGATTCATCAAGCTTATTTGGAGTTAAGTCAAGACCCACCTTAGAGAGTTACAGCTCATTCTACTAGATCAGTCTCCACTTCATGGGCTTTTAAGAATGAAGCTTCAGTTGACCAGATTTGCAAAGCAGCAAGTTGGTCTTCTTTACATACATTTATTCTACCGTTTTGAT
Organism: Bombina bombina; assembly: GCF_027579735.1. NCBI lineage: Eukaryota > Metazoa > Chordata > Amphibia > Anura > Bombinatoridae > Bombina > Bombina bombina. The sequence goes on from NC_069504.1 coordinate 820,300,008, forward strand.
ATATTTGCTTCTTCAGAAGCAGTTTTTGGTAGAAAAGTTCTTCAGGTAGCTGTTTCAGTTTGATTCTTCTGCTTATGTTTTAAGTTTTTTTCTTTCATTTATGAGAAAAAACTAATTTTTTTGGTTGTGGATTTAATTTTTCAGCAGAAAATGGCTGTTTTAATTTATCCGTCCCTCTCTAGTGACTCTTGTGTGGAGTTCCACATCTTGGGTATTACTATCCCATATGTCACTAGCTCATGGACTCTTGCCAATTACATGAAAGAAAACATAATTTATGTAAGAACTTACCTGATAAATGTATTTCTTTCATATTGGCAAGAGTCCATGAGGCCCATCCTTTTTATGGTGGTTATGATTTTTTTGTATAAAGCACAATTATTTCCAAATTCCTTTGTTGATGCTTTTTACTCCTTTCTTTATCACCCCACTACTTGGCTATTCGTTAAACTGAATTGTGGGTGTGGTGAGAGGTGAATTTATAGGCATTTTGAGGTTTGGAAAACTTTGCCCCTCCTGGTAGGATTGTATATCCCATACGTCACTAGCTTGTGGACTCTTGCCAATATTAAAGAAATGAATTTATCAGGTAAGTTCTTACATAAATTATGTGTTATATATATATATATATATATATATATATATATACATATGCATTTAATGCAGAATAAATAGAACATATTATGTTATGTAAAGAACATTGGAATATTTAATGTCGGGTTAGCGCACAATCGCATATTCTGTTTGTTTCCATTGACTTCTATGGGGGAATACGTGAACGCGCACGCGATATTCTAACTTCGGATTTTTGTGAAATCTGTTTATTTTCAACTCACAATACAAGTGCAACCCGACAAACACAAAAATCTTAATTCTAGTGCAATTAACACTCAAGCGGGAACGTTGATTTACGCTCCACTCCTAATCTGGCCCATATATAGGTATAAATACATATTTGTGCAAAAACCATCAGATATATATTTAAATATCTATTTAAGAATGAATAGAACATTCTGCTATGTGCAGAATATTGGATTATGAAATGCAATATTATCTTCTTATGTTGTGCTTTTAAATAAACACTACTATGCTTGTGTGACTCGTGGGTGTTATTTTATTTTTTTTACTTTTAGGGTCCATTGAAGTCTTTGGAGGAATGTGACTTGAGAGCATAAACTTTTTACTTTCAACTCATAATACGAGCGTGAATCTCAGAGCGCAAAAACTTACGGTTTTAACGTTTAAATTCAAAATACCGCTCCACTTGTAATCTGGCCCTAAGTCAGGCTCTGGAGTGTGCACATATCTTAAGCACAATATGAAAGTAACGTTTGCAAAAAAGTTTGTAACAATTAGTGCACAAGACACATGCACGCTCTTGAGCCTACCTAGGTATCCTTTTTTGAAAAGGAATAACAAAGGTGACCAAGAAAAAGGAAATACCTTTTATATAGAAGTAAACTTATCCATGAAACTTTTGTTTTTGTCTTTTAATTGTCGCAGGTTTTAAATTTGCTTCCCTGATAAACGTTTGCTATATGGAAGATATACAAAACACTGTATTAATTTCCTGTTCCATAAAATCTGACACCATGCACAAAATATCACCTAAATAATAATCTGTCTATCTTGATATATAAATTGACTGCATATCTATCTATCTTTCTGTCTGTCTGTCTGTCTAGCCTCTTCTGTGCACATTTTCCAAAACTCATAATAAAAACATAATTTTGCTACCATAATTGTGCTGTTTGTATGTCTGTCTTGATATATAAATTGACTGCATATCTATCATCGATCTATGGGGCCTATCTATCAAGCTCCGGATAGAGCTTGATGCCCCGTGTTTCTAGCGAGCCTGCAGGCTCGCCAGAAACACCAGTTATGATGCAGCAGTCTAAAGACCGCTGCTCCATAACCATGTCCGTCTGCTCTGAGCAGGCGGACAGACATCGCCGCAATTCAACCCGATCGAGTACCATCGGGTTGATTGACACCTCCCTGCTGGTGGCCAATTGGCCGCGATTCTGCAGGGGGCCGCGCTCAATGCTGAATACGGAGAGCATATTGCTCTCCGTATTCAGCGAGGTCTGGCGGACCTGATCCGCACTGTCGGATCAGGTCCGCCAGACTTTGATAAATAGAGGCCTATCTATCTATTTTCTTTTCTATGTAACTTACATTTTTCACTTGCCAGATAGCACTTTGAATTACTGGTCCTTGTAGATCCTGGACATCGCTTATTGCTTTATCTATTCCAGCCTAAAATAAAAAAATAAAAAAAATAAAAGTAGTCTTTTTCACAATATATTCAAAAAATAAAAACAAGATGATAGTATGTAAACACGATTGCTAATTAGAATCCTTTTAAACTTTTAATTTTTTAAAGTAATATATAGACTGATGTTATTATATTTACTTGTAAGTTTCACTTCATTTGTTTTTTTCTTATATGCTAATAAAACAAATAGTTAACCTAGTCACCTCATTGCATGATTACATGAGGTTTTACAAGTTACGCCCATTGGTTGCCCTAAGGCATAGGATAGATCTGTATGAACAGATGACGGCACACTTTATTGTGTAAGTGAGGCTAGAAAGACAGGAGGGACCAGAAAGCCTGTTTGAAAGACACATGAATAGGAAAAGATGAGAAAAGAGAGGGTGGAAAGGTGGTTGTGATCAAGAGAATAAGTTAAAAATAGATACAGAGAGAGACTAAAACAATGAAAACATTTGCATGAAAATTGCGATCTGAAAGGTACAAATTGTACGTGTTATGCTGCAGCACAAGCATGGCTTTTCAAGTATTGGTCAGACTTTTCCTAATCTCATAAAATAACATGATATTCTCGGAGTTTATTGACTGCGCATTAAATGGGCATACAAGTGTAAAAAGAAAATCTCTGTTATAGAACATTTTATTATTGCTTGCATATAACTTTGTGCTTAATACCAATATGTTAAACACATAGTTAAAGTCTGTTCCAGAGCAGCACTACTGTGGCCTTGGTGAACTTATCTGGTGAGCCAATGACAAGGGACATATATTTGTAGCTTCCAATCACCAGCTAGTGCCTAGAAGTCACGTGACCTATTAAAAGGACACCATTATTCCTTTCTTTTTTTTTTTTTTACATATGCTTGCGGCACATCAGTAATTAAGCACTGTTTTGCACATATGTGCAATAAACATAATGGAGAATGCTATGTATCATGTGAAAAGGTATGGGAAAAAGTAAGTAACACTTTGCTCTGCGAAATAAAGGGACATAATAATAATAACTTACATAGCACTCATGATTGGACTCAACACAAAAATATGTATTTGTAACTCCATTCTATATATAGCAACAAACATTACATTCATATATTGGGGCCGATTTATCGTAGTGCGAGTGGATATGATCCACTGTAGTGGATCATGTCCGCCGCACATCAATAAATGCCGACAGCATACTCTGTCGGCATTTATCATTGCACAAGCATTTCTCGTGAACATTTGCGGCCAATCGCTAGCAGGGGGTGTCAATCAAACCAATCGTATCCAATTGGGCGGATTGCTGTCCGCCGCCTCAGAGGTGGCAGATGAGTTAAGGAGCAGCGCTCTTAAGACCGCTGCTTCTTAACTCCTTTTTCCGTCGAGCCTGAATTCTCGCACGGAAACAGGTGCATACAGGGCATGATAAATCAGCCCCATAGTATTAAAAATTATTTTTAAATCTGAAAACAATACCCCTTTATCTTCCTCAATATACTGCAAGGAATTATGGGGCATACAGTAGTAAGTGCAGAGCATGTGTATTTACCCTCAGTGCATGCATAACAAATGCATAAATCAAATAAGTCAGTATACACCCTAATAAAACGTATTAACCCCTTTAAGGGAGTCGTACAAAAAAAATGTGATCAATAAACATTGCAACATACCTGCAGAGTTGAAGAAATGTTTGCCAGTGATTGTAAACTGTCCTTAAACCTCTCCTAAAAGACAATAAAGTTAATAAAACAAAATGCAATAGTTTGAAGAATGTTTTTACCTTGAATGTACTATATCATATAACCCATAACTACAGTCAAAGATTGCAATAAAATGTAAACCTTTTACTATTCTTTGAGTGCAATATATTGGGTTGCAATTTTTAACAAAATTGGTCAACCAGGGTACAACAAAACAACCCAAATCTTCTTAAATATACTTAAATTTGTTTTAATTATAATAACAATTTTTTGATCATTACGTACTAAAAATAATTTTATTTTAATGAATACACTTTGCACCTAAAATAATATACTATGTATATATGAAGAAAATAAATGAAAGTATTTTCTCTATGTCACATTACAATTACAATCCCAACATTCTTTATGTCCCTTTAAATAGACAGTACAATTGATTTCCCCTTAATGTGTTTTCATTGACTTGTTAAATCACCCTCAGATTAAAATGCATGGGAATAGCTGTTTCTGCTAATTAAAACCACAACCCAATCAAATTGGCTGAAATTGCAGGAAGAGCAAAACTCCTTATCTTATTGGTTATTATTTACACAAAGTTCTCATTCTCCTATTTCTCACTGTTGTCACAATGGAAAAATTACAGTTTAGTACACCTCTGCCATAACCCTAGTTTATCTAAACCTTAATGTTTACATAGTTTTTTTTTATAACCATTACTTAAGTACTGATATTTTAAGTATAGTTGGGTATATAACAAGCAACAACAGCTATTTTAAATGGCAATATAAAAGTAAAGGAGCTATTTGTAAACAAATTAATACACTCCAGCGTGTAAAATAGATAATTGGGAAGGTGAAAATTACAGTACAATGTCCTTTTAAGGTCTAGAGCTTCCCCTGTTCAGTCATCCTGTATATACAACAGATTCTTCAGCCATATAAAAGGGGAGTCTACATCACCATGTGTTAGTAATGTAGCATCTACTTGTCAATCAAAAATGTTGTACTATCTGGTTTAAAGCTTTCACACTCTTTCTATCCCAAAAGGATTATTTTATAGGAGTTTAGAGGTCAATCAGGTTGACAGTAAGGAAGACAGAGAAAAGCAGAGCATTCTAAGGCCTAGATTTAGAGTTCGGCGGTAGCCGTCAAAACCAGCGTTAGAGGCTCCTAACGCTGGTTTTGGGCGCCCGCTGGTATTTGGAGTCAGTGATTAAAGGGTCTAACGCTCACTTTTCAGCCGCGACTTTTCCATACCGCAGATCCCCCTACGCCATTTGCGTAGCCTATCTTTTCAATGGGATCTTTCTAACGCTGGTATTTAGAGTCGTTTCTGCAGTGAGCGTTAGAGCTCTAACGACAAGATTCCAGCCGCCTGAAAATAGCAGGAGTTAAGAGCTTTATGGCTAACGCCGGTTTATAAAGCTCTTAACTACTGTACCCTAAAGTACACTAACACCCATAAACTACCTATGTACCCCTAAACCGAGGTCCCCCCACATCGCCGCCACTCGATTAAAATTTTTAACCCCTAATCTGCCGACCGCCACCTACGTTATACTTATGTACCCCTAATCTGCTGCCCCTAACACCGCCGAGCCCTGTATTATATCTATTAACCCCTAACTTGCCCCCCACAACGTCGCCGCAAGCTACTTAAAATAATTAACCCCTAATCTTCCGACCGCAAATCGCCGCCACCTACGTTATCCCTATGTACCCCTAATCTGCTACCCCTAACATCGCCGACCCCTATGTTATATTTATTAACCCCTAATCTGCCCCCCACAACGTCGCCGACACCTACCTACACTTATTAACCCCTAATCTGCCGAGCGGACCTGAGCGCTACTATAATAAAGTTATTAACCCCTAATCCGCCTCACTAACCCTATCATAAATAGTATTAACCCCTAATCTGCCCTCCCTAACATCGCCGACACCTACCTTCAATTATTAACCCCTAATCTGCCGACCGGAGCTCACCGCTATTCTAATAAATGTATTAACCCCTAAAGCTAAGTCTAACCCTAACACTAACACCCCCCTAAGTTAAATATAATTTTTATCTAACGAAATAAATTAACTCTTATTAAATAAATAATTCCTATTTAAAGCTAAATACTTACCTGTAAAATACATCCTAATATAGCTACAATATAAATTATAATTATATTATAGCTATTTTAGGATTAATATTTATTTTACAGGCAACTTTGTAATTATTTTAACCAGGTACAATAGCTATTAAATAGTTAAGAACTATTTAATAGTTACCTAGTTAAAATAATTACAAATTTACCTGTAAAATAAATCCTAACCTAAGATATAATTAAACCTAACACTACCCTATCAATAAAATAATTAAATAAACTACCTACAATTACCTACAATTAACCTAACACTACACTATCAATACATTAATTAAACACAATTGCTACAAATAAATAAAATTAAATAAACTATCTAAAGTACAAAAAATAAAAAAGAACTAAGTTACAGAAAATAATAAAATATTTACAAACATAAGAAAAATATTACAACAATTTTAAACTAATTACACCTACTCTAAGCCCCCTAATAAAATAACAAAGCCCCCCAAAATAAAAAATTCCCTACCCTATTCTAAAATACAAATATTACAAGCTCTTTTACCTTACCAGCCCTGAACAGGGCCCTTTGCGGGGCATGCCCCAAGAATTTCAGCTCTTTTGCCTGTAAAAAAAAACATACTATACCCCCCCCCCAACATTACAACCCACCACCCACATACCCCTAATCTAACCCAAACCCCCCTTAAATAAACCTAACACTACCCCCCTGATGATCTTCCTACCTTGTCTTCACCATGCCAGGTTCACCGATCCGTCCTGGCTCCAAGATCTTCATCCAAGCCAAGCGGGGGCTAGACATCCACTGAAGAAGTCCAGAAGAGGGTCCAAAGTCTTCCTCCTATCCGGCAAGAAGAGGACATCCGGACCGGCAAACATCTTCTCCAAGCGGCATCTTCTATCTTCTTCCATCCGATGACGACCGGCTCCATCTTGAAGACCTCCAGCGCGGATCCATCCTCTTCTTCCGACGACTAGACGACGAATGACGGTTCCTTTAAGGGACGTCATCCAAGATGGCGTCCCTCGAATTCCGATTGGCTGATAGGATTCTATCAGCCAATCGGAATTAAGGTAGGAATTTTCTGATTGGCTGATGGAATCAGCCAATCAGAATCAAGTTCAATCCGATTGGCTGATCCAATCAGCCAATCAGATTGAGCTCGCATTCTATTGGCTGATCGGAACAGCCAATAGAATGCGAGCTCAATCTGATTGGCTGATTGGATCAGCCAATCGGATTGAACTATATTCTGATTGGCTGATTCCATCAGCCAATCAGAAAATTCCTACCTTAATTCCGATTGGCTGATAGAATCCTATCAGCCAATCGGAATTCGAGGGACGCCATCTTGGATGACGTCCCTTAAAGGAACCGTCATTCGTCGTCTAGTCGTCGGAAGAAGAGGATGGATCCGCGCTGGAGGTCTTCAAGATGGAGCCGGTCGTCATCGGATGGAAGAAGATAGAAGATGCCGCTTGGAGAAGATGTTTGCCGGTCCGGATGTCCTCTTCTTGCCGGATAGGAGGAAGACTTTGGACCCTCTTCTGGACTTCTTCAGTGGATGTCTAGCCCCCGCTTGGCTTGGATGAAGATCTTGGAGCCAAGACGGATCGGTGAACCTGGCATGGTGAAGACAAGGTAGGAAGATCATCAGGGGGGTAGTGTTAGGTTTATTTAAGGGGGGTTTGGGTTAGATTAGGGGTATGTGGGTGGTGGGTTGTAATGTTGGGGGGGGGTATAGTATGTTTTTTTTTACAGGCAAAAGAGCTGAAATTCTTGGGGCATGCCCCGCAAAGGGCCCTGTTCAGGGCTGGTAAGGTAAAAGAGCTTGTAATATTTGTATTTTAGAATAGGGTAGGGAATTTTTTATTTTGGGGGGCTTTGTTATTTTATTAGGGGGCTTAGAGTAGGTGTAATTAGTTTAAAATTGTTGTAATATTTTTCTTATGTTTGTAAATATTTTATTATTTTCTGTAACTTAGTTCTTTTTTATTTTTTGTACTTTAGATAGTTTATTTAATTTTATTTATTTGTAGCAATTGTGTTTAATTAATTTATTGATAGTGTATTGTTAGGTTAATTGTAGGTAATTGTAGGTAGTTTATTTAATTATTTTATTGATAGGGTAGTGTTAGGTTTAATTATATCTTAGGTTAGGATTTATTTTACAGGTAAATTTGTAATTATTTTAACTAGGTAACTATTAAATAGTTCTTAACTATTTAATAGCTATTGTACCTGGTTAAAATAATTACAAAGTTGCCTGTAAAATAAATATTAATCCTAAAATAGGTATAATATAATTATAATTTATATTGTAGCTATATTAGGATTTATTTTACAGGTAAGTATTTAGCTTTAAATAGGAATTATTTATTTAATAAGAGTTAATTTATTTCGTTAGATAAAAATTATATTTAACTTAGGGGGGTGTTAGTGTTAGGGTTAGACTTAGCTTTAGGGGTTAATACATTTATTAGAATAGCGGTGAGCTCCGGTCGGAAGATTAGGGGTTAATAATTGAAGGTAGGTGTCGGCGATGTTAGGGAGGGCAGATTAGGGGTTAATACTATTTATGATAGGGTTAGTGAGGCGGATTAGGGGTTAATAACTTTATTATAGTAGCGCTCAGGTCCGCTCGGCAGATTAGGGGTTAATAAGTGTAGGTAGGTGTCGGCGACGTTGTGGGGGGCAGATTAGGGGTTAATAAATATAACATAGGGGTCGGCGATGTTAGGGCAGCAGATTAGGGGTACATAGGGATAACGTAGGTGGCGGCGGTTTACGGAGCGGCAGATTAGGGGTTAAAAGTGTAATGCAGGGGTCAGCGATAGCGGGGGCGGCAGATTAGGGGTTAATAAGTGTAAGGTTAGGGGTGTTTAGACTCGGGGTACATGTTAGGGTGTTAGGTGCAGACTTAGGAGGTGTTTCCCCATAGGAAACAATGGGGCTGCGTTAGGAGCTGAACGCTGCTTTTTTGCAGGTGTTAGGTTTTTTTTCAGCTCAAACAGCCCCATTGTTTCCTATGGGAGAATCGTGCACGAGCACGTTTTTGATGCCGGCCGCGTCCGTAAGCAACTCTGGTATCGAGAGTTGCATTTGCGGTAAAAATGCTCTACGCTCCTTTTTTGGAGCCTAACGCAGCATTTGTTTGAACTCTCGATACCAGAGTTAAATTTATGGTGCGGCCAGAAAAAAACCCGCGGAGCGTTAACAGCCCTTTTACCGCCGAACTCTAAATCTAGCCGTAAGACAGCTATGATATAGCTTCAGTTAAGTAACTTACGGCTAGATTACGAGTTTTGCGTTATGAGCGGCTCGGTGATAACTTGCAAGTTATTTCCACTGCTCACCTCCCTATAGCGCTGCTATTACAGGTTTTCATAAACCCGGCGTTAGCAGGCAATATTGCAGCATTTAGCAAAATTGAGCTCCATACCACACTCAAATACCAGCGCTGCATTGAGCTGGTTTTACGTACTCGTGCACGAATTCCCCATAGACATCAATGGGGAGAGCCGGCTAAAAAAAAGCCTAACACCTGCAATAAAGGAGCGTAAAACTCCGTAACGCAGCCCCATTGATTCTTATGGGGAAACAAAATTTATGTTTACACCTAACACCCTAACATAAACCCAAAGTCTAAACACCCCTAATCTGCCTCCCCCGACATCGCCGACACCTACATAATACTTATTAACCCCTAATCTGCCGCCCCTGACATCGCCGCCACCTACCTACACTTATTAACCCCAATCTGCTGCCCCAATGTCGCCGCCACCTACATTACACTTATTAACCCCTAATCTGCCGCCCCCAACATCGCCGACGCCTGCCTACATTTATTAACCCCTAATCTGCCACCCCAATGTCGTCGCTACCTACCTACTTGAGCTCGCATTCTATTGGCTGATATGAACAGCCAATAGGATTAAAGCTCAATCCTATTGGCTGATTGCTTGGATGAAGACTTATCCCGGCTTCGTTGAGGATGGATGTCCGGCCTTCAAAAATTGTAAGTGGATCTTCGGGGGTTAGTGTTAGGTTTTTCAAGGGTTTATTGGGTGGGTTTTATTTTTAGATTAAGGTTTGGGCTGAAAAAGAGCTAAATGCCCTTTTAAGGGCAATGCCCATCCAAATGCCCTTTTCAGGGCAATGGGGAGCTTATTTTTTTTAAGATAGGATTTTATTTGGGGGGTTTGGTTGTGTGGGTGGTGGGTTTTACTGTTGGGGGGTTGTTTGTATTATTTTTTACAGGTAAAAGAGCTGATTTCTTTGGGGCAATTCCCCGCAAAAAAAAAAACATTTTAAGGGTTATTGGCAGTTTAGTTTAGGCTAGGTTTTTATTTTTATTTTGGGGGGGCTTTTTTATTTTGATAGGGCTATTAGATTAGGTGTAATTAGTTTAAATATTTGATCATTTCTTTTTATTTTGTGTAATTTAGTGCTTGTTTGTTTTTGTAATTTAGTTAATTGTATTTAATTAATGTAATTGATTTAATTGTAGTGTAAGGTTAGGTGTTAGTGTAAGACAGGTTAGGTTTTATTTTACAGGTAAGTTTGAATTTATTTTAACTAGGTAGTTAGTAAATAGTTAATAACTATTTAGTAACTAGTCTACCTACTTAGAATTAATACAAACTTAGCTGTGAAATAAAAATAAAACCTAAGATAGCTACAATATAACTATTAGTTATATTGTGGCTAGCTTAGCGTTTATTTTAGAGGTAAGTATTTATTTAGTTTTAAATAGGAATTATTTAAGTATTAATTGTAATTTTTATTTAGATTTATTTTAATTATGTTAAAGTTAGTGGGTTTTAGGGTTAGGGTTAGACTTAGGGTTAGGTTTAGGGGTTAATAACTTTAGTATAGTGGCGGCGATGTTAGGGACAGCAGATTAGGGGTTAATAATATTTAATTAGTGTTTACGATGCAGGAGTGCGGCGGTTTAGGGGTTAATATGTTTATTATAGTGGCGGTGATGTCGGGAGCGGCAAATTAGGGGTTAATAAATTTTTTTTAGTGTTTGCGGGGTTAATAGGTAGTTTATGGGTGTTAGTGTACTTTTTAGCACTTTAGTTATGAGTTTTATGTTACGGATTTGTAACATAAAAGGCATAACTACTGACTTTCAGTTTACGGTATGGATCTTGTAGTTATAGGCTGTACCGCTCACTTTTTGGCCGGACAGGCAAACTCGTAATACCGGCGCTATGGAATTTCCATTGAAAAGGGACTTTTTGAAAGCTGCGGTAGTTACGTTACGGCCAAAAAAGTGTGCGGTACAGATATATCTGCAAAACTCGTAAGACCAGCGGTAGTGAAAAAGAGCCATAACGCTGCTTTTTCACTCATACTGCAAAACTCTTAATCTAGCGGTTATACACTTAATCACAGTTATCCCTGAGTTTTAAGCAGCAGAGGCACAAGTCCATAAGTTAAAGAACAGAGTTCCTTAAAATGGATGAAACCAAGGAGAGAACTGAAGCTATAGTCAGTGGTGGATGAAGTCAGGGCCCAATAAGCAAATAGCTGAGAGAAGTACAAGACCAAGACTATTATTGGCTGGAACTCTAAGCAAACTGGAATAGCTGATAGACACAACAGGCAGACAGGTATGGGCATGTGCAGCTGACAGGAGCTAGTGACTGGTTCTGGTATAGCAGACAGGGACAAGCAGATGCAATACACGGGTAACGGCCAACAATATACAATATGCAGAAAATAGCTACAGGGATAAAAAATAAGCATGGTATGGCAAGCAACAGACAATAAGCAATGTCTAACAAGATACAATATGCAGAAAATAGCTACAGGGATAAAAAGCAAGCATGGAATGGCAAGCAACAGACAATAAGAAATACGTTTTCTTCATTCTCTTTGTATCTTTATTTGAAAAAGCAAGAATGTTAGCATAGGAGTCGGATCATTATTGGTTCAGAACCTGGGTAGCACTTTCTGATTGGTGTCTAAATGTAGCCACCAATTAGCAAGCGCTACCCAGGTGCTGAACCATAAATGGGCCGGCTCCTAGGCTTACATTCAAATAAAGATACCAAGAGAATGAAGAAAAATTGCTAATAGGAGTAAATTAGAAAGTTGCTTAAAATTGCATGCTCTATCTGAATCGTGAAAGTTTAATTTTGACTAGACTATCCCTTTAATGTGTTCACAATGGTCCATTTTACCCGCTGGAGTGTATTTAATTGTTTGCTAACTGCTCCTTTATTTAATTTTTTTTTATTTGAACCTACCCAGTATCTGAAATAGCTAGTTGTGCTCATTTATAATTAGCATTTCAATACCTAACAGAGATAACATTAGCAAGCCTGCTTTACTTGCAGGCTCAGCCCACTGTTATGGACATGTCCTAGGGAACAACAAGGGATGGTTTTAATGAGCAAAAAATAGCTATTTCAAATGCATAAATAAACACAAACATTCAATTTCCCATACACTTACTACTATCCAGTAGGTATAACAAGTCATTTGGAACGCATTAAGGGAAAACAAATTTTATTTTACAGTGTCCCTTTAAAATGACATCTCCTAAAACAAAATTATGTAGAACAAGGATTAATTATAGTCAATCTAGAAAAAGAAGTCTTTCAAGGGACCATATGTAATATGTTTTTTCTTATATGATATTTATAAGGCCTGTATGTGTTCTTGCTGCATTCCAATTATCACATTCAATCCTCTCACAGGAGTATTTCAGTCTTTTGTTTCAGACATATTTTTATTAGTCACAAAATATTTTGAGTGTTAAGGACATAAGAATGTGTAATTATCATTATTAAAGAAAAATGTATTACTAAATGTACAATTGTGTGATAATGAGAGATAATTTACGGCTCCCATTTCTTCCTATAGCAACTACAACACGTTTCATCACCAATAAACATGAGTAAATATTTAGATATTTAGAGGGCAATAGATTGACAGATCCATGAAGTGTTATACCAAACAACATGTTGGAGGCTCATATATTGTCACTTCAGATGTATATTGGCCAGGCATGCAATAACACAATACACATTTTCACTATTAGGGACCTTAAAGAGACATTGTACAGTATTTTTTCTTTCACCACTTGAAAGCACTCACAATGATATGTTTAACATGCTGGATCAGTTTGTTTACAAATTGCTCCTTTACCTTCATTTTGTCATTTACAATAGCTGATTTTGTCTATTGAAACATTCACCTATATTGATATTATGTATACTTTAGTATTCTTTGCATGCAATAACACAATACACATTTTCACTATTAGGGACCTTAAAGAGACATTGTACAGTCATTTTTTCACCACTTGAAAGCATTCACAATGATATGTTTAACATGCTGGATCAGGTTGTTTATAAATTGCTCCTTTACCTTCATTTTGTCACTTAAAATAGCTGTGTTTTGTCTATTGAAACATTCACCTATATTGATATTATGTATACTTTAGTATTCTCTGTATAAAAGCTATGTAAACAAAAGGCAGCAAGCAGCAATTAAAGGGACATTAAACCCACATTTTTTATTTCATGATTTAGAAAGAGAATGTAATTTTAAACATCTTTCTAATTTACTTCTATTATCTAATTTGTTTTATTCTCTTGATATTCTTGGCTGAAAAGCATATCTAGATATGCTCAGTAGCTGCTGATTGGTTGCTACACATAGAAGTCTCGTGTGATTGGCTCACCCATGTGCATTGCTTTTTCTTCAACTAAGGATATCTAAAAAATGAAGCAAAATAAATAATAGAAGTATATTGTAATGTTGTTTAAATTTGTATTCACTATCTGAATCATGAAAGAAATATTTTGGGTTTCGTGGCCCTTTAAGTTCCCAGTGGGAGGTGAAGAAGATAGGAAATAAAATGTTCATTTTCAATTGATCTCTTTAAGTACTGTCCATTAGATATGCGTTTTGTTCACCTCAGAATGTGGAAGAATCCAGATTTTAGTGTGTTGCTGTTGCACAAGAATAAATGCAGGAACGTGCACGTGTCTCTAGCCATCTGGCAGCAGATGCAAACCCTGCTGCCACCAACTGCTAAAGACACGTGCACACTCCTGAGCTTTTAACAGCCTATATAGATTTGCTATTAACAAAGGATATCAAGAGAATAAAGCAAATCTCATAAAATAAGTAAATTGGAAAGTAGTTTAAAGTCACATGCTACTTTATCTGAATCCTGAAAATGTAATTTTGATTTAACGGTCTCTTTAATAGGATGGAGAAAACAGCAGCTGAGAGATTTCATGTTCAGCTTTATCAAACTGAGCATAAGTCACACAAATGCTAAAGTGCTTCTGGGAAACAGAACAAGTTAAATTGGTCCTTGCTATAATAAATCCATGGTTGTCTTCTCTTTTATTTTTTCTTTGATTATAGGTTAAAGGGACATTCCGGTCAAAATTGAAATGCACATAGTTGAATGATATCTTTGAACAGAAACATATTTACAATATACATTTATTGGCAAAAATGCTTCCAGTAAAAGTTATCACTGTTTTAGTGTTAGCATTTTTCTCTGCACGTGCATGTGAAGCATAGCTAGATATTCTCAGGGCACCACTATTTTAAATACTGCAGCTGCTCAAAGTGCCAGTGGGGCTTGTATCATGTCAGCGATTAACAAACTGAGTCATTACCAGGTTGTACATGCACCTTAAGCTCTCTGAGCAAGTGCTGTGTTTAAAATGCTGGTGCATGGTGCATACTTAAATACACTTTTGAAACAGCTATAGTTTTTATTAGAAGCATTTTTTCTAATACATCTATATTATAAAAATGATTCTATTCAAAACTGAAAGGCATCCATGTGGATTCCAATTTTGGATGGAATGTCCCTTTAATGTGAAAATCTAGAAACAAGGGGACAATAATGTTCCATCAAATTATTCACACTTATATTGTACCAGTTGATGTTGTTCTTTATCACAATACAAATATTAGAAGCATAAATACATAAATACATTTCTAAACATTTAGTCTCACCACATCAGCCTCCTGTTCTTTAAGAGTAGAATTCTGTAGGTCTCTCAGCGCAGCCACTTCATTCTCTAACTGGATTTTTATCTCTGAATCACTCTAAGCATGGGAAGAACATAAGTTACAGCTCTCATTAGTAAGAACATTATTACTGAGGGTATAGTTAATTAAATGTAAAGGTTAATAATTAATAATAATGGTTAATTATATTTTCATTAAATTAAAAATGGTTAAAGGGATATGTAACCCAAACATTTTCTTTCATGATTCAGATAGAGCATGCAATTGTTTAACAACTTTCTAATTTACTTCTATTATCAATTTGTAATTGTTCTCTTGGTATCTTTTTGTGAAAAGCAGGGACATAAGCTTAGGAGACGGCCCATGTCTGGAGCACTTTATGGCAGCAGTTTTGCAACAATGTTTTCGATCTGCAAGAGCACTAGATGCCAGCACTATTTCCTGTCATGTAGTGCTCCAGATGGCTACCTAGGTATCTCTTCAACAAAGAATAGCATGGTAATGAAGCAAATTTGATAATATAAGTAAAGTGGAAACTTTCTAAAAATGGTATTGCTCTGTCTGAACCACAAAAGAAAAGGTTGGGGTTTAATATTATTTTGCTAACATTATCTATAAGTTCTTGCAAATCAGTTACAATTCAGGTGATGCTCCCCTTGATAAGAATAACTGAATCCATGCTCTTGGCTTCCTTTGTTATGGCCAGTTAGGGGTAGATGAAAATATGCTTGTGGTCAGAGCTAAACAATCACTGTGTAGTCTTACAATCATAATGGAGGCACACTAGCCTTAGGGGCCTATTTATCAAGCGCCGTATGGAGCTTGATGCCCCGTGTTTCTAGCGAGCCTTCAGGCTCGCCAGAAACACAAGTTATGAGGCAGCGGTCTAAAGACTGCTGCTCCATAACCTGTCCGCCTGCTCTGAGGCAGCAGACAGAGATCGCCGGAAATCAACCCGATTCAATACGATCGGGTTGATTGACACCCCCTGCTAGCGGCCGATTGGCCGCGAATCTGCAGGGGGCGGTATTGCACCAGCAGTCCACAAGAACTGCTGGTGCAATGATAAATGCCGATAGCGTATGCTGTCAGCATTTATCGATGTGCGGCGGACATGATCCGCAATATCGGATCATGTCCGCTCGCACATTAGTAAATAGGCCCCTTAGGCAGGAGTGGAACAAGTGCACACAGCAAAGGCTGCAAGATAAATAATGAATACCTATTGAACATGTTTTATTTTCTGTAATTAAAACATTTTGGTACAGATTACGAGTGGCACGCTAACAGTTATGCGTGAGAGAAAAAGGGATTATCACGTTTGTTTGCGTGCGTCAGGTGTTGCGCTCATATTACAAATTGAAAGTAAATGCAATCACTTGAGCGAAATTAAAGTCATCGCTTGTCGGGATAGCATGTTCTCAAAACTCTGGTTAAAAAAACCAGGCTATAAAGAAAAGGAAGGCAAAGGGCTTTAACAGAGAGATACATACATATACGTGTCTAAATACGTATATGTATGTATGTGCAGTATGTATGTAAATATTTATATATATATATATATATATGTATATATGGGTTTACATATGTATTTATGTATTTATATGTGTATATATGTATTTACAGACATATATAGACATATAAACACCCAGATATATATATAGAAATATGTATTTATGAGTAAATAGAACATATTCTGCTATGTGAATAACATTGGAAAGTGAAATATTCATATTTTTATGTCAGGTTAGTGCACTTGAGAATATGCGATCGGTTTGCGTCCGAGTAGTGTGTTAGATTTTTTTTCCACTTTTTTGCTCCATTGTTCGGCTTTTTGTGTGCATTGGTTACTTTCAACTTGTGATACGAATGCTACCCAACGTGCGCAAAAAGCTTACTTCTAGCCGAGTTAGCGTGCGAGCGTGAGCTTTAAATAGCGCTCAACTTGTAATCTAACCCTTTATGTGGGTGATATTTTATGTATAAAAGGAGGCTAATTTTTCAGCAAACAAAAACTGCGTTCACTAAGTCACTTTTCCAGCTTATGGTTTAATTTTGTAACTCACTACTCATTCTATGTTGTGCAAATAGTTACCAATAAAGCCAATATACGATTACACATTCTTCCAGCATGAAAATGCCAATTTCATTTATAACTACAAAGTTATAGAGATGTTAGAGCTGTTTTGTATTATTTCAGTAAATAATATAATAGATGATATATTACACTGGAATAAGCAGGTATTTTTAGCTACACATGCACACACACTTCTCTTGCTGCATTTTTATTTACAATTAGTTACATAATAGGGTAAAGCCTTACCTGGATGGCAGCAAGTTGTTCCAGAGCTGTTGTAACTTGTCCAAGACCTTCTGTCAGCAAAGGGGTTTGTATCTAAGAAAGAAGACAACTCTTTATATTAAAGGGACAGTGAACACTGTAATTACGAGACATTCCTGTTGTGCTGCTATAGAATAACATATCAGCCAAGTCTTAACGTGTTTAAAACAAATTCACATCCATTTTTACTTCAATTATTTTTCATTAGCCAAATTCCACACATTATTTGCCTTATTTGGAGGAGTCATTCTGGGCTTTGGCTCACATACAACAGTACTAGTCATAGTTATACATTTAGTATAAAATGTGTTGTTTTCTGGTAAAGCTAATTAATTAACATGTATGTAACAGAGTTAGCCTTGAGAAGTCAGCAGGGTGCATTTCAAGTTGTAAAAATTAGAAATTGCTAAATTTTAAGAGCTATATTACATGAAAAGGGAGCAAAATAAATAGTAAAAACATAATTGCAAAACTATTTATATCAAATTGTCAAGATGTTTATTGTTCCTTTTAACAACGTCAATGTTGAAAAAACATAAGAAAGAAGGTTTTAAAACTGTACAAAATAGAGATTTGGCCATTTAAAATCACCAGGATTGCTTTACCATTAAAGTCTTACAAAGGGTTTCAGTCATTTTTGTCAACAATGCACAAATAAAGATGCTGACCTGTTACAAATTCTTTTAGTAAAAATGACAAATAGTTAAACTGAGAATTGACTTTGCTGAAATGTACAATACTTTCTTCTAATAATTCATTAACTCTTAAAGGTACATTTTATACATTAGAGAGGTTTTATATATATTGTTCTATCTAAAATGGGCTTTTAAAAATGTGCCACAGTTTGTTTGTTTTGTTTATTTAAATAGATGCTCTTGTGGCAACTAAAGTTTCTTTGTTTTTTGTATCAGACATTTGGAGATTTGGAGTACTCTGCTGCAAACTAATTAGAATAAATATTGTAGTATGCAACAATTTAAAGGGATATTAAATTCAAATTTGTTCTTTCATGAATCAGATAGAGTATGCAATTTTAAGCAACTTTTTAATTTACTTCTATTATCAATTTTTTTTCGTTCTCTTGGTATCTTTAATTGAAAAAGCAATAATTTACGCTTAGGAGCCGGCCCATTTTTGGTTCAGCACCCTGCTTAGTGCTTGCTGATTGGTGGCTACACTAAATAATAATACCTGTTAGTATAGTCGATTAAGTTTGAGTTGTGCGCTATACAAGTATCCATTATTATTATTATTATTATTATATTTCAATATTTATTTAAAAAATAAAAACATTTCCTTCTAGTGAGGAACAAAGGAATTTAAAGTATTCCTAACACACCTTCGGCTTTAGCGCAGCTGATCTAACGCAGTTTCGGGTTATGGCGTGAGTGATAAATATAAAAGGCTTTCTTTAGCAGGCCCCATCAAAGCCTATGGAGAGAAGGATTAAGCTTGGTCGCAATATCCAAAGTCCTCAGCTTAGCATGCCTGAGTTTTTACTTTCAATGACGTCATCCAAGATGGCGTCCCTCGAATACCAATTGGCTGATAGGATTCTATCAGCCAATCGGAATTAAGGTAGGAAAAATCTGATTGGCTGATTCAATCAGCCAATCAGATTAAAGTTCAATCCGATTGGCTGATTGGATCAGCCAATCGGATTGAACTTCAATCTGATTGGCTGATTGAATCAGCCAATCAGATTTTTCCTACCTTAATTCCGATTGTCTGATAGAATCCTATCAGCCAATCGGAATTTGAGGGACGCCATCTTGGATGACGTCATTTAAAGGAACCGTCATTCGTCGTTAGTCCGTCGGCCAGGAAGGATGCTCCGCGACGGAGGTCTTGAAGATGGAGCCGCTCCTCGTCGGATGGATGAAGATAGAAGATGCCGCTTGGATGAAGATTTCTGCCGGTCCGGATGTCCTCTTCTGCCCGGATAGGATGAAGACTTCTGCCGGTCCGGATGTCCTCTTCTGCCCGGATAGGATGAAGACTTCTGCCGGTCTGGATGTCCTGTTCTGCCCCATCGGATGAAGACTTTGGCCCGGCTGGATGAAGACGACTCAAGGTAGGTAGATCTTCAGGGGGTTAGTGTTAGGTTTATTTAAGGGGTTTTTGGGTGGGTTAGAGTAGGGGTATGTGGGTGGTAGGTTTTAATGTTGGGGGGGTTGTATTTTTGTTTACAGGTAAAAGAGCTGATTACTTTGGGGTAATGCCCCGCAAACAGCCCTTTTAAGAGCTGGTAAAAGAGCTGGTTACTTGGTAATTTAGAATAGGGTAGGGCATTTTTTTTTATTTTGGGGGGCTTTATTATTTTATTAGGGGGCTTAGATTAGGTGTAATTAGTTTAAACTTCTTGTAATATTTTTTCATTTTCTGTAATTTAGTGGGGTTTTTTTGTACTATAGTTTAGTTTATTTAATTTAATTGTAGGTAATTGTAGGTAATTTATTTAATTAATTTAATGATAGTGTAGTGTTAGGTTTAATTGTAACTTAGGTTAGGATTTATTTTACAGGCAATTTTGTAATTATTTTAACTAGGTAGCTATTAAATAGTTAATAACTAATTAATAGCTATTGTACCTAGTTAGGCTTTAGGCTCCAAAAAGGGAGCGTACAGGCATATTTACCGCCACTGCAACTCTCAATACCAGCGGTGCTTACGGACGCGGCCAGCTTCAAAAACGTGCTCGTGCACGATTCCCCCATAGGAAACAATGGGGCCGTTTGAGCTGAAAAAAAACCCTAACACCTGCAAAAAAGCAGCGTTCAGCTCCTAACGCAGCCCCATTGTTTCCTATGGGGAAACACTTCCTATGTCTGCACCTAACACCCTAACATGTACCCCGAGTCTAAACACCCCTAACCTTACACTTATTAACCCCTATTCTGCCGCCCCCGCTATCGCTGACCCCTGCATATTATTTTTAACCCCTAATCTGCCGCTCCTTACACCGCCGCAACCTACGTTATCCCTATGTACCCCTAATCTGCTGCCCCTAACACCGCCGACCCCTATATTATATTTATTACCCCCTAATTTGCCCCCCCCCCCAACATCGCCGCTACCTAACTAAAATTATTAACCCCTAATCTGCCGACCGGACCTCACCGCTACTATAATAAAGTTATGAACCCCTAATCTGCTGCCCCTAACACCGCCGACACCTACATAATATTTATTAACCCCTAATCTGCCCTCCCAACGTCGCCGCTACCTTACCTACAATTATTAACCCCTAATCTGCCGACCGGACCTCACCGCTACTCTAATAAATGTATTAACCCCTAAAGCTAAGTCTAACCTTAACCCTAACACCCCCCTAAGTTAAATATAATTTTCATCTAACGAAATAAAATAAATCTTATTAAATAAATTATTCCTATTTAAAGCTAAATACTTACCTGTAAAATAAACCCTAATATAACTACAATATAAATAATAATTATATTGTAGCTATTTTAGGATTAATATTTATTTTACAGGCAACTTTGTATTTATTTTAACCAGGTACAATAGCTATTAAATAGTTAATAACTATTTAATAGTTACCTAGTTAAAATAATTACAAAATTACCTGTAAAATAAATCCTAACCTAAGTTACAATTAAACCTAACACTACACTATCAATAAATTAATTAAATACAATACCTACAAATAAATACAATTAAATAAACTAACTAAAGTACAAAAAATAAAAAAGATCTAAGTTACAAAAAATAAAAAATAATTTACAAACATTATAAAAATATTACAACAATTTTAAGCTAATTACACCTACTCTAAGCCCCCTAATAAAATAACAAAGCCCCCCAAAATAAAAAAAATGCCCTACCCTATTCTAAAATAAAAATTGAAAAGCTCTTTTACCTTACCAGCCATTAAAAGGGCCTTTTGCGGGGCATGCCCCAAAGAATTCTGCTCTTTTGCCTGTAAAAAAAAACATACAATACCCCCCCCAACATTACAACCCACCACCCACATACCCCTAATCTAACACTAACCCCCCTTAAATAAACCTAACACTAAGCCCCTGAAGATCTCCCTACCTTGTCTTCACCACGCCGGGTATCACCGATCCGTCCAGAAGAGGCTCATCCGTCCAGAAGAGGCTCCGAAGTCTTCATCCTATCCGGGCGATGTCTTCATCCAAGCGGGGGCTGAAGAGGTCCATCATCGGCTGAAGTCTTCATCCAAGCGGGGGCTGAAGAGGTCCATCATTGGCTGAAGTCTTGATCCAAGCGGGGGCTGAAGAGGTCCATCATCCGGCTGAAGTCTTGTATCAAGCGGCATCTTCAATCTTCCTTCTTCCGGCTCCATCTTCATCCCGCCAACGCGGAACATACATCCTGGCCGACGAACTCCTGACGAATGACGGTTCCTTTAAGGGACGTCATCCAAGATGGCGTCCCTCGAATTCCGATTGGCTGATAGGATTCAGCCAATTGGAATTAAGGTAGGAAAATTCTGATTGGCTGATGGAATCAGCCAATCAGATTCAAGTTCAATCCGATTGGCTGATTGGATCAGCCAATCAGATTGAGCTCGCATTCTATTGGCTGATTGGAACAGCCAATAGACATCAAAAAAACTGCGAAGAAGCCGATGAGCAGCGAGATTGATGACTGTCAGTTAACAACAGTCCACTGCTCATCGCTTCGTACTTGGTGTGCGGCTTCTTGACAGCTTTTTTGATAACTTTGGCGAACGTATTCAGCTCCGCGGCGGCGATGGTAGGTGAGCTTAGGCGAGCGTATTGGGCCGGCGAATGCAGCTAAGTAGACGTCTTCATAACTAGAGGACAATGTATCTAGAGGTTTTCTGTGGGGGAAAAAAGTCTTCCTATTTGTCCAGATTTGTTAATGGACTACACAATTAGTTATTTTCTCTAAATTTTGTGCATAGTGGAGGATTTTAATTTCACTTTTTGCGTACTCATAATTTCAAAAGTTGTGTATATATATAGATTAGATAGATTAGATAGATTAGATAGATTGATTGATTTAGATTTAGATTTATATTCCATTAACCTTTTTAATGTGTAATTGCCATTCCTTGTCATGTGTGAGAAATATTTAGAAATGAAATGGTTTCCAAGTCTATTTAAAGCCATAGCTCCAAAGTATAACTATATGTACCTGTGCAAGAATACCACTGAATGGCACTTGATCAATTCCACTGTTCTTATAGTCTGTCAGCACGAGAATGGAAATCCTTGTGAAAAAAGTTAGTGCTCGCACGTCCACTGTAAAGTTATTAATCTTAAATTGGAGATCAGCAGTGTACTGGGAGGAAAAAAAAAAAGAAGCAAACAGGTTAATCGACATAAAACGTGCAGCTAATATTTCCATCTATTTTATTACAGAACATTGGAATTACTCAACACTCATCTATAAAGATCACTTATTCTGACTCATCTGCTACATGTAGTTTCAAAATTTTACCCAGAAAATTTAAATTATAGCATAGAGTGAAACCAATTATAAACAATGGAAATTGTATCACTTAAATCACATGCAAAACAACTCTTTAATTCCTCACACAATTCTACAAAGAATGTTTAAATTATATTATTGCACGGTATATGTGAAATCCAAGAAGATTAACTTGACTATAATAATAATCTGCAGGTGGAAAAGATTTTTCTTAGTACACTGTAGGTGTGCGATATTTATTACAGGGCACAAAAAATCCAGTGTGCCACAGTGACCTTGTTTCTAACCATGTGGAGAAGGCAGAATCAGTCATTTTAAAGGGATATGAAACCCAATTTTTTCTTTCATGATTCAGATAGAGCATGCAATTTTAAGCAACATTCTAATTGAGTCCTATTATCAATTTTTCTTTGTTCTCTTGGTACTTTTATTTGGAAAAAAAAAATAGTAATATAAGCTTAGGAGCCAGCCCATTTTCAGTTTAGAACCCTGGGTAGCACTTGCTGATTGGTGGCTACATTTAAAAATTGATAATAGGGGTAAATTAGAAAGTTGTTTAAAATTGCATGCTCTATCTGAATCATGAAAGAAAAACAATTGTGTTTCATATCCCTTTAATCTTTCTAGTCTCATGCGCAAAAGGGTATACATTGACTGCAAAAAATATATTGAACAAACATATAACATAGTTTACAATTGTATTTTATGCATAGATAGACAAATACACAGATAAAAAGTTTGGTGTCATGTGTTTCCATAAAAAATCTCAATGTAGTATATGAAAGAAATAAAATTGGGCTAAATAAAGGAGCTGATGGACTAGATTTGTGGAACCTTGTGAGGTTGTGGAGGGACAAAATCATGCTCAACATTGGGGATATCTTCACCTATATTTATATATTTATATAATAGTTGGCTTTTCTGTCATTAAGTATCGATTACATGAAAACCAATTGGTAAAAGGTAAAAACAATAACAACCGTTAATCTAAAATATTCTTAAATCCATTTTGTTATAGATAAGTAGTCTCACTGGTTATGAGAGACATGATTGGCTGACCCTGGACATGATGTTTTGTCTACACTAATCTCAAGCATGAAGACTCTATTTCCCATGTAAAATATTTAATCTCGTTGTCGTGCAATGTTATTTCAAAGCTGATGAGATTATTTTTAAATGTTTTTTTCTCTTTAATTTTTTTTCTTTTTGCATGTTTGATGGATCGTTTTATTTAGGGTGTCCCCCCTCCCCCTTTTTAATTAGATTGTTCTGTAACATTTTGAAGGCATTTTTGTCATGCCAATATCCTTCACAGTGGAACTCATTCTATGTCCCCAGAAGCTGATAAGCTACACGATAGGAGCTACCCCATAATTCTGAATGGATAGGCAGGTAGAAATCTCTTTGATAAAAGCAAATGATACTGTACAACACTATGTGCACTATCGAAAAAGTAGATGGATTGTTCTAAAAAAATGATTCTGAGAAGATCTTTTTATTACCTAAAAGAGAGTGGAAAGAAACTTTCCACTCACTCACTTGGTGATGCACTCAGTAGAAATGGATCCAAAACATTGATGTTTTAAGTGGGTTCCAGTATTTATTACATAGACAATAGTTTTACAGGTAAGTTTAAAAAGCAAAGTCCTTGTTCTATTTAAAATCAATATGGCAAGTAAACAGTCACTCTGGGGTCCCAATGGCTTTCAGAGTAAACACTTTAAAGGGACACTCAGGTCAAATTAAATTTTAATGATTCAGATAGAACACGCAATTATAAACAACTTTCCAATTTACTTCTATTAAAATATATATATATATTTACACTTTTTGAGTCACCAGCTCCTACTGAGCATGTGCAAGAATTCACAGACTATAAATATATGCATTTGTGATTGGCTGATGGCTGTCACATGGTACAGGGGGAGTGGAAATAGACATCGTTTTGAAATTTGTTTGAAAAAAATCTACTGCTTATTTGAAGTTCAGACTAAGTGCTATTGCATTGTCTTGTTATCATGCATTTGAAGATTTAGCAAATCTGCTGTATTTACTGGTCCTTTAAAACCACTTACCCTTGGTAGCCAGCAGTTGTACAAAAGGGTCCGGTTATACACATATGGATTTCAATTAGCCTGCCCCTCCTTGTGACATGTAACTGTGCCTCTGAGACTCTGACGTACATTTCACCATTCAGCTTTTTCAATGATCAAAGTTTTGGATCCATTTGTACTGAGCGCATCCCTTAGAGCTATAGTAGTTCTATAGTATGTGAGTAATTATCATATTGTTCTTAAAGGGACATTTAAATACAGTTTAATACTATAAAAGTTTCTCTCCACTCTCTTTGACATCTTCTCAGAATCATTTTTTCCAGAACAATCTATCTACTTCTTCAATAGTGCACGGTGTTGTACAGTATCATTTGCTTTTATTATATATTTTATGGTTTGAGTGTACACACTGTTATATATCATTACTATTTTTACTTTATCAATAAATCTCTGTGATATTGGCACTTTTTTTCAACATTGTAATAGTTTTGGAAACAGGTTTGAATTGAATGAAGGCCATTAATTCCTAATTCTGTGTAATTATCCGGAATTTTGTAGCATAACATGTTAGACATTTAAAAGGGATACTGAACCCAATTTTTTATAATTCTTTATTATTCAGATAGAACATGCAATTTTAAGTAACTTTTTAATTTACTCCTATTATCAAATTTTCTTCGTTCTCTTGGTATCTTTATTTGAAAAAAGCAGGAATGTAAGTTTACGAGCCGGCCCATTTTGGTTCATGATTCATGAAAGAAAAAAATTTGGGTTCAGTATCCCTTTAGAGTAGATACAATTTTATATAAACTATGATAAATAAGTACAAAGCAACACAAAATAAAAACGGTTATATTATATTTGATGTTACCTGTTAATCTAACAAATCTTTAAGTGCTTACCTTGGTGATATTGAATGCACTGTCCAGATCAATTGGACTTTGAAATTTCAGAACATCCCAGAAGGCAGCTCCGCCCTTGCATTGTCTAAAAGGAACAAAACATTATGAGACATAACTGAACAATAGAGAGGAAAAAAGAGTCAGCTAGGAAATTCTGACAAGGGAAACAAAACAGAAACTAAGAAGAAAATAATTAGGATTTAATTGCAATGGTGAATAAAACATGGGAGAAATCAGTAACACAAACATGTAATGTAGTGAGAGAGAGAGAGAGGACAAAATTGATTGGATGAGAAAGATGGGCTATTAGTTTGAGGGAAGAAGGAAGAAGAGTTTTAGTCTACTTGAAAAAATAATGTTCAAAGAAATACATGGTAACATACTGATACATATCTGTGAAACTGGAATTGTCCTTAAGTCCAAGCTGTTTTTTCAAATTTACATTTTGTGGAAGGTTTCTAGGATCATCTAAAAACTAAAAAAAGAAATAAAAGAAAAAAAATTATATTTATATCTTATCTTATCTTTAGAAAAAGATAAATGGTATACACACACACACATGCACAAACACACATACACAAACACAAATACACAAACACACATGCACAAACACACACACACACGCACAAACACACATTCATACGCATACACACACACATACACACATATAACATGCATACACATACACACACATACACACACATACACATACACACATTCACACAAAACATACACACACATGCACATACACAAACAAACACATATATACATACATACACATACAGATACACACACAAACACACATATATTCACACACACAAATACACACACATACATATACTCACACATGCATACATGCACAAACACACACACATACTGATACACACAAACACACACATACACACATATATTCACACACACATATACACACACATATGTATTTGTTTATGTTGTTTTCTTCACATATGTATCTTTTATTGGCTGCTTACTCACCCTATATATATCCTTATTGTCCCAGTGTCTGCACAGAAGGGTCTGAACATTTCCACCAACAAGAAATGTGACAAATACTAAGCTTATGAGCAGCCAGGAGAATGAGAAGGTAAGATAAACATCTCTAGGAGAGACATATAGACTTGTTAGCATGGAAAGAAAAGGTTCACACTATTTATGAATTACCAATGTCATTGTTCTTTTTACAACATTTTTACCCTTTACAGAAAATGCCCCCCCCATTAATCTCTTCACATAATGATATAGCACAGTTTGAAGCAATTACCAAGGTCATTCAGTATCATACAGTTTAGTTGAACAATGCAATTACTATGTACCACTATCAATAGGCACCTTACACTATAAGAAATCCTGCTCCAATCCTTTGTCTCAGTGTTGCATCGATGGGATCCTGTTTCAGATAAAGACCCCAAACTCCGATCATGAGTCCCAGCAGCGTACAGACAACAATTACTAGAATAATGCTGCTCAACACAATTCCTACTATCCACCTGCAAATAGACAAATGCCAAGTAAGTTTTTTATATGGATCCTGTTTGTATGGAGCAATTTAAAAACCAATAATTAGAATTGTAGATAACAGATACTTAGATCAATTGGCAGACCTAGTACTGAGATAGTTGTATGGATAATAAGAGTAATTTGAGTGTATATGCACCCTCTTTGGATGTTTTTGGCTGCAATAAGCAAGATCTAGAAATGCTAATAATTGAAACAATAAGTAATTCCCATGGATGCTCACAAAGGAGGACATGACCACTTTGTTTGGACGTTCCTAGGCAGTGCAGTAAACACTGTAACTTGGCCCCATTGCAACAGAAATCTCCTCTTTCAAATGAGTGGTTGCACAACCTCTAATTAACACATTTTGGATGTGAAACAGTGGCGTAACTACATGGTTTCAGGGGTTTCCACTGATACTGGGCCTTTACTGCTACTGGGGTCCCAGCAAAATCAAATCTCAGAGCAGCTTATGGGGTTGCAGTTTTTCTAACCACCACTAGAAGCTGCCTGAGAAACAACTGGGAAAAAGAAAGAAAGCTCTGCACAGAAAGAAATATAAGAAATTAAAGGAAAGTGCATCTATTTATCGCACTCACTTTTACTCTAATTGACAACAAAGCTAAAAAATGATAAAACTTAACTTTTAATACCTAATGTTAAAATAGTTTCACAAGGGACACATCTAAAATTAAAATGTGGTACTGATCTGCTACTAGCGCACAAATAACAGCATATTATCACATGATAACATAAATAGTAGGGATTCCATTACAGTCCAATTACGCTATTGTTATCCCATTACTATCAAGCCGCCACTTCGCAAAAGATCCCTTAGTCTAATCCTATATTTGTGACTTTTACATATCCATATAGGTTGGTCTCTCACTATTCTCATGGCAGTAAATATAGCAACTTGTTGAGCTTGTGCAACTGTATACTTAAAAAAAAAGTTTCCCCTTTACAGTATTATAAAATAAGTGGATTTACATAATGTGATCGGTGACACGCTAGTCTTAGTACAAGATAATAATTACTATCTTTAATGCCAAGGGAATAGTCACTGATTTTCATTTTACAAATGGGGTTAAATGAATCTTGGCAAATAAGATCCACCAATTGAATTGGAAAAAAATAATAATTTTAATACAGCATTTCTATAAAGTAACATGCAGAGTTATAAGGACCCCGCTACATGAAGCAGTAGTGGAAATGATATGTTGCATTTTTATATGGTTCACTAGGTGAAGAGTTTAACTTCATGTCAATATAACAAGTTGCTGGAAGCCAAGGGAGTGGACAGAACTAATGATTACGATGAGATTAATCGGAAGCTGTTTTGCAGAATTGTTTGAGAATTAATAATTGGTTACATTATGCAGCAGGGAATGTTTTTTATTTATAAAATATCATCATCTTACACATTTTGGACTTAAAAACTTACAATATTTAATTTTAAAATACAAATGTTTATATCATGATAGATTGTATGGCTAAATTACAAGTGGAGCACAAAAATATTAGCACTATTGCTTGTTAACATTGCTTAAGCACAATTTACAACACTTATTTTTTCCCTCATATAACAAGTTGAAAGTAATATTTTAGCACTGAAATAAAAGTCTAGAGCGTGCTAATATTTGCATTTGCATTAAATCCCTAACATTCTATGGGGATGTTCTATGGGGGACTTCTATGGGGATGCTCTGAAAAACTCATGTCCACTATTGCATGAGCGATATGCCGAAAGTGCGCTAAGCATAAAGTGTGCTAATCCTCTGCTCAGGTATATACTATAGATTTGTATTGAAATATAATTTACAAACACTGCACACATACATACATACTGTATGTATACACACACATACAGTATATACATATATATGTACATACACACACATATATACATTTATATGTATACACACATATACTGTGTACTGTATATACATATATATATATATATATATATATATATACACACACACACACACAGGTGGCCCTCGTTTTGCGCTAGTACCTTTTTTTCAGTCATGTGACTGCTATTGAAAAGCACTGAGAAGCAGAGCATTGATTAAAATAAGGGCAGGCCAGTAGGTGGAGCTGTCCGCTTGTGTTGCAGCAAAGATATGCAAGCCAAGAAGGCTGAAATTAATCAGTGTAACCAGACCTGAGCTATCAAGCAGCTTTAATAGGAACAAGATCTAGCAGCCACTTCCCTTTTATCTTCCTGCCCAGCTGCTTGAATATCAGGGTGCCTATAAATCAGTCCAGACTGGAATGCATAAAATAGCTGCAGACCCAATATTATCTAACATGGTAACAATGCAGAGAACTGTTTGCATAAAAATGCAAGTAAAAAATGTTTTTGTTCATTAAACTTACGCCTAGATTACGAGTTCTGTGTTAGCCTTAAAAAGCAGCGTTAAGGGGTCCTAACGCTGCTTATTTATACCCGCTGGTATTACGAGTCAGGGAGGTACAGGTGTACCGCTCACTTTTTTTCCGTTATATTGGATCATGTCCGCTCGCTCCCTCATAAATAGGCCCCATTGTATTGTAAAACAATTTACTGGATTCCCAATTTCCCATTTAACCTGCTGGAGTGTATTAAATTGTTTACAAATATATCCTTTACCTTAATTTAGCCATTTTAAATAACTGCTTTTGTCTGTTGTATCCCCATCTATACTGACAATTTCAGTTATTGCAGCAAAGGCTATAGAAATGTTATCTAAACAAGAGGTAGCAGATGAAATCACACTCTCTGCGGGGATGGGAGAGATAGGTACGATAATTTTTCATTTTCAATTGCTCTAAGTATTATACACAGAGCTAAGATAAGGAGGCCTTTGTGCATAGAAAGGAGGATGAAACAAGGATGTCAGATCTCATTGTAAGCTCAGCCCATTTGAATGAGTTGTGGTGTAAACTAGAAACCCTCCAAAAAACCTGCTATTTCATATGCAAATATAAACCCAAACACCAATGTCTCATACTTTATACTTTACAGTTTGTATAATTCTTTATAGGACAAATATTTTACAGTACACTGTCCCTTTAAGTAGCAGATATGAAGAGAATATAGTTTTAACCCCTTAACTGCTGAGCCATTTCTACCCATGTGCTAAGCTCTTTTGGAGTTTTAATATGCTGTCCCTTTGTAGGTAATTTTTCAGTGAAAAACCCACACGTTATTTCTTGGGTTTTTTTCCCAGCAGGCCTAGCATATCAATAAACAAGAAGGTGTTATCCTCAAATAAATAAGATCCTATGGGTATAGTTATGTAAGTTTGATGCGCACATAGGGGCTCTCATAACTGCACTTGATTACTATTACGACAGTGATCTCCTGACTATTAAAATGTATATAAGGGCTTTATTTTAAAGAGGGGATTCTGGAATTTAAAACTAGGGGTCATGTGGGTCTCTAGGCCCTTTTTATTACCTTTTATATGCACCTAGAGATCTCCAGCCTACAAGGAGTGTGGGTTTATTTAATTTTTTTAAAACAGGTGCTTTCCCAAAATACCCCCAAAACCCCCACCATTTTAAAAGAGCAGGCAATTGCCTTTCAAACGGTGGGTTGAGTCTTGGGGGTTTCTAAGGCTAAAGAGAGCAGAAATTGAGAATTTTAAATATTTACCCCCATCCAGCTCCATTAAGTCCAGTTTAGTTTCCTGGTACTTTGGGTTTCCAGTGCTTTGTGATGTCACCACACAGTTGGCAGGGAGACATCACTGACATCCCTGGGTTCACCTGACAAGACTGGGCCACTTGGCCACCAAGGATGTGGTGGTAAGTGCCCCACCCCCAGGGATGACTATATGTGGTTCCGCACTTAAAGGGTTAAATAGGGGGAGGGAGACTTGAAGATTAAGAACAGGGATGCTTAAACTTTGTTAGTACAGAGGAAAGATCACTTATATACTTGACTGGGGTAAAATGACATTACATTCACACATAAAAAATAGATTAGAATCACACTCTAATTAAATGTGCATAGAAAATGAGTTACTATTCATGAATGCAAAATTTATCTCTATATACTGCTCAATTTTACAGCATTTGGTACAAATAATCATCTTTACCTAATCAGCAGTGTGGAATTGTTTTTTTTTTAAATTTATTACTTATGTCTGCCTTATTGTCAGTGATGCTGAGGGACAGGGAAAAAAACTTCACAGGATCAGATGTGGCCCTTTGTCTATAGCTTGGACAGTACTGATTAGAGTTATGTTTGTTTATAGGTTGAGCATTTGCTATTCTGGATACAATGAGTTTGAGGGTGTGCTTTAAATGGATAGTAAAGCCAAAAATGAAACATTCATAATTCAGACAGAGCACCCAGTTTTAAAGAACTTTCTAATTTACTTCTATTATCTATTTTTTTCATTCACTTTCCTTTCCTTTGTTGAATAGGATACCTAGGTAGGCTCAGGAGCAGCCTCAGCAGCAATGTACTATTGGTATCTAGGTGGCTAAAGATATATATGCATGCACATGTCTTTAATAATATATCATAGTATTCTATAGCAGCAACATTTGCAACTATGTGTAACATTTGATCATTAAAAAAGCCACTTAAAG
Organism: Bombina bombina; assembly: GCF_027579735.1. Classification (NCBI taxonomy): domain Eukaryota; kingdom Metazoa; phylum Chordata; class Amphibia; order Anura; family Bombinatoridae; genus Bombina; species Bombina bombina. The sequence continues at coordinate 820,331,941 of NC_069504.1, forward strand.
CAAAACGTACGTTGGATCAATCACGTAGTGGGGTGATCACATGGTAAGTTAAGTGCAGAGTAAAGAGACAGGTTCCTTGGGAGTTCTCTCTCTGTACCAGAATTATTCAAGACTCTAATCAGTGAATTGTAACACCCTCAAGTGAGCTTTAGTCTTTTAAGTTATGTTTTTAAGTTGCAAATACATTTATCTCCACCACCAAGTTCCAGCATTACCGGGATAATATCTTTGGTTTTACCTTTGAACTATCGTAGCTCAGTACAATGTGAGTGATTCCAAATGGTCTTGTTTGTAATACTAATTGAAAACAGTGTTGCACTATGTATCTGTTTTCTCTTTGAGGCTTGACTACGGAAGACTCTTTAAAGGGATAAGAAACTTAATTTTTTTCTTTCATGATTTAGAAAGAGAATGCAAACGTAAACAACTTTCTAATTTACTTCTATTATCTAATGTGCTTCATTCTCTTGATATTCTTTGCCGAAAAGCATATCTAGATAGGCTCAGTAGCTGCTGATTGGGGGTTGCACATAGATGTCTCTTGTAATTGGATCACCCATGTGCATTGCTATTTCTACAACACAGGATATCTAAAGAATGAAGCAAATTACATAACAGAAGTAAATTGGAATGTTGTTTAAAATTGTATTCTCTATTTGAATCATGAAAGAAAAAAATTGGGTTTAATGTCCCTTTAACAAAAGATACCAAAAATACAAAGCAAAATTGGTAATATGCGATCATCAGAGAGAAAAGAGGTGCCTCATAGAGTAGAAATGTGTTATGTATGTAAAGAATTGAATAAGAAAAACATCCTTCACATGGTCTTGAGCACCACTGGTAGTTCTCCTGAAGCAGGCTGGATAAATGTACCCTCCAGCTGGGCTAGCCTCTGGTCTCAGCTACAGCATGCTTGGACCATCAGATTTGTTAGTATGTTTTATTTTTTTATTATCATATGTAAATTGTATCTTTTTTTAATAGTGAATGAATATTATGTCCTCTGGTTCATCTTAAAGGGGCAGTCTAGTCAAAAATAAACTTTCATGATTCATATAGGGCATGTAATTTTAAACAACTTTCCAATTTACGTTTATCACCAATTTTGCTTTGTTCTCTTGCTATTCTTAGTTGAAAGCTAAACCTAGGTAGACTCATATGCTAATTTCTTAGCCCTTGAAGGTCACCTTCTACTTTAATGCATTTTGACATTATTTCACCACTAGAGGGCATTATTTCATGTATATCATATAGATAACATTGTGCTGGTGCACGTGGAGTTACCTAGCAGACAGTACTGATTGGCTAAAATGCAAGTCTGTCAAAAGAACTGAAATAAGGGGGCAGTCTGCAGAGACTTAGATACAAGGTAATAACAGAGGTAAAAAATGCATTAATATAACATTAATATAACTGTGTTGTTTATGCTGAGAAACGCGTTGCTTGTTTTGTAATAAATTATTTTACCTTAAACCAGAGGTACGTTTTAAATTTGTCTATAAGGATATTGCCTGATTGCAGCCTGCAACTTATTGGAGTTCTTGAAACCAGTGGACCACTAATGTAGTGACCCTGACTGTGGAGCTGAGCATGCTGTAGCTGAGAACAGAGGCTAAGCCCAACTGGAGGGTTTATTTATCCAGCCTGATTCACAAGCACTGCCAGTGGTGCTCTAGACCATGTCAATTATGTTTTACTTATTCAATTCATTACATATATAAGACATTACTGCTCTATGAGGCACCTCTTTTCTCTCTGATGTTTTTTAGTTCATGGTCAATACAGAACCAATCAAGAGAGCGGCCTCTTTACATCCTAGGTGAACAACACCTGTATCCAGTTGGAGGGTATACACTGGGACTCACATATTGGGGGATTATGTTAGAGCAATATTGGTATATACATGTTACCCAGACATTTATATACATCCTCCTTTTTCTCCTATCATATTGTGTAGTGCACCTCACATTTATTGGCGCCCCTCAATTAGATATATATATATATATATATATAAAAATTATACATCCTTTTTACATTCATACTATACGCAAAAAATAGTGAGTAAGTGGGTCCTCACAATACTTAAACACCTAATATGCAGATGTGGGCAAGGCAAGCTGAGATTTCTGAGTAGCTCAGCAAACTCTCTCTCAGGCTAATCCAGCAGAAATAATGATGACTTCTTCCAAATTGGTAAATTATACTTCATAAATTTATTTAAAACATATAAACATCTCCTACATGGGTGTCAGGGTACCAGGAATCAAACAAGTTTGAGACAACGCAAAAGCATACTGAACAGAGGCCCTTTAAATAATAAGTGTAACATCATAATCCTGGGACTGCAGCCTGTCTCACACTGATGATGTTCACCAGTTTGACCATAAGAGGGCGCCCAGATGAGTGAGCAGATTTACACACTCTGCATTAGATTCAGTGAGAGAGGTAAGTAAAATGGCAGCCATCAGCAAATAGCAAATAAAGCAGGGTGAAACCCTGACAGTACCCTCCCCTCAACGACCCGTCCCCTGCGGGAGGATAAATGGCTTATTAGAGAAATGGGCATGGAAGGCATGGAGAAGGGCGGGAGCATGAACATCAGAGGAGGAAACACATGAACGCTCCTCCGGACCGTAACCCCTCCAGTGAACCAAATACTGTACGCGACCCCTGGACATACGAGAGTCAATAATGCTGCTGACCTCATATTCTTCATGGTTGTCAACTGAGAGAGGATGAGGACGAGGCAACACAGTGGTAAACCGATTACAAACCAATGGTTTGAAGAGGGAGACATGAAAAACATTGGAGATGAGCATTGCAGGAGGAACGTCAAGAGCGTAGGCAACAGGTTTGACCCGTCGGAGTATTCGAAAAGGACCAACATAATGGAAAGCCAGTTTATTAGAAGGCACACAAAGGTTCAAGTTGTGGGAGGACAACCAAACCCTCACACCAACCTACCAACCTGGTAGGAAGGTGCGGGCAGACACCTACAATCAGCCTGGAATTTATAGCGCCGCATAGACCGATGAAGGCAATCCTGAATCTGCACCCATGTGGAACGGAGTTGCCGGAGATGCTCCTCCAAAGCTTGAATACCCTGAGACATGAATTAATTGGGCAACAAGGATGGTTGAAACCCATAATTCCTAATAGATTAGGAAAAACTTTTTTATTTTGGATCATTTCATTTGTTATTTTTTGTAACGTTAGTTTTTTGTTGTTGTAATTTTAGTTTTTTTTATTGTGTGTACTGTTTTTTTTTTAGAAGCGCTCAACCTGGGAACGAACAGCAGCATAATAGCTTGTTCTATGGCTAGTTACCACCAAAGAAGCAGCCTAATTTTGCTGACCATGTGCCTTTCACAGAGAATAACTTTCCTGTATCATAGTAATCTGATCCTACCTTAACAGTGCAGTTTAGCCCCGAAATACCAGGCAATCCCTCTCTGAACGAGAGAAAGGGCAAACCCCAGATGTACGTTTCGGCCTTATGGGCCTCGTCAGTGAAGTGCAGCCATATCCCTCTAGGCACAGGAGACTTCCCTCAGGGTCATAATTTGCATAAATAAAAACAGAGAAGTGCTCAACCTGGGAACGAACAACAGCATAATAGCGTGTTCTATGGCTAGTTACCAACCAAGAAGCAGCATTCTTTTGCTCAAAAAAGTTATATAGTAGTTTGCGTTGTGGTGGGGTTGGTGGTTTAGGCGTTAATATGTTTATTAGGTAGTTTGCTATGTGGGGCAATGGCGGTTTAGGGGTTAATATGTGTATTAGGTAGTTTGCAGTGTGGGGGGTTGACAGATAACGTGTTAATACTGTTATTAGTGATTGCGATGTGGGGGGATGGTGGATTAGGGGTTGGTATCGCGCATGCGTTAGGTTTTTGATAAGGCTTCCAGGGAGTTATGGTACTTTTATAGTCAGCGCAAGGCTTGCTGCGCCTGCCTATGTGTGGCAAAGTGAAAATGGAGTAATATTTCTCCATTCTGCACGCGTAAGTCCTTGTGCTGAATATATGAAACCAAACTGGTGATGCCGGTGTTCTGGTAAGGGGCCAAACTTTTGCATTACATCAGCTGTTTTACACATTTTGGCCCTAATGCGCATGAGTGCCAGTGTCATCACATACCTGGCCGCATACGTCACTGGGAAACTATTATGACTTGTGAAATTCAGAAGCCTTTCTATAGCTGTTTATTCGTCTCCTCGGCAATATTCGGAAATCCGCCCCCCCCCCCACTGCAACTACTCCCATTAAGCTGAGTCTCTGTGCGTGTTTGACAGCCAGCCACTCGGCTATCGCCACTGCTTCTTCTGCTGATCCAATGCAGCTTTTCACAGGCTCCCTTCAATGTCATTGTTTAAACATTTGTTGCAGCAGTAAGCATTGGATCAACAGAAGAAGCAGTGGCGATAGCCGAGTGGCTGGCTGTCATACACGCACGGAGAATCAGCTTAATGGGAGTAGTTGCAGTGGGGGGGGGGGGCGGACTTCCGAATATTGACGAGGAGACGAATAAACAGCTTTCCATAAACCCCTCCATTTGTGATAGAAAATCCCACGCATGCGCTATAGACAGGCTTCTGAATTTCACAGGTCTAAATAGTTTCCCAGTGACGTATGCGGCCAGGTATGTGATGACGCTGTCACGCATGCGCATTAGAGCCAAAATGTGTACAACAGCTGATGTAACATCACAGGAAGTGACATGGTTTGCTCTTTTCAAAAGTTGGGTCCCTTAACAGAACACCGGTTCTATGTTAGATTATGGGTGTAAAAACTGCGAGCGACGGGTAAAATATACGCACGTAAATTGTATGCTGCACCGTATATGTGATTGCTAGATTCCACAAAAAATTGGCGATGCCGGGTTTTGCACCCATTGCCACATATGTAATCTCACCCACACACTCAAACAAGGGGTCAGGTTGTATAACACAACTACAGCAGTGATTTAACTCCTTAATTGTTACAAACACACATAAACCAGCAATGGTATCTTTATTTGACAAAAGCAGGAATGTAAGCTTACGATCTGGCCCATTTTTAGTTTAGAACCCTGGACAGCGCTTGCTAATTGGTGGCTCCATTTAGCCAAATCATAAGCTTACATTCCTACTTTTTCAAATAAAGTTACCAAGAGAACAAAGAAAATTTGATAATAGGAGTAAATTAGAAAGTTGCTTAAAATTGCATGCTCTATTTGAATCATGAAAGAAAAAAATTGGGTTTAGTATCTCTTTAATGTAAATAAAGTAGAATAGATACTGTGGAAGTAATAATCTAGTTAGCAGCAGTCAATGAGCCAATGTAGCAGAGAATATAGAGAAACATTAGATTAACATATTAATGGCAAACGTAATTAAAAAGATCAAAGCTCACATTTGTAAACAGCCTTTGTGAAATGTACAGCACAGATGCCAGAGTAGAATAGAAAGTTAATCAAGAGGATGGAGATAAACGCATCGACTAACCTAAAATTAAAAAGAGATAGATTTGACAGTGGCCTAGATTTACAGAAGATTGTGATGTTTCCTTGTTGTAAAGGTAAGATTATGGGCCAGATCATTAAAACCACCCTGGCACTCGCAGGGGCTGTCCTCAGGAAATTCTATTAAAAGTACAGTCTACACCAGAATTTTTGTTGTTTAAAAAGATACTTAATCCCTTTATTCCTCAGTTTTGTATAACCAACACTGTTATATTAAAGTGAAGGTAAAGTTGAGCTGTATTAAAGGCAACCAAGCATATATCATATTCACCTTAATCTAGTCGCTAAATTATTTTAGCGATTACACCTATATTTTCCCAAGCCCTTCTTCCGTGTTCTTAAAGTTGTGATGTGTAGAGCGGTCCCACCCGCTCTCCACATCTCTCATATGCGCGTTCACGATTAGAATTCAATTGCGCATGCGCTACTCGAGTTGGTTCTTTCCACTGCACTTGCGATAATCAGAAATCCTTCTTTTTTCTGGGCATGCGCTAATTTTAAGTGTTGAAATCCTAGCTTTAATTAATACTCTGCAAGCGTTCTCAATATTTGGAGCAATGAACTAGCACATTCGCTTATGCTTAAAGGGGCAGATGACGTCGGCTGACGGCCACCTAACAGACAGAATATCAATTGGTCTAGAAAAAACGTGACAGAGTGTGATTTTTTTTTTTTCGGGTTGGATTTGGGAACGTATCTAACTAACTTTAAAAAGGTAATAGCTTAAATTTTACGCGAAAATAGAGAAAGTGATGAATTAAACTTACATTTAATTATCACACATAATGCTATAGTTGATAGAGATTATGCTAACTTTACCGTCACTTAAATATACTTTTTACCTCTGTGATTACCTTGTATCTAAGCCTTTGCAAATTGCCCCCTTATTTCAGTTCTTTTGACAGACTTGCATTTTAGCCAATCAGTGCTGACTCCTAGGTAATTCCACTGGTGTGAACACGTTATCTATATAGCACATATGAACTAGCACCCTCTAGTTGTAAAAAAAATGTCAAATTTATTCAGATAAGAGGCGGTCTTCAAAGGTTTAGAATTTAGTATATGAGCATACTTAGCTTTAGCATCCAACTAAGAATACCAAGAGAACCAAGCAAAATTGATGATAAAAGTAGATTGGAAAGATGTTTAAAATTGCATGCCCTATTCTATCCCTTTAAATGTACATAAAACCCAATTTTTTTCTTTCATGATTCAGATAGAACATACAATTTTAGCAACTTTCTAATGAACTTATATTATCAAATGTTCTTATTTTTCTTGTTATCCTTTGTTGAAAAGTAGAACGTTAAGTTCAGGAGCGTGCATGTATCTACAGCACTATATAACAGCTGTTTACCAACAATATTATACATTAGCAAGAGCACTAGATGGTAGCACTATTTCCTGTCACGTAGTCCTCCAGAAATGTGAAAACTACCTATCTAGATATGTCTTCCACAAAGAATAACATGAGAACAAAGCAAATTGGATAATAGAAGTATTGTAAACTATTTTTTAAAATTGTATTCTCTATCTAAATCATGAAAAAAATGTTTTGGGTTTTATGTCACTTTTAAAAAGGATCTGTCCCTATGAATTTCCGATAGAAAGTATTGGAGCTTGCTTGGAAGGGAAACTTCACTGGGGAGAGCGACCTTAGCAGGAATCATGAGGTGTACTTTAAAAATGAAAATCAGCAGCCAATACAAATCTATTTTTGTATGTAGGTGTTTTTCGGGTAATAAGTGTTTTGTGTATTTTGACACAATCTTGTCACCTTTTTAGTTTGCAAGAAAAAACGGTGAGCTCTGCAGGGGCCAAATGTTTACAAAACACACCAGACCTGGTAGAGAATATTCAGCTATGCCTATGGAACTATTGTAACCACTTTGCTAGACACACTGTTCTGAAGGTAAAACTGCCTTTATAGAATTAGACAGGGGCTTCTTAGTACTGCCTGGTCCAGAGAGCATTATAGAATTGGGCTTCATGTTCTTCTAAATTAATTGAGCATCTATTCAGCAATCTTTCCAAGCATTTTCTTAGTGGATGTACCTGCCATTACCCTCTATAGCTGTGAAAAGTGCAAAATACTTGATATCTTGATTTTTTCCATTTAAAGTGATACTAAAAGCAAGAATGGAAGCTTAGGAGCCGGCCCATTTTTGGTTCAGAACCCTGGGTAGCACTTGCCGATTGGTGGCTTCATTCAGTTACCAATAAGCAAGCGTAACCCAGGTTCTGAACCAAAAATAGGCCGGCTCCTAAGCTTACATTCTTTCTTTACAAATAAAGATACCAAAAGAATGAAAAAATAGGAGTAAATTAGAAAGTTACTTAAAATTGCATGCTCTATCTGAATCATGAAAGAAAACATTTGGGTTTAGTGTCCCTTTAACCTTTTGCCGCTGTTAGGATGTTCCATGCCGTCCTAACTGCACTGGGCTTTAGCTATACTGAAGCCAACGGCGCTTACAGATTGGGATTGTGGCATGAAGGGCATGCCTAGCATCATAGGGATACCCCCCTGACCCGATCCCATCATTGAAATCTCGCGACCGTATGCACGATCGCGTGATTTTAATTTGTTTACATCGGAATTGTTTTCAGTTTTTATTTTGCAAATATCTTAGATTAGATTGCTTTAAAGAGAGAGTTTTGTTTTCTAAATTTGTTTCTTCTGTAAGGTTTTCAAAGAGATTTTTGTGATGCCGGTGTCCATCACAGTGGGACTTGTTCTGGGTGCCGAGAAGTGATTAGTTAGGAAATAAATATGTCTCCACTGATTATAACTGAACTGAACATGCAGCTCACGGCTATGAAGGGGCAAATCTTTATAAAGTCTGCAATTTTTGGGAACAAGAATAAAAAAGTAATCACATGATTTCCTTACTAGGAACAAGAAAATGATCCTAGTTAAGAGACATGTTTAAAATGGGAGTTACAGTTTGACATGATATTTTTTGAAGTAAAATGAGGTTGATGAAAAGGAACAGGATAAAAAACAGGAATAAAGAATGGTATAAACGCGGAACCTCTAGGCAGTAATTTGAAGAACAGGAAGTTATAGTAAGTGAATTTATATTATTTAGATATGTAAAAATGTTTTTTAAAGGGACAATCTAGTTAAAATTAAACTTTCATGATTCAGATAGGGCATGTCATTTTAAATAACTTTTCAATTTACTTTTATCATCCAATTTGCTTTTTTCTCTTGGAATTTATTGTTGAAAGCTAAACCTAGGTAGGCTAATATGCTAATTTCTAAGCCCTTGAAGGCTGCCTTTTATCTCATTGCTTTTTGACAGTTTTTCACAGCACAGCACTTGTTCATGTGTGCCACATAGATAACATTCTTCTCACTATCGTGGAATTATTTATGTCAGCACTGATTGGCTAAAATGCAAGTGTGTCAAAAGAACTGAAATAAGGGGGCAGGCTGCTGAGGCTTAGATACAAGGTAATCACAGAGGTAAAAAGTTTATTAATATAACAGTGTTGGTTATGCAAAACTGTGGAATAGGTAATAAAGGGATTACCTAACTTTTTAAACAATAAAAATTCTGATGTAGACTGTCTCTTTAAAGGGACATTAAACACATTGAATGAATAAAAAGTTATACATTGTGTATGTATAACAATCTCTGCAATATACGTTCATTATTTATTCTGTCCTCTTTCCTGTAATTCCCTTCTGAAATTGTGAGCTTTTCAGTTCCTGTTAGAAATGGAAGTGCAGAACACTGTTATATTCCACACAGCCATTGGCTGCACACTCTAGTGACCTATTTATAACTGTCCCTAATTGGCCACAGCAGAGAAGGTAACCTAAGTTACAACATGGCAGCTCCCATTGTTTTATAGACACTAAAACATTTAACTTATTTTGTTATCTATTTATTTATTTATTTAAATATTTAAACAACTGATAAAATTTTAAAAAAATAAATCTACATGATATACGCAGACTAATTTTTTCTTTGTCTGCATCATTCTATCTAGCATTTATTTAGTGTTTAATGTCCCTTTAATGTAGGTGACAAAATCCTGGGACAAATTTCTGGGAGAGGCAATAGTCTGGAAGAGCAATTTAAAGGTTTATAAAATAGATTAGAGATGAAATATTTTATTGTCTGCAGATTTACAGAAGAACAATAGAAAGTTTTATTAGGCAACTGTCTTAAACTTTATTGAAAAAAACAAAACATTGTTAAAAAAAGAAAAAAAAAAAAAAAAAGGAGAATTCTAAATAGGGAAATGAACTAATAATTAAGAAAAGGGGGACTCAGTATCCAGCACCCCATATGATTCAGGATTTAAATGGACAGTAATGTAAAAAATAAACATTCATAATTCAGAGAGGATAATTCTAGGTAAGCTGAAAACAAGAGCATGCACGTCCCTTTTGCATTATATGGCAGCAGTGTTTGCAACTATGTATAATTTTTTTATAAACATTGTTGCAAACACTGCTGCCCGATGGCTAAAGACACGTGCATGCTCCTGAGCTAACCTAGTAAAATGTAACTAAGGAACTAAGCGAAATTGATAACAAAAAGAACATTGGGAAGTTGTTTTTCGAATTTCATGCTATAACCAATCAATTTAAGTTTATTTTTTACATTACTGTCCCTTTAAAACAGGTTGCATTCTATTCCATGTTTTTTTTTTAATCTAATGGATGTTGGTATGTTAGGGTTCCTGGTGCATAAAGAGTTAAAATGATTTGCTTGAAGGTAAAATAAACACAAGCAAATTATATCATACCTATAAAAAACCATCACAAACATTTTATATACAGTACTATTGCATAGACAACAAATGCACACTCAAAATACTATACAATGACACTTAAAGGGACATGAAACCCAAACATTTTCTTTTATGATTTAAGTAGAACATAACATTTTAAACAACTTTTCAGTTTACTTCTATTATTAAATTTGCTTCATTCTCTTGATATCATTTTTTTGAAGGAGCAGCAACGCACTACTGGTTTCTAACTGAACACATGGGTGAGCCAATGACAATCAATAAATATATGCAGCCACCAATTGATTGGGTAGATTTTTTTTTTTTTTTTAAATACTTTAAAGGGTTATGATACCTAAATGTTGAAACACTTGAAAGGGATGCAGTATAGCTGTAAAAAGCTGACTAGAAAATATCACCTGAACATTTCTATGTAAAAAAAGAAATATATTTTACCTCAAAATCTTCTTAAGACTCAAGTATTCACAACCCATTGCAAAGGACTTTAAGCAGCAAATCAGTATGCCTGTCCTGGGACCTGCAAGAAAACGTGCCTCATGCACACTCATGTTATTTCCATATTTAGTTTAAAGGGCCATAAAACTGTTAAAACACTTGAAAGTGCAGCAGCATAGCTGTAAAAAGCTGACTAGAAAATATCACCTGAACATCTCTATGTAAAAAAGAAAGATATTTTACCTCAAAAGTTCCTTAGTAGCCACATCCCATTGTAAAGAACTTCTAAGCAGCATTCAGTATGTCTATCCCAGGACAGCTAAGGAGTTGAGCCTCGTGCACGCTCATGTTATTTCCCTATTCAGTTTAAAGGAAGTTTACTATGAAATCTCATGAGAGTTAAAGGGCCAGTAAACCTAAAATATAATGTTATATAATTCTGCATATAGTGCAGAATTATATAACATTATATAAGCGCTAGCTTTATGCAATCTAATATTGCCTGTAATTTTTTATAAAAAGACTGTTTTTCAGACCCGCTCTCTGTGCTCTTCTGAGCGGGTCTGTTTTTATCACAGAGCGCTTCTGGCCAGCTGTCAAGTCACAGACCGGCCCGACCGCGCCATTACTCTCAGTGCAGCTCGCTCCCGCTGTCAGGCAGAGGAGGAGCGAGCTGCACTGAGAGTAATCGCGCGGTCGGGCCGGGCTGTGACTGGACAGCTGGCCAGATGCGCTCTGTGATAAAAACAGACCCGCTCAGAAGAGCACAGAGAGCGGGTCTGAAAAACAGTTATTTTTATAAAAATTTACAGGCAATATTAGATTGCATAAAGCTAGCGCTAATATAATGTTATATAATTCTGCACTATGTGCAGAATTATATAACATTATTTTTTAGGTTTACTGGCCCTTTAAGTCAAATCTAATGCGATCACAGTAAAAGAGTTCATGACCTCAGCACTGCAGGTGCTGATTGGCTGCTGTTCATTTCTTCATTTATTTATTTTTTTTACCTGCAGCGGGGAGCAGCTGAATTATAACTTTTTACACAGAACTTTCTCTGCTGAGCTGAGGAGATTGTGATCTAAAATATCTTCCTTTTTTACATAGAGATGCTCAGGTGATATTTTCCTGTCAGCTTTTTACAGTTATACTGCATCAGTTTCAACTGATTTAGCATATGAGTATTATGTCCCTTTAAGTATATGTGTATATGTTTTTTTTTCTGTTGCAAAAATATAACAGCTAACCCATTCATAAGGAAGATGAAGCTTTATCTATAAAGATTTTTATTTACCTGTAATAGTCGTAGTATTGCAAGTCTTGCCCATATGAACTGGTCTTGTATTCAATATCCAGCAAAGCTTTGCTAATAGGATCAATGTACTGCCTTATAGGGATGTTGCTTGCGTACAAATTGATTTCCTGCTGCACGCTGTTCAGTGCATTTCTAACATCTGAAATTAGACAAATTAGACTTAACCGCTTGATTGCCAGAAACGGACATGCACTATTAAGCTCTTGATTACCCTAAACAAACACATATCAGGTCTCCCATCATTCTTAAATCTAAAGAGGTTTTTAGAAAAATTATATTTCCAGAAATCAACACATAATATACCTGGGCACCAGTCAAGGAAAAAAATCCAAGAATGAAATTGCATGTGGGGGGTGGTGCCAAATGTAACTGAAATAATACATTCAAAAGAAAAAGAGAAAAGTATACATTCTATAAGAACTCACTTGCAATCGCTACTCAGTAAATAGGTGTGAATGAGGCCTACTACAATTTACTACAATTATTATCCAAAAAGATTTAGGCAGGAATCAACTCCGAATCAGCAAGACAAGGAAAACGTAATCAATCATTATTCATATTATGCAGGCAAAGATTATCCCCCCAGGCCCCTGGCAAGTGAACACCTTTTTGGGGGACTGGAGGATAATCGTTTGGATAATAATTATAGTAGTTTGAAACAGTCCCCCAAAAAACTGGAGAAGAAACTCACCCCTAATCCTCTGGCACAAAAAAACGGGGAAGACAAATATAATTGTTAATACTGATGTATTCAAGGATGGACAGTCGGACACAGAGTTAACACAGGCAAAACAATCAAACCTCTTACTGCTTTTGCTGGGTCCAAAAGTCGGGAAATCGGTCCTCAGGGAGTGCAGGTTAAACACAGAAAGGTTCTATACCATATTTGCTGTTCCGCTGGCTGTGGTCCTACCGCCCATTCATCCGCAGTATACACCTTTCCTCTCCCCTCCTTCGGACTTCCCTGTCGCTACTGTTCACAACTACTCTCCAACTCTCTAGAGTCTGCAGCATCCAAGCGCCCTTTGTGACGTCACCTCCACTGTCTCAATCCCTCGAATGCCTCCCTCTGTGCACCCAAACCTTGCTTGCAAAGGTATTCTAGTGCTCGACTCATGGCTCAATGACAATTTAACATGAAGAAAGTGTCAAGGAGCACTTCGAAACAAAACTTCGCTTTATTCAATCCGTGTTAAAAGATTTAGCTAGGTAGCTGACATCAGCAGAATCCACTTGAATTTTGTAAAGGTTTATCTTTTATCACGGAATGAATAAAGCAAAGTTATATTTCAAAGTGCTCCTTGACCCTTTCTTCATGTTTAATTAAAATAATTATAGTAGGTCTCTTAAAGAGAGAATAGGATAAGCCCACCGATCTTCCACTTTTGTGGAGCACACGCAAACATAGGGGCACATTTATTAAGAGGTGAGCGGACATGATTCGCTGTAGATCGGGATGATTTCAGTCCACCACCTAAAAGGTGGCGGAGAAGTTAAGGAGCGGCGATCTTATGACTGCTGCTTTTTAACTTCCATTTCAGGAGGATCTGAAACAATGGGGCTCTGAAGCAGCAACCGTTGCTTAATAAATGGACCCCTATGTCTTTCTAAATTAGGAATCTTTTTAACTCGCCAAGTAAACTACAATGGGCCTCTGAATCTGAATGTTAAAACTCTGTTTATATGAACTAGTTCCTTTATATGTGTAATTTAATTTGGTCAAACGGTTATTTTCCCTAGACTTCTAAGCAATGAAATTTGATACAATTTTTAAATGTTTTTATTTGCATTAGGCCCTTAATTGCTAATTTTAATATAATTATTAAAAGTTACATTTTAACATGAGGCCTCATTCACATCTATGTACTAAGTAACCATTGCAAGTGAGTGCTTAGAGAATGTATTCTTTTCTCTTTTTCTTTTGAATGTCTCCCATCAGGCCATACATAGTACACTCACAAGAGTGATTTAACCCATTGTTTGTTTGAAATAAGAGATTACACATGGCAAAGGGAGTTATTGCATTTAGTATCATCTAAAAAAAATATATGAATCCCCTGGGTTAATATCTTACCATCAGTGCTTCTGGAGGTCTGTGACGTCACAAGTTTTGGCATTTCATTCAAAGATCTCATTCCCTAAAGCATAGTAAAGATTGTAACATATTAGTCAGACTTGTTCCGTGTATAATTAATAATACAAAGAAAATACCAGCAAACCATGATTTAAGAAGGGAATCAAATACAGCAGAGGTATGAACAATGCTTAAAGGGACAGTCTACAGTCTACACCAGAATTGTTATTGTTTAAAAAGATAGATAATCCCTTTATTACCCGTTCCCCAGTTTTGCATAACCAACACTGTTATATTAATATACTTTTTACCTCTGTGACTACTTTGTATCTAAGCCTCTGCAGACTGCTACATTATTTCAGTTATTTTGACAGACTTGTATTTCAGCCAATCAGTGCTTACCCTAGGTAACTCCAGGTGGGTGAGCACAATGTTATTTATATGGCACACATGAACCAATGCTCTCTAGCTGTGAAAAAAACGTTAAAATGCATTTAGATAAGAAGCGGCCTTTAAGGGCTTAGCATATGAGCCTACCTAGGTTTAGCTTTCAACTAAGAATACCAAGAGAACCAAGCAAAATTGATCATAAAAGTAAATTGGAAAGCTGTATAAAATTACATTCTCTATCTGAATCATGAAAGTTTATTTTGACTAGACTGTCCCTTTAATGCAGTAGAGTAAATTAGTATAGTAGAGAGAACATAAAAAAGGAAATAAGAGGAAAAAAGTAAAAGGCAGAGAGTCAAGACAACTATAAAATAAGTTTGAAATTGAAACTGAAAAAGAAACAGAAAAAAAAATAAGATTAAAGGGATATGAAACACAAAAATGTTCTCTCAAGCATGCGATTTTAAGCAACTTTCTAATTTACTCCTATTATCAGTTTGTCTTCATTCTCTTGGTATCTTTATTTAAAAAAAAATCAGGAATGTAAATGTAGCCACCAATCAGAAAGCGTTGTCCAGGTGCTGAACCAAAAATTTATAACACGAGTAAATTAGAAAGTTGCTTAAAATTGCATGCTCTATATGAATCATGATAAAATAAAATCTAGCCCTTAAAGGGATATGAAACCCAATTTTGTTTCTAAGGCTTTTTCGTTCCTATAAGCGAGCCTGCAAACACATAGTTAAGAAGAGAAAATGTTGCCCAGATTTTGTAGGTGTGTCCTTGCAAGTCAATACAACTGTAGGAGTTGTCCCTATTAGCCAGACAGCAACTGATACCTGATATCCGTTGCACATTTCCTGTTTGTTTATCATGTACATGAGATTAAATGTTTGGCTAAAATGTCCCCTTTAATCTAAGAAAGCAGGTATGTAGAGAGTAGGACAGTTTATCATATAATGATATAAAAAAAACCTCCCTTCACAGAATACTCTGCAAACAGTAAATGTTAGTTTAAAGGGACAGTAACACTTTGAGATTATAATGTAAAATGTTTAATAAAGTGAAGTTAAAAAAATTGTTGTATACTTTTATTATTCAAAGAAGGGTGTTTTTTTTTAGTGATATAAAAGAAGTTAAGGAGGATGGGAGGGTCTTTTTATTTTTAGACCAGCAAGTGAGAAGAAGCTCCCTCCCTCCCTGTAGCAGACCTCCCAATTGTTCCTATTTTAGAGGGACAATCCCTAATTTTGAGCTGTATCCCGCTGTCCCTCTGAGACAGACATTTGTCCCTATTTGCAGGTCCCTTAGCCCCACCCAGAGGCAACCCAACACACCCGCACATTGCCCAGACACACCCACAATTCCACCTACTATCCAACCACGACACCTTCACCTACAAAATGGTGACTTTGTATTGGGAGCAGTGTTCCTTCTAAGATCAGTTTTGTGAGCGGCCCAGCAGTGAAACAGTTAGATCAATTAGCAAACAATACACAATGGAGACTGCAAGGTGTTGTTCCCTTATTAACTGTTTCACTGCTAGGCCTTAGAGGGAACACTGATTGGGAGGTATGCTGTAGATCACTTCTGGGGTGGTGTACTTTGTCATTGCTGGCGGTGTGCCTGCCTTTTGAAAATGATGGACTTTAAATTGGGTACCTTTTGGTGGTTCAGGAGAGGTTTAACAGATACATTACCGGGTTGGTGATGTCATTTATTAGACCTTTTACAGGGCAAGCACTTTGGGGTTGTTTTTTCAATTACTTTTTATTTATAATGTTATAAGTTATTTGGTTATTTACATGTTTTTATAATAAATAAGCTGCAGCCTTTACAACCCAAGCATTGGTGGTATGTGTATTTATTTTGAGAAAAGTAGTGCCTAATTATGGGGTCATGTATTTACTATTTATATTTCTTGAATTTGCTTTCTAAACAAACGTTTTTATTTGTATAAAGTTCCTACTTTTTGAAGAAAAAAAACAAAAACTCTCCCTGAAGTTCAGGGAGTCTCCCTTATTGTAATAGCGGCTCCCTGATGCCAGCAAATGGAATGCAATCTCCCTGAAACTCCAAGGGGTCGATCCGATATAAATCGTCGCCCGCAAAAGCCGGCGACGCCAATATTTACGCTGATTTGGTATCCTATATACGGCGTAACCTAGAAGTTACGCGCGTATATTTCTGCCGTCGCCCGTAGTTTTTTGGGCCATAGGCAGGTATACCAAACCAGCGCAGTTTGGTATCCAATATGCAGCGTAAGGACTTACGTGGCGAAAATGGAGAAAACTTACTCCATTTTCACCTCGCCACAAAAAGCAGCCGTAAGAAGCCTTACGCTGACTATTGGAGCCCCGTAACTCCCTAAACTAACTAGAAAATAAACCTAACACCTAACGCATGCGCAATGTCTATCTCCCTGTCAACCGCGATCTTCTAAAATAAACCTAACACCTAACGCATGCGCAATGTCTATCTACCTGTCAACAGCGATCCCCCCCCCCGAAATCCCTAATAAAGTTATTAACCCCTAAACCGCCGCTCCCGGACCCGGCCGCCATCTACATAAACTAACCCCCTACTGTGAGCCCCTAAAACCGCCGCCATCTACCTTATCTATCCCCTAATCTGACCCCTTACACCGCCGCCACCTATATAAAAATTATTAACCCCTAATCTAATCCCCCTATACCGCCGCCAGCTATATTAATATTATTAACCCCTAATGTAAGCCCCTTACACCGCCGCCATCTCTATTAAAATTATTAACCCCTAATTTAATCTACCTACCCCGCCGCCAGCTATATTATCTATATTAACCCTAAGTATATTATAGTTAATATAGGTATTACATTATATATATTAACTATATTAACCCTAATTATATTAGGGTTAATATAGTTACTATAGTATTTATATTAACTCTATCTAACCCTAACTAAATTTATATTAAATTAATCTAATTCATTTATAAACTAAAATATTCCTATTTAAATCTAAATACTTACCTATAAAATAAACCCTAAGATAGCTACAATATAATTAATAATTACATTGTAGCTATGTTAGGGTTAATATTTATTTTACAGGTAAATTGTTAATTATTTTAACTAGGTATAATAGATATTAAATAGTTATTAACTATTTAATATCTACCTAGTTAAAATAATTACCCAATTACCTGTAAAATAAATCCTAACCTAAGTTATAAATACACCTACACTATCAATAAATTTAATAAACTACAAAAATCTATCTAAAAATACAATTAAATTAACTAAACTAAATTACAAAAAAAAACAAACACTAAATTACAAAAAATAAAAAAAAATTACAAGATTTTTAAGCTAATTACACCTATTCTAAGCCCCCTAATAAAATAATAAACCCCCAAAATAAAAAAAATTCCCTGCCCTATTCTAAATTAATAGGATTCTATCAGCCAATCGGAATTAAGTTAGAAAAATCTGATTGGCTGATTGAATCAGCCAATCAGATTCAAGTTCAATCCGATTGGCTGATCCGAACAGCCAAACAGATTGAGCTCGCATTCTATTGGCTGATCGGAACTGCCAATAGAATGCGAGCTCAATCTGATTGGCTGATTGGATCAGCCAATCGGATTGAACTTGAATCTGATTGGCTGATTCAATCAGCCAATCAGATTTTTCTAACTTAATTCCGATTGGCTGATAGAATACTATCAGCCAATCGGAATTCGGCGGACGCCATCTTGGATGACGTCATTTAAAGGTACCTCATTCCAAGTTCAGTAGTCGGCCGGGATGGATGCTCCGCGGCGGCGGAGCGAAGAAAGAAGATTGAAGATGCCGCCGGAAGAATGAAGACTTTGCTGCCGCTTGGAGGAAGACGTCGCCGGAGGAAGAATTCTTCTTTGCCGCTTGGAGGAAGACATCGCCGGAGGAAGAATTCTTCTTTGCCGCTTGGAGGAAGACATCGCCCGGATCGGATCAGGAGTTCGGCCCGGTGTGGTGAAGACAAGGTAGGGAGATCTTCAGGGGGGTAGTTTTAGGCTTTTTTAAGGGGGGTTTGGGTGGTTTTAGAATAGGGGTATGTGGGTGGTGGGTTGTAATGGGGGGGGGGGATTGTATTTGTTGTATGCAAAAGAGCTGAATTCTTTGGGGCATGCCCCACAAAAGGCCCTTTTAAGGGCTGGTAAGGTAAAGAGCTTTGAAATTTGTTTAATTTAGAATAGGGCAGGGAATTTTTTTTATTTTGGGGGTTTATTATTTTATTAGGGTAATTAGCTTAAAAATCTTGTAATCTTTTTTTTATTTTTTGTAATTTAGTGTTTGTTTTTTTTTGTAATTTAGTTTAGTTAATTTAATTGTATTTTTAGATAGATTTTTGTAGTTTATTAAATTTATTGATAGTGTAGGTGTATTTATAACTTAGGTTAGGATTTATTTTACAGGTAATTGGGTAATTATTTTAACTAGGTAGATATTAAATAGTTAATAACTATTTAATATCTATTATACCTAGTTAAAATAATTAACAATTTACCTGTAAAATAAATATTAACCCTAACATAGCTACAATGTAATTATTAATTATATTGTAGCTATCTTAGGGTTTATTTTATAGGTAAGTATTTAGATTTAAATAGGAATATTTTAGTTTATAAATGAATTAGATTAATTTAATATAAATTTAGTTAGGGGTGTTAGGGTTAGATAGAGTTAATATAGTTAATATAAATACTATAGTAACTATATTAACCCTAATATAATTAGGGTTAATATAGTTAATATATATAATGTAATACCTATATTAACTATAATATACTTAGGGTTAATATAGATAATATAGCTGGCGGCGGGGTAGGTAGATTAAATTAGGGGTTAATCATTTTAATAGAGATGGCGGCGGTGTAAGGGGCTTACATTAGGGGTTAATAATTTTAATATAGATGGCGGCGGTGTTAGGGGCTCACTTTAGGGGGTTATAGATATAATATAGCTGGCGGCGGGGTACGGGAGCGGCGGTTTAGGGGTTAATAACTTTATTAGGTTGCGGCAGGGTATGGGAGCGGCGGTTTAGGGGTTAATAGCTTTTTTATTGTTAGGCTAGTGAGGGGGGATAGCGGATAGAGGGTTAGACAGTGCGGGCTATGTTAGGGAGGGGTGTTAGACAGTGCGGGCTATGTTAGGGAGGCGTGTTAGACAGTGCGGGTGTTTTAGACTTTAGTCAGGTTTTATAGGCGCCGGCAGTTTCTAACGTGGCGCAAGTCACTGGCGACGCCAGAAATTTGTACTTGCGCAGATTTCTGGACATCGCTGGTTTGTCAGACTTACGGCACGTTAGCATCTGACGGTGACCTATATGGGATAGCTCGAGTTGCGAGCTGAAACTGCGGGCGACACCGGTTCCCTCGCTTGCGCCGCAAACTGCGATCTATATCGGATCGCGCCCCAAGTACCATGATCCAATGTGGCCCAAATCTGGAAAAGTGTTTCTTTAAGAATGCCTTTAGTTGCTAGGACGTTATAAAACCCTTAAAGCATGCATCAGTAACCAAAAAGCCCCCCACTGATTTTAATAAAATAAAACACAAATACTACCTTATTTACTGCACATAATTAAACTTCGTATTCTAAAATATTTAAGCATTTAACAAGCTATTTTAATGATAAGTCTCTATCTTATTTAGGGTTTCAAGGTGTCCAATATATAACTGGGGGGGGGGGGGGTAGCAAGTGAAGCCACCTCCCTGAAATGAGTTTTTGCAGGTTGGGATGTATATATATATATACAATTGTATAATTTATTTTGAAGCGCAAAATCACATAATATGGAAACTAGAACTGTTTACTGATATAAAATCTATTTCAAAATGATGTATCATACACAGCAGAAACAATATTTGTATTTTAAATGTTATATAATCTATGTTACCTACACTTTCTGTATATTATAATGTTCACAGCAAACTGGGTTACAATAATATTTTAATTATAGTTTTGATTGTATAATCCTCACACAAAAACAACTTTCACATTGCTTGATGCCATAAGAACAATTCAAATAAACATAATAACTAATGCTTATTTTAAATGTATGCACCATTTGCATAAGTGTGACTACCTGAACGGTATATATCCTATAAAGGTTTACAAAAGGGAGGAGACATTAAACTAATTTTGTAATATAAATCTAATATAAAATGCTTAAAGGGACATAAAACCATCCAAAAATCTTTCATGGTTCAGAGTGTAAAATTTTAATGAACTTCTATGAGCAAATATACTTTGTTCTTTTGGTAATCTTTGCTGGAAAACAGTTAGGGAGGTGTAGGAGTGTGCACATTACTAGAGCAATATATGGCAGCAGTTTTATAACTATGTTATGCATCTGCAAGAACAATAGGTGACAGCAGTGTTTTCTGTCATGCGCTGCTACAGTAATGTGCACGCTACCTATCTAGATTTCTCTTCAACAAAGAATACCATGAGAACTGAGTAAATTTGATAATAGAAGTAAATTGATTTTTTTTTTTAAAATTGCATGCTCTGTCTGAATCACCGAAGAAACATTTGGGGGCATATTTATCAAGCTCCGTATGGAGCTTGATGCCCCGTGTTTATGGCGAGCCATCAGGCTGCTCCATAACCTGTCCGCCTGCTCTGAGGCGGCGGACAGACATCACCAGAAATCAACCCGATGGAATACGATCAGGTTGATTGACACACCCTGCTAGCGGCCGATTGGCTGCGAATCTGCAGGGGGCGGCATTGCACCAGCAGTTCACAAGAACTGCTGGTGCAATGATAAATTGATATGCTGTCGGCATTTATTGATGTGCAGCGGACATGACCCACAATATTGGATCATGCCCGCTCGCACAATTATAATTCGGCCCCATAGTCTTTCGAGGCCTTTTAATTATACGTATGTAGAAAAACAAGTTTGCAATTTACTTTCATTATTTATTTTCTCCCAATTTCCTGGGGCTGTTTGAGCATGTAAATTTATCACTAACACTGCAACAAATCTATGTGCTTAACTACCCACAAAGGGGTTATATACATAGTTAAATTACTACTGGAGAGCCACAGAACAATGCTGGTCACAAGTGGAAACTGCTGCTGATCCAATCAGCAGCTCTAGTTGCATAGCTGGGTCAAATAGATTTGCAATGTCAAGAGTTATAAAATTGCATGTTTAAAATAATTAGTGCATGTCATTTTATCACTATACTGTCCCTTTTATTGTAAAAGGGGTGGGCTTTCCAATTCCTGTTAGAAGTGGAAGCATTAAATGGATAGTCTAGTGAAGTGGAAGTGGTCTAGTCAATATTAAACTTTCATGATTCAGATAGAGCATACCATTTTAAAGGGACAGTCTACACCAGAATTGTTATTGTTTTAAAAGATAGATAATCCCTTTTTTACCCATTCCCTAATTTTGCATAACCAACACAGTTATATTTATATATTTTTTACCTCTGTGATTATCTTGTATCTAAGCCTCTGCAGACTGCCACTTTATTTCAGTTATTTGACAGACTTGCAGTTTAGCCAATCAGTGATGGCTCCCAGGTAACTTCACGTGCACGAGCACAGTGTTATCTATATAAAAACATGAACTAACACCCTCTAGTGGTGAAAAACCTGTTAAAATGCATTCTTAAGAGGCGGCCTTCAAGGTCTAAGAAATTAGCATATGAACCTCCTAGGTTAAGCTTTCAACTAAGAATACCAAGAGAACAAAGAAAAATTGGTGATAAAAGTAAATTGGAAAATTGTTTAAAATTACATGCCCTATCTGATTCATGGAAGTTTTTTTTGGACTAGACTGTCCCTTTAAACAACTTTCTAATTTACACCTATTATCAATTTTCTTCATTTTCTAGGTATCTTTATTTGAAAAAGCAAGAATGTAAGCTTAGGAGCCAGCCCACTTTTGGTTTAGTACCTGGATAGTGCTTGCTGATTGGAGGCTAAATTTAGACACCAGTCAGCAAACGCTACCCAGGTGCTGACCCAAAAATGGGCCGGCGCCTAAGCTTACATTCAAATAAAGATAACATAAAAATTGATAATAGGAGTAAATTAGAAAGTTGCTTAAAATTGCATGCTCTATCTGAAAGTTTAATTTTGTCTAGACTATCCCTTTAACTCCAGACTTAAACTGCTATATGCCATTTGTTGCACACTCAAGTGACCAATTTGAAAATATGCATTATTGGGTTCAACAGAGAAGGAAACATAGGTTACAATATTGCAGCATCTACTGTTTTATGGCAACTACTACAATTGCACTTTTTTTTTCAATATTTAACAACAAATATATATATATATATATATATATATATATATATATATATATATATATATATATATATATATATATATATATATATATATATATAAAAATATCTGCATATTATTTTCTGGCCAATCTTTACGTTTAACACATCATTCTATTTAGCATTAAAGGGACATGAAACCCAAACATTTTCTTTCATGATTTAGGTAGAACATACTATTTTAAACAACTTTGCATTTTACTTCTATTATCAAATTTGCTTCATTCTCTTGGTATCCCTTGTTGAAGGAGCACCAATGCACTACTGTTTCTAACTGAACAGATGGGTGAGCCAATGGCAATCGGTATATATATATATATATATACTGTATATATATATATATATATATATATATATATATATATATATATACATATACAGTATATGCAGCCACCAATCAGCAGCTAGAACCTAGGTTCTTTGCTGCTCCTGAGCTTTCCTAGATACAACTTTCAGTAAAGGATAACAAGAAAAGGAAGCAAATTAAATAATAGAAGTAAATTGGAAAGTTGTTTAAAACTGTATGCTCTACTGTATGTCTAAATCATGAAATATTTTTTTTTGGTTTCATGTCCCTTTCATTTCCATTTGCCAACATCTTTGTAATTTATATCTGAAAAACATATTTTTTTCCCACTGTTCTCAGAGAGCCTTGAGTACATTCTTGAGAATTTACAGTGGAACAGTGTTTCTCAAATAGCGTGCCGTGTCACAGAGAAAACCTGAAGTGTGCCTACAAATTTTGATTGTAAAAACATTTTTAGTCCAAATTACAGTACACTTTTGTCTATGGGGCCTAACGTACTAAATCACAAGCAGATTTGGGAACCTCTCCATCTGCATTTGCAGTGTAGGGCAGCAGACACTGTATGTCCACTGCCCACATGTACCATTGCACGAGGACTTCCTTGCGCAATGCCGCCCCTACTCTTGTGCAACAAATCATGCAAAAACAAGTCTTGTCAATCCCCCCCACATAAACTTGTACAGGGTGTTTTATCTCCGCCACCTCAGATTTGGCAAAGAGTATATGAAGCAGTGGTAGGGTGACTGCTAGTTCTTACTTCGCAGAAAGCAGGCTCACATGAGTAAACCTGCCCCACAAGGGCTCAAACTAGCATCCTCTTCTTAATACATTCAGCCCTATGTATACAGTTATCTTTGTATAAAAGCTTTTGCCAACCTTATATTTAATATGTCCCTGGTCTGGTGATTAGGGATGGGCGAATGTTTCGCAACATTCGAAAAACGGCACGAATTTTAACACATTCGTTCGTTCGAACCGAATTTCGAATGTTTACATAACATTCTAACATTCGATTTTTGAATGTTCGGTTTTCGAATTTTATTACATTCGAAATATTCTTTTCGAAAAATTTGAATTTAGATTGTAAAAGTATTTCTAATGCTTTTTCTTTAAATGTAATATTCGAATTATGCAATATTCGAATTCGAAAAATTCGAATTTAGATTGTAATAGTATTTCTAATGCTTTTTCTTTAAATGTAATATTCGAATTATGCAATATTCTATATGGAAACATTCAAAATGATATATTTGTATCTATTATGTATCAATTTACTAGATTCCCGCCCTGCCACATGAACTATTGAACTTCTGAATAGTATTTGTTAAATAGAATGTTAAATTCGAAATTTCGAATGTGGACATTCGATATAATTATAAACATTCAAATTCGAAAACTGTAAATAACATTCGATTTTCAAATTTTTAAGAATATTCGTTCTTATCGACATTCGGATTTAGAATTCGAATTTCGGTAATAACATTCGTTCTACATTCGAAATTCCAAAATTTACACATTCGCCCATCCCTACTGGTGATATGTCATCTGCTCCCCTCTAGCAGGTCAGCTTTAGGAGATGGGATACAAATTAGAGTTTCTGCGATTGACGTTTCACGATTTGCGCCTCAAAACTGTGCGGCCAGCTAGAAGGATCTATGACTTTTTATAACAATCATAAAGCACACACACAGTTAGTGCACCCACCATGAACAACTAACCTCCGGTGGAAGGATCACAGTGAACTAAGCAGCACACACAGACAGTCACTGACCCAGGGTTTGAGTCACACCCTATAAAATTTACAATGGGAGCGATCACGCACAATTGTGAGAGTCTTGAGTTTCTCAGATTTAAATATAGTCAATATAGTGTACCATAAACTGGAAAATACTATAAATTTATGGTTAATTACAAAAGAGTCCAGCATAGGTACACAGGTGTGCAGTGGCATACATTTGCATTACCAGGTGTGCCACAGTCTCAAAAAGTCTGAGAGCCAATTACACTGAGTATAAAATGCAAAATGATAGAAATAATGATCAGAAATGTTTATTTTGCATGCTGTGTACATCACTTTCTGGTGGCAGTGACCCCCCAATTTTCAAATTGTTGGCTGCAAGGAGCTTACTATTCAAATTAACACCACATAGTTCGATAATCTTGGAAACACAACAGTTTTTTTCACACAAAACTAGGCAGAAATGTAAAGGAAGTTTCAGGAAGGAATAAAGTTAATCACTTACTTGTTGAAAAAGTCCTGTCAAGTTGATTTTTCTCACATTAGACAATTTTTTCACAAAGGAATCTAAAGATGGTACCTAAACAAATTAAAATACAGAAGGTAGAATAACCAAAGTAAATAACTGTCAAATCTTCTACTAACATGTTCATCTATTTCACATACACATCTTATATGTCTGTTTTGCATCAATAAACTACAACATGTTTTATACTTTTGAAAGGACAGGTTTTAAAAAGGAATGGGCAGGACTCTGTAAATCTTTTTAGAAATGCTGCAGAACAAACATTCAACATAATTATTTCTTCCAATCCACGTATCACAATGAGGGTGTGGCATTACCATTCTTTTAAAAGTAATGCACAGTGTACAGCTGCCCTGCTTTATTCTTTGTATTTGTTTGAAAATGCAAATTGAGTGGCCCCTTTAACAAATAAACAAAAGAATGTGCACAAATTTAGATGATTTGTTTATGCGGTTAAAACACTAGTGGGGATCCTGCAAAGCCCTTGTAAGCTGATTTATTCCTGTGTCAGCCAATGAGTATGTAAGCTTACATTTAGAAAAAAAATATATAGCTTTTTTGTGCTGCTGCTGGCTTGTAACAGTAGCACTACCTACTTCCTTAACTTAAGTTTAAGCTGCTGGCATCTCTGCAGTATTGATCATGTTATCCATAGTAAATACGGGATTCATGAATTTCCATTAATGAACAAACAATGTTGTCAAGATTCAACTGAACTGAACAAACCTATGAACTAATCTTGGAAATATTTTTTTTCTGTGACAACCAATTTGCCTGAAATTATTATTATTATTATTATTATTATTATTATTATTTATTATTATTATTTTTGTCTTTGCATGTCTAGTTTCTACTATCTACTTATATGAAAGATGAACCCAGGAATCATTATATATATGTGTCTAATAGTCTGTGCCATTATTAAAGGGATAGAAAAGTAAAAAATATAATGTGCATAGGTGCATTTCAATTTGAAATAGAAGCATTTTTGTAATATACTTCCATTAGCAAAATGCTTCCAGTAAAAGTTATTCCTGTTTTTCTGAGGCATACACAAATATCCCGTGAGGATCTGTGCACCGGTATTTAAACACCATAGGATAGATTTATCAAGCAGCGGATGCTGCTTTCTACACCAAAGGTTTTCGTCTCGCCGGAAACCTAAGTTAACAAGCAGCGTTCATAAGACCTGCAATAATCCCGATCTGATCAGGATAATTGACACCCCCTGCTAGCGGCCGATTGGCTGCAAATATGCAGGGGGCGGCATTGCACCAGCATTTAGCGATGTAGGGCGGACATGATTCGCTACAGCGAATCATGTCCATCTGCCCTTTGATAAATCTACCACCATGCCTGCTCAGAGATGTGACTGTGGTGTGTATTGCTTTTGAAGACGTAATTTGTGTCATACAAGCTACTGCTGACCCTCTGAGAAGGTGTGGTGTTTAAATAATGATGCACGGGTCCTCACAGGATATGTACGTATGCCTTGGAAAAACAGTAATACCTTTTACTAGAAGCATTTTCGCCAATGGAAGTATATTGCAAACATGTTTACATTCCAAATGGAAATGCCTTCATGCACATTTCATTTTTGACCTTCCTATCTCTTTAAATATTTAATGTATTTTTAAGTTGTTAACCAATATAGTTCTAAGTTATTTAAAGGACCACTAAATATAGTAATTGACAAATACATAATAAAAAAACAATGCAATAGCACTTAATTTTAATTTGAAATAAGTAGTAGAATATTTTCTGGCAAATGTCAAAGTTAATCCAATTTTCCCTCAACCCAGTATCATGTGACAGCAACCAGCCAATCACAAAATGTATTTACTGATATACTGTGCACTTTTGCACATGCTAAGTAGGAGTTGGAGTCCCATAAAAAATGCATATAAATAGACTGTGCATGTTTTGATAATTTAAATATATTGGAAAGTATTTTTAAATTGCATGCTTTATCTGAACCATAAAACTTTAATTTTGACTTTAGTAGCTCTTAGTAGCCCTTTAAGAGACTTGGCGTACTGAACGGAGATGGATAAACCAGCATGTCATTTCTGCCAAAAATTGAACATTTTGGTTAAAAATTGATCTTTGGCAAACATGATATAAATCCCAAGTTATACACTCCCTTTTTACATACCTGGCTATAGTTTTGTGTCAACTGCACTCTTTGTAGGATGCTTGCAGCCTCATTACAGTTTTCACAGCGTGGATCAGATAAAATGCTCTGCACCTTTTCTTTACGGTTGACGAGGGCTGTCATAATGCTGCTGTGTCTCTGTTGCAACCTCATTAAAGTTATATTCATATCCACGACAATCTGAGCAGCTCTTTCCAGCCCTGTTGTAGAGGATTATTGAGAGAACTTAGAATTGTATTGAAAGGTATAAAAGTTACTTATGAGCGATTACGATAGTTTCAATTCATAGGGGCCGAATTATCAAGCTCCAAATGGCTTCCGCGCAACCGCTGCTCCATAACTGGTCCACCTGCTCTGAGGCTATGGACAGCAATCCGCCTGATCGTATTGGATCGGGCTGATTGACACCCCTTGCTAGCGGACGATTGGCCGTAAATCTGCAGGGGGCGGGATTATTGAACTGCTTGTGCAAGGATAAATGCAGATAGCGTATGCTGTCGCCATTCATCAATTTCTGTCGGACATGATATGCTGAGCGAATCATGTCGGACAGACTGATGATAAATCGGCCCATATTTACAACTGAGAATATCATGCAATGGTTTTAAAAAAGTGTAAAAAATTATGTTGAGAAATTCAAAACTTGTAGTAAGTAATAGGTTAAAGAGCCTTCAGAAAAAAAGTTATAGTTAACGTAATACTGCACTAAACATTTGTTCTAAAATGAATATTTAAATTTGAGAATTAACAAGAATGACCTATAAGCCAATGAATATCTTCACAAAGTACCTGTTAGCCAATCAGCATTAGTAGGAAGTAAACTTAACAGCCAATGAGCATAAGCAGGAAGTATGCAACTAAAACGGTTGTATTAGTTTCAATGTAAAGCTTTTATCTCACTATTTTATTATTATTAACATGTTGAAATATAGATCTTTCATACTTGAAAAGAAAAGTTTTTAGTACAATGTCCCTTTAAAGTACAGGAATTTTGAAACCAAATTGTTATGCTCCTCAGTCATAAATTTATCAAAATGACTGAGCAAATAATTCAGAAGAGATACAGAATATGGGGCAACATTGTATATTTATTGGTTGTTAAATAAAGTTAGCCGGAATGATAAGTACATTTCTGAGAATACCCACACACAAAAAAGAAAAGAAAAAGAAAAAAAAAAGAAAAGAGAAGTGTTTGACAAGGGACAGACATAGCTCTGTTGCATTATGGGGTGGTTATCACCCAGAGGTGCAGCAGGAGAGAATCTTCCTGTAGTATGGACCCTCAAGGACAATTCAGCTATGAAATACCAGGCAATACACCTCTGAGCTAAGAATTTGTACAGCTAACCCCACCACCAGCTGTTGTTGCACAACCCAGCTGTATGACTACAGCTGCTGAATGGGTGATTAGAGCGCTGTGGCTCCAGAACAGTGCCTTAAATATGTGTTTAACCCCAAAAAGGGTTGTGGGGTCTCTAGTTTTAAAATGACATTCTCTAATTAATTAGAGCATATATTTGTTTCATTATTATAGGCCTTTAATAGTGTAAGTAGAATTTATTAATTTACTATAATAAATTGTTTGTGATAGATGAATCAAGTAATTTGAAAAATTCCTTGATACATACAAAAGTATTTAAGCAGATTTAAGCATACCTGGTAGAAATCAGACATTTAAGTATACCTGGTTTATGCACATATATATTTTGAATATAAATTAAAACTTAAAGAGGGAAAGTGTGCAGTTTAGATAGGCCAGCTGATGAGTGGTGTTTTCAGCAACTATATAAGTGGGAGGGGGGGGAATGTTAGCATGTGAGCAGTCATGGATGTTCCTAGACAGGAAGGGCTCCAAGGGGGGGCATTGGGGGGGCATTGGGGGCAATGCCCACCCAAATGGAATGCTGTGCCCCCTCAAAAAATATTGATATGATCATACGCTTTGAAAATAATAAATAAAATAATGAATTGTTATTTAATGCTGCATGCTGGGGGCAGAGTTAGCTGCCGAACTGTGAGGTCGCATCATGCATCTGCAAGGAGCTCCGTGTCTTAACCTCTTATTTGGAATTGGAAGCTAATTAGAGGCTTTTTGGACTTGTCTTTAACCCTATTAATTTTACCTAACTATTGTGAGTTACTCATTTTCTTAAACAATAGACCATGATAAGAATATGATTGTATCATATAAATATAAGTCTATAAATGGCTACCGGCTTCTATCGATGCCTCAAAAGTGCATGGATCTTAGGCCGGGCCTAAGATCAGAGTGCACTTTTGAGGCGTCAATAGAAGCCAGTAGCCATTTATAGACTTATATTTATATGATACAATCATATTCTTATAGGTTCACGGTACATAGGTTGTATTAAGCTGCCTGATATCCGTTAGTTATTGCGAAACAGGTATAGCTAAATCTAATCTACAAAATTACTAGAACCTGAAAATCTAGTATCCTCGCTGCTATTGCAAACAAAGGGGTTCGTTGCATTGGGGGGTTTGGGGTGCATGGCTGTTTAGGGGTCATGATTTAGATTTGAGAATGAGTTTAAGGGTTTTTTTAATTGTTTTTAAGGAGCTATTGCACTGGGGGTCTCAAGTTTAATGGCTCTGTTTTAGTGCACGGCATAGGATTTAGACTTCATTCTTTTAGCTAGTGATTTAGCACATATTCTCCAAATGTTAATAGTGGGGGATAAGCCAGCCAGAAGCTACACTTCCCTGCAGAATATGTAGGTCTGCTCTTATTTTGACTGTAAATACGTGCCCCCTTGTGAAAATAAAATGCCCCCCATTTAATTCGTTCTGGAGCCGACCCTGTAGGCAGGGTCAGTATGGGCGGGGATGGCATGTTCCATGAGCAGGGATGGGGTGTTCCATGAGCGGGGATGGTGTGCTCTATGGGCTGGGGTGGCGTGTTCCATGGGCTGGGGTAGCGTGTTCTATGAGTGGGGGGTGGTGTTTTCCATGGGCAATCTGGGGGCAGTTGATTGTTAGGTGTTTTGTCAACCAAGAAGAAAATGTGGCAGGTATTGTCTATGTTGCCCTCCTCCCTGCATGATTGGGGCGCAACCTCAAAGATTTAGGATGGTTTTTCACAGTTGTAGAACCCCCACTGCTTCTGGTTCTTATCTGCCATTATACATTTCTGCATTTCTGTATACCTACGTTTTGCTGTCTGGTAAGCATTTTGTAGGCGGGGATAAATATCCTCATTGAGTCTTTCAACAACTGAGCGGTTGATGGCAGGCCCAAACTCTAGAGAGAGGAAAGCAAACATCAGACTATTACAAAAATGAATAACAATCTATGTTCTTGAGAAGCTAACATCTGTGCTGCTGAGACATACAATTGTTGAATTAAAGGGACATAAAACAAGTTGAGAGACAAAATATAATAAAATGTACTTTAATTACTTTACTTGCAAATTTATACTGCAGTGTCCTGCCATTAACCCTTTCTTTTAAGTTTCTGAATTGTAAAGCTCTAATTCCCCCCACACAATTCCTTCTATGGCTGCATCTATATCTACCTTTCATTTGGTAGAATGCAGAAGTGAACACTCATTATCTGCTGGAACATGCCTAGAAGCAAATAAGCAGCTGTGATGCTAAACACTGATAATGTGGGGGGTGGAGCAGACTACTCCAGACAGTATGGCTATGTAAAAAAAAATTGCTTTATTTTTGAAAATTATATTAAAATAATTTTAAAAATTTTTTTATGCATACTATTTTTACCTATGTACTCCTTTTAGGATGTGCACAGATCTCAACATGTTTTATGGCACATTAAAGGGACATATTACCAATAAATCTCTTGTCACTGTAAAATGGTTGACTAGATAATATAACAATCACATGATCATCTTTATATACAATCCCCTTTCTAAAGTGTTACCAGTTTTTTCCAGATGTTCCTGTCAAATGTCCTATGTATTGCAGGCAATTTTGCCAATTCTGGGCTAGATTGCAATTGGAGTGCAAATGTTTGTGCCCAAGCGATAAGGGGTATATTGCGAGGGTTTGTGTTTATCGGGTTTACTGCTCGTATTATGAGTTGAAAGTAAACATGATCGCGTGAGAGCAATCGCGATTTATGCTAGAATCTTCAATGTAACTTCAGAGCTCTGGTTAACTGTTTTGCAAACATAAAAGTTCAACAAAACACATAAAAAATGCATTACAAAGTACAGTTACATTCATAATAACACTGTCTAATAAAAATTATTAAAAAAAATATTGCACACAAAAGTAATAAGGGTTTAAAGGGACAGTCAACACTTCCGTGAACATTATTTCATATTGAAAATTAAAACCCGACGCGCTTGCAATTTCTGACCAAGGATTGAATTCTGATTTGCTTATCATTTGAAGAAGAAGGCAGCTATGTAACGGTGGGGGGAGTTCGGCTGCCATATTTACCCGGTATTAGAGAAGTTAGTGACTCTGATTAGTACAGAAGCAAGGCGGCAAGGCAGAAGTGGGTATAGTGCAGGCGGATCGTCGGGTTTTAATTTTCAATATGAAATAATGTTCACGGAAGTGTTGACTGTCCCTTTAAATATATGAGATCTCAGGTGTTACAAAAAAAGGCAGGCAAAGGGCTTTAACATTGAGAAACATACATATACATGTCTAAAGCTGTATATATATTATATATATACTGTATATATGTGTGTGTGTACACAGTGGCGTAGCGTGGGGGGGGGCAACAGGGGCAGTTGCCCCGGGCGCATAATTCTGAGGGGCGCTTTCAGCCTCAACTTAGCAAAGGGAAGAAGGGAGGCTAAAAATTCTGACAGGCCCCCAGCTCTGTTCTGCGACCCGTCAAGAATATGGTGATGCCGCGACTAAGGTAAGGTGTCAGGACCAGACTTACTTATAGCCCTGTTTTTGCCTGATACTAGCAACATGCAAAATGCAGCTTAATTACGGTTCTATTATTACCCAACAAGTAAGTTCCCTTCCAACAAATGACCCAGAGCCAGAATTCCATGCATTGCCTGGGGCACTTTTTAAGGATCTCTAAGCAGAGGTGGGGGGGGGGGGGAATCCTTAAAAAGTGCAATAAATCTCTTTCAAACCCGTGGCACTGGTGGCAGCATGGCTGGGCTCTGCCTTTCTGTTAACCCCAGTTACCTAGTTAGTGGGATGGTGGGGTGATCAGAGACCATACTTTCATGTTTGACCGAATTCTGATTACAACTTACGCCATCTTGTCCTTGCACAAAAAAAGTATATTTGTGACAGTTGACAAAAATGAGACCTTGTTTCCTGTATTTGATTTTTCCCCTCCATGATCTTCCTAGGGCAGAAGTAGATTTAGGGATTTGTGTGCTGTCTGGCACCAGGATTGTGCTGCTCACCAGGCATTTCACTGTGTTTGTCTCCTATCAAAGAAGTCCTATGAATTCACCATCTTGAATCTATTTCTTGCTGGACTCCTGAGGTGTGGACTTTTACCTATTTTTAGGGTTTGGGTGCTCATTGCCTTTTTTTATTTACATTAAACCCACCCTTACTGCATTTAAAGTAAAAAAAAATAACTATAATTTGTGTTAGTAAATAAATTTAACAGCACCCCCCTAAATACCATACACCCTCCCCCCATATATGTATGTAATGCTGAGTTGTCTGTCCCATGCCCCTTTTATATTGATTACTTACAATTGTTATATTTATTAAGGTAGAATATATACCCCACTTTTATATGTCATTGGCACCCAAAAGACAGTCTGCCCAGCAGGGACAACCTTATGTAACAGCTGCCAACCTGTGTGTCCCCTTTTCCTGTTTTTAACAACTTACCAAAAACCTATTGCACCACATATACAATATGGGTTGCTGAATTGTGGGGGTGGGTGCACCATGTGGTCTGCAGTATTTGTACCATGAAGTTTTACAGATCAGGACATGTCACCACCAGATGAGGGTTAAGGGGGGCTTTCCCCCATGTGTAAAACGAGAATAAATCTTAAAATTTAATATTGTATATATTTGCCCAGCTCTGGAGAGCTGCAGACAGGGGGATAGCACATAATGCTTGCAGGCTTCACCCACTGCCTCTTGTATTGCCAATATATTATTTTCATGGCTTTGTTTGTAAGGCGCTACTGATTAGCAGCTGCTTATGACAAGGGACATATTTTGGGGATATGGGTATCATCAGCAATAACTGTTAGTTATCCAGTAAAGATGGTTAAGGGATTATTTTGTGGGAGAGGAGACAGTGTCCCTTGCTTTATGTGATCTACCAGGCTTGGGTCTTTGCTTGGTTTGTCCCAAATGTAAGAAGAAGCAGCATATCTAAAATGGGGTTGGGGGGGGCGCAATACTTGCCTTGCCCTGGGCACTGACAACCCACGCTACGCCACTGTACATATGTATGTATATGTGTATATATGTATTTTACAGACATAAATACACATATAAACACATAAATACATATATAGAATATATACATATATAGAAGTGCATTGGAACCCTTTGCCATTATGTAGATGAAAAAATGTAAAAGCATATTTATGCAATATTCATATTTAATGAAGGCTTTAACTATGTATTTACTGTAAAAAAATTCACATTTGAATGAACTGCACATATGTTATTTGTATTTCTAAATAGATATTCCTATTTATATCTGTATATATCTATACCTACATATAATTATATATACTGTATATATATATATATATATATATATATATATATATATATATATATATATATATATTATATTGCACCAAAAAACATCAGATATATGTAGAAATATTTATTTACTAATACATAGAACATATATTTTTATGTGCAGAACACTGGAATTTGAAAAATGTATATCTTCATGTCAGGTTAGCACAAATGAGAATATGCAATCGTGTTTGCGCGCAAATTGAGTGTTTTTTCTTCTTTGGTTTCTATGGTGGAAAACTTGAAAACACACGTGATATTAAAAGTTTGGACTTTTGTGCTTGTCGGATTACCACTAGAGCAAAAACAGTTTACTTTTAACTCAGCGCAACCCGACGAGCACAACAATCTTACTTGAAGCTCAATTAACGCTCTTAGCGGGAGCGTTAATTTGCATCTCACTCGTAATCTGGTCCTTTTACGGCAGCTCTTCTAATGGATTGGAATGGCTTAGTAAACAAAGACTAAACTTACTCAAGCTTGTAAACATTTTTTTTAATTTTAAGGAAATTCTCATTGATTGGAATAGTAAATCTGCTGACAGATATCACAGTTTTAGATTATTATGTTTCATTCTCATTTGTTAAGAATACAGTATCAAGTTTGTATGCAATGAAAACATTTATATAAGAAATTCTATTTTACTTACTCTCTAAATCTTCGAAAACTTTATTTTTGGGGACGTTGAATTCATATATAACCTTTTCAAGGGCCTAAAAGGAAAGAGAATATATCATTATTAATTTAAACACATTTAATCAACCAGCTAGAACAAATATTATTATCTTTTACAGCAGGGATACCCAAAATAACAGCTTGACTAAATGGTTTTAGTATTACTGAGCAGAAAACAGACCTGCACTCTCTAGAGTGTACCTCTGTATGCTTTAATGGAAAGGAGCTGACGTTCTGCAAAGAATAGCAAGAGAAAGAAGTAAACTGCAAATATATTTTTGCAAGGTCAGATTGATGCAGATTATTCCCCCCCCCCCCACACACACACACACACACACACTGGGTTTCCAACTTTCCAAATCTATATCCGTCCTTTTTCTGATATCCTCTTTCGGCTTGAAACATAAGGTGCTGAGTAATTTGGATGAAATAAAACCAGTACTCACCAAAGGAACATTATAAACCTCTTTCCTTTCTATAAAAGAACATTTGTCCAACACTAGCGAGGCCAAGAAGCAAACATCAGACCTTCCATCTATCCCTATTTGAGAGGGACAGTTCCTGATTCTGAGTTGTGTCCCGCTGTCCCTCTGAGACAGCCATATGTCCCTATATGCAGAATTTAGATCCGCCCACAAACTACCCAGACACACCCACAAAGTGCTCTGGCACACCGACAAACTGTCCAGACACACCCACAAAGTTCTCTGGCACACCGACAAACTGTCCAGACACACCCACAAACTGCCCAGATACACCCACAAACTTTCCAAACACTCCCACTGACCGCTCAGAAACACCCACTATCCCACCCGCTATCCACTTGTAATCTGCCCCTTGTGATACGGCCCAACCAACAAAACAGTGACGGCCCTCCTCAACCTCCTGAGTCCTTAATTCCAATCCACAAATATTGGGAGGTTTGATTCTGTAACCTAGGTTTTTAAAATTTTCAAAATGCTGCAAATCACCTAAACCAGCAATAGGATTTTGCAACATTTTGAAAATCTGGATAACAAATGTTTTCTTTCTGGCCTCTCCAGGGAGTGTCGGACAAAACACAATTTTTTAAACAGAAGCAAGCACTGTTTCATGTCCCTTTAAAGAAGAAACTGCTTGCATAATAATGTGCATTGTCTGAGGTATTACATTTATATATTTACATTATGCTAACAATATAACATTTTAAAGACATATATATTTGTAATAATATATTTTGCAAAGCATCCCATACATATACCATTTATAAATAACAAAATGTCCATTGTTTGTTTTCAGTAAAATGATAAGATAACAAACTTTAAATAAGGGACATGTGCTCTTTCAATTTTTAGGACTGGAAAATACACACATTTTCCAGACTTAAAGGCACAGATAATCCAACATTAAACTTTCACAGTTCAGACAGAGCATGCACTTTTTAAACAACTTTCCAGTTTACCTCTGGTATCTAATTTGCTTCATATTCTTGGTATCCTATGTTGAAAAGCATATCTAGGTAGGCTCAGGAGAAACAATGCACTACTGGGAGCAAGCTGGTGAATTGGTGGCTGTATATATGCCTCTAGTCATTGGCTCACCCAAAGTGCTCTGCTATTTCCTAGTAGTAAATTGCTGCTCCTTCAACAAAGGATACCAAAAGAATGAAAAAAATGTGATAATAGAAATAAACTGGAAAGTTGTTTAAAATGGTATGCTCTATCTGAATCATCAAAGAAAATTGCTTGGTTTCATGTCCCTTTAAATGACAGAAAAGGGGGAAAAATAGATAATAAAAGTATATAGCCAGTTGATTTACTATATATGATTAAGCATTTTATATTACAGTCTCAAAGTGTTTTATGTCCCTTTAAAGAGACAATTCCGATAGAAGTCAGCCGGTCATACAGACTTAGCCTTCCACTGCGGGCGCAACTCTTTGCTGCTACTCCAGAGGGTCGGAGCTCCGCTCCAGAGGTAAAGCAAGCTCCAATGTACCGAAGGGTCTTCTTTTATGGAAAAGCCCAGGACTGGCTGCAGCCGCAATGCTCCATTCTGCAGCCTTTAAACAACACAGCAACAGGAAGGTAAGTCAGGTGTCTCCCTTGCTGACTCCTGCCACAAACTTTTCTTACACACAGACACTGTGGGTTTCTTGGATATAAGGGAGCTATGCAAATGATTCCCCATACCCCTCAATAAATGGCCGCTCGTTTAGCGCTGCTTCAGAAGCCCTTATAGCGCAGTGCCTTTATATCACAGAAGGACTTTAACACAGATACAGCCCTTCTACAATGGAACTCCACTATATTTTCCTTTGGTGAACAGGCAGATAAAATCATTCATTCTTCCCTGCCTTTAATGAACACCTTATTCAGAAGTAATCTGGTAGTTCATTAGAAGGGCAGAGAGTCCTAATGTGTTTGGGAGACATTAGTGGGGTGCAGGTATACCATTAGCTCTGGGCTCTCCCCAATGCAGTAGTTAAGCCCATTTTTTGTTTGAATGAGGCAGTTCCAACTTGCTGGGGGCCATTACCACTGACAGCTAAGGAACACCCTGCCAAACCACAGAGGACACAAGCGTCAACAGCCGCCTGACATACCCCACACCTCAGCCTACATTAAGTGCACCGCATAGCCTGCTACTGATCAGCGACAACTTCAGAGCTGCTTGAGACGGATCAGGCTAGGGACGATCTGCCTGAACCCAGAACCAGAACAGTGACATCCACTAAACACTGTTGTACACACCCAGGAGTAGTAACGGTTATAGACATCTCTGAGCCTAGAGACGGAGTAATTCCTTAGGAAATACAGGCAGAGAAAAATAGAAGAAATCCTTGCAGAGGTGAGGTGCTCTAAAGGGAATTACTGAAGTAACATTAATAAAGAGACCCTGAAGCAGAGCTACAAAGAGATATAACTAAAGTCCGGGCTAACGGTTCTAAGAGGAACTTAAGGATGGCGGCCTAGCTCCTAAATCCCAGTAAAATTCTGTGCAAGTAATAAGCTAAGGAATCATAGACACCAACACCTCTTTAGAAACAGAAAAAATTAGCCTGCAAAGCCACTATCCATATAAGGCTTCTATGAAACATCATTCAAATCATGAGTCTCAGGGGTACAAATATATAGTGAGTGCCACTCATTACATAAAATGGCGAACCTAGATTGATAACACTCACACTATGCAGATGACATACTCATAGAGGAAGACAAGGATATTTTCATGATAGCCTCTCCCCTAACAGTTAGGATCTATTGAGGTCTCCTATTCTCAATGAGGGTAATTTCCCCCCGGGGTCATCTACTGATCACCCCATTGAGATTCTCCACTAGAGGGCATTTCTTTTGGATGCCCTTACGTATTCCACAATGTCTTCCAGAAAATCTGCAAAAGATAAACAAAGTAAGACCTCATCTCTGAATGTATATTTTTTATCTTCTAAAATGATGAAACAGGTTGATCAACCAGATATTGAAGTTGAAGAAGAAATAGATTCAGACCCAGAAACCACAATATCAGATACAGACCAGACACCTGTGACTAAAGCAGATCTGAAATCCCTAGTCTCAAAGCAATATATTTCAACCAGTTTTGATAAACTTTGGGATAAAATAGATTCTATGCATACAGCGGTCTCTCCCAGCCTGAAAGAAATCAGATCAGATATAGCTGAACTTGGAGGAAGAATAGATACACTGGAAGACCATATAGAAGCACTCACAGAGGACATAGCTGTCCTCACATCAACAACTGTTCACGGAAATGCAAGACAAAATAGAGGATTTAGAAAACAGAAGTAGAAGGAGCAATCTAATACTAAAGGGGATCCCAGAAGCAGTTACCGGTAAGGGTTTACCATCATATTTGCAGCAGCTTTTTAGAAGCATAACAGAAAACAATGGAGATGCAGAATTTACTATGGAAAGGGCCGATAGGGCTCTGAAGCCTAGACCTAGGGGAGAGGCTCCACCACGCAATGTCTTTCAAGAAAAAGAAATGATACTCTCAGCATCTAGAAATAACCCTACCTTCAAGTTCCACGGCTCAGTTATACAAATCTACCAAGACCTGTCCCTTAGAAACTTGCAAAGACGGAACTCTCTACGCCCTCTTACCCAACTATTGATTAAACAACAGATCCAGTACAAGTGGGGGTTCCCCTTTGCTCTTTATATATTAGAGGACAACATGACAATTACTATTAAGGAAGCGGCAGATATCCCAGACTTGTGCCAACAATTGGGACTAGAGACACCAAAAATGCCTGACTCTACTACTTCCATGACACCATTGGAACCTCAGGCAAAGCTGAAATCAAGTACCCTTCCTAAATGGAAAGCAATGAACAGAAAACATCCCAAAAACAAATGAAACAAAGAGCTAAGCTTTGGAACTTTACTAAAAGGAAGAGAACAGATGGCGGATGGCCCATGGATGCCTAGAGGGCCTGTCTATCCAGAATTATTGATCCTTTTATGAGACTATACACTATATTGCACTAAAGAGTTTGAGTCTTAAGACATTTTCAGGTTATTACTCTAAATGAGTTGTCATGTTATAAGAGTCACAGTTAAGAGTTATCTTGTTCCTGTTGTTGTTATTTTTAGTTGTTTAGGTAACTCATAAGTAGAATCAAGGTCCACTATGGACAATATATGTCTACAGGTGATGCTTTGCTTAGGATTAGGGATGCACCGAAATGAATATTCTGGACCGAAACCGATACCGAAAATTCAGGATGATCCTGGCCGAAAACCGAAATGAAACCGAAATAGTTTTTTTCTTTATTAACTACAGTGTGTGTGTGTGTAGCTGAGAGAGCTTGTAGGCGGGAAAGCTCCAACAAATGGACATGTTCACTTGTACAGTAGGGCGTGATCTGCAGTGAAACTGGAGCTCTATAACGGAGAGCGTGGTTATAGCCAGACAACAATACAAGGTTGACATGTGTTTTATTTTTGGGTGTCGTTATCCGTGCGATGAGCGTGGCTGCACCTGATTGTCTCTCATCGTATCTCCACCTAGTTCCTGGTTCGGGTCTCACACTGACCCGTCAGATTATATGTCTGGAGCCCCAAATTGAGTCTGCCTATCACCAGGACCACTGGACTTAGCTACAACCTTACGTGCAAGGTGGTTATAGAAAGTTACTGTGCTTTTTTGTATACACTGTCTGGTGGGTGCTAACTTGTACCAACTGTGTGCGAGCTTGGGGCTTATGCTTATAAAGTGTGCACGCATATTTGCCTCAGGCGAATAGAATGTCCACGCACAAGAGGTTGATGTATGAGCACTGTATATAAGGCTTAAAGATATTCACTGTGTGCTTAGGGCTGTGTCTGATAATATCAATGTGTTTATAAACATGTTACTTATCCTCCTTTGATATTTGTATTCACTATTCAGAACTTTGGTTTCCTTCTCTGCTGGTTTAAAATATCATCATGTAATGGTACTTATGTGTGTGCTCTGTGTACCATGCCAGTGCTGTGCTGCTCACTTTATGCTAAGGATAGACATGTAACTCAATAGAACAGGGGAGGGCTGTACATTTTTAGCCATTTTGGTCCTCTTTGGGCTGAAATTGGAATTGAACATTTTCGGCGGCCCAAATTTTGGTGCATCGCTAGTACTGCAAAACAGTAAGTCAAGTAATGAACTCAAACAGCAGCTCTAGGCTGGCATCAAATTTAAAATATGCTACACAATAATTTTGCCGAAAATAAAAGGCAAAAAAACCGAAAACCGAAATAACAAAAAATGCTATTTTCGGCCGAAACTTTCTGCGACCGAAATTTCGGTGCATCCCTACTTAGGATTATTTATTACAGCATTTGCATATTCACATCAGTGTTGATGTCATTTGTTCAACTAGTCAACCCTTTCATGAGGGTGTTATTACTGTTTTTTTTAAATTATTATTATTACTTTTATCAGATTCTTAATATACCCACACAACCAGGAGCTCTCTTTGGCTTGCTCGACACACCACTGATACATGCCACACAGTCTCCACAGACATAATATGGAGGAAGTGGATAGAAACTGTTTCTAACCAGATAGACATTCTGTCTAATAACAGTATAGAGATACTTCTTAGCTCACATGTAGCTCAGGACACAGCTTAGCAATATGGCTCCAATAATTAAATTGATTTTGAATACAGATGTCAAAAGGCGAGTGACGATGAACAAATACATTAATATTAAAGCTAATATACTTTTTTTTTTACAGGAGACTCATTTTCTTAAACACCAAATACCCAAATACTGGTCTAGACACTTCCAGCAACACTTTGATGCAACAGCCACTACTAAAAAGAGAGGAGTCTCCATCTTAATCCACTCGGCCCCTAATTTTACACATGAATCTACAATAGCAGATTATGAAGAGAGATATCTAATTGTTAATGGACAAACTAATGGCACATATATAGTGCTCTGTAATATTTATGCACCCAATGAGAAACAAGCAGAATTTTTTACCCATATATCATATCTCCTAACACAGTGGTCCCAAAATAGGATTATTATGGCTGGGGATTTTAATATCAATATGTCTCCAATTACCACATCCAACCGAGAAGTGTTGTCCCACAAAAAACAACAACATAATCGTGATATTAAAAATATACGGGAACACCTTGCATCTCACACTCTTATAGACACCTGGCAGGCCTTATACGGTAATACAGCCGATACCACGTACTATTCGGCTGCACATAAAACTTACACAAGGATTGATTACTTTTACGCCAGCCACATTTTTCACTCGATTTTACTGTCATCCGACTCCCGAGATTCACACCTGTGTGTGGTCAGATCATTCCATAATATCTCTATTGTTGGATGGGGAT
Source organism: Bombina bombina (assembly GCF_027579735.1). Lineage (NCBI taxonomy): Eukaryota > Metazoa > Chordata > Amphibia > Anura > Bombinatoridae > Bombina > Bombina bombina. The sequence goes on from NC_069504.1 coordinate 820,373,701, forward strand.
CAAGATAGCAAAAGAGAAAAATCGTGGACTTACGACACACAATACTTTAAACAACCCTCAGCTCAGGAACACATCCTAAAACATCTTAAAGAATACTGGGACATAAACGTAGACACAACCTCCAATCCACTGTATACATGGGCTGCCCATATAGCATATTTAAGTGGTTTGCTAATACAAGGAAAAGCAGCACATACTGAACAACTTAAGCAGCAGATATCTAACCTCCATCAGGAGATAGCTAGTCTAGAAAACCCCCCATAGAATCACACATAACAACGGGAACCTGTGGACTTTACAACTAAAGAGAACAATATTATCTGAGTTGCTAACTAAAAGTGTGACTAGAGTACTACATAAATTGAAAGTACAATATTTCATATTTGCCAACAAGCCAGATAGATATTTAGCACACAAACTACAGGAGAGAAATAAAGCCATGGCTATACCTCTCCTTCAAGAGGCGGATGGTAATGTAACATTGTCTCCGCAGGGGATAGTGGATGAGTTCGCAAGATACTATGAACAACTTTATGACGGTCATAAAACTACACATTCACAGGCCACTGTAGAGGATACACACAGATTTCTATTAGATGCCCATCTTCCAGCTATATCAGAGAAAGACAGGGAAATCCTAAATGCCCCTATATCTCCTACAGAGGTTACACAAGTTATGAAATAATTAAAAGTGGGTAAGGCGGCGGGACCTGATGGATTTCCTGGTGATTATTATAAATTGTTCCGTACGACACTACTGACTCAACTCACAAAATTTTGTAACCATCCTTTGGAGGGTTGTGAGATACTGTCGGAATTAATTGGAGCCAAAATAGTGGTCATCCCTAAAACTGGGAAAAACCTTTAATTATGTGCTAGCTACCGCCCTATCTCGCTCATAGACCAAGACCTAAAGTTCTTCACTAAAATATTGTCCAACTGCCTTAAAACCATATTGCCATCCCTTGTTCACCCAGACCAGGTTGGATTTGTAACGGAGAGAGAGGGCCCAGATAATATAAGAAGGATGTTAAATATCATAGATCATCTGGGTAAGGAAGGGACACCTTCTCTACTTCTGTTGTTGGATGCGGAGAAGGCGTTCAATAGGATAGATTGGAGATATATGATGACGGTTCTATATTATATGGGCTTTGATGGCCCTTTTATTAGAGCAATCCAGGTGATCTACTCTGCCTCCTACAGCACACGTAGTAGCAGCAGGATACAGGACCAAACCATTCCCAATATTGAATGGAACAAGACAGGGATGTCCTCTCTCCCCCCAAATATTCACAATTTGTATAGAGCCTTTGGCGGTTAGAGTACGATTGGCACCAGATATAACCGACGCAAAAATATCTAACCAAGACTATAAACTAACCCTGTTTGCAGATGATATCCTAGTTACAATCACAAAGCCCTTGATGTCTCTCCCTAATTTATACAACTTTCTTGATAAATTCTCACAGATTTCAGGGTATAAAATTAATCTTGAGAAATGTGAAGCACTACTAATAGCTTTACCCCCTCATAATAAGAAAACTATAGAGATTAAATTTGAATTTAAATGGGCAAAACACTCTCTAAAGTATTTAGGGAAACAGCTGACAGATCGGTTCCACCAACTATATAAATATAATTACATACCATTATTTAAGTTCATCAGGCAAGACCTCCAGAAATGGAAAAAATACACCTTCTCCTGGTATGGCCACCTCTCTGCAGTTAAATTAACATTTTCCTTTGATTACTCTTTTTATTTCAAACTCTTCCCATAAAAATCCCAACTTCAGAATTGTCCACACTACAAAAGGAGCTAATTGCTTATGTTAGCGGTACCAAAAAAGCGAGAATTCCATCAATAACTTTGACACATCACAAAACCTTGGGAGGGTTGGGCATCCCAAATTTGCTACACTATTATAAAGCAGCAAGGATCTCTCAAACAATGCTGACGAGAAGAAGACAGGGAGATATTATCTGGCCTAAGCTAGAAGCGGGGATTGAGGGTCTAACACACAAAGATGATATATTGTGAGGAAATCAAACAGGCACTACATCTACATATAGATCTCCAATACATGATTACACCAGACAAGTCAAGAAATGGATATCAGAACATACTGCAGTACTACTCCCTCAGTCATTGATCATTCAACTTAGAATACTTTTACTAAAAGACCTTCATTTTGATATAGACAAATGTGCTAACAAGGTGCTGTACAGAATAATGGATGTTTTACTTCACAACAAACTTATGACTTATAATCAGATTCAGGACAAACTCTCACCAGTCAGGCTTGAGTGGTTCCAATACCTACAATTATCGTCATCCTTACGGAAATATTTAGGTGATGCCAAAATCCAACCTCTCACAGCATTAGAAAAAATGTACTCCTCGGTTTCCAGACCTAAACATACAATATCCATTCTATACATAGCTATACAAACAGATAGTAATACCCCTAAGACATCTTTGATTCTTAAGTGGGAAGACGACATTAACATTACCTATGAAAAACATACATGGGAGAACATACTAGGATCGTCAGTAGAGGCTTGATTAGCACAGATCTACGCGAAAACTCTATCAAAACAGCATATCGCTGGTATCTTACACCAGTTATAACTTCCTACATGTTGCAAACTAAATCAAACCTATGCTATAGAGGATGTGCGGAGGTGAGCACCTTTAAGCACATGTGGTGGGATTGTGAAGGGGTTAAACAAATCTGGCATTCCTTGTTGGTCTTACTTAGCACTGTACTAGAGGAGGAGATAAAGTTAAATATGTCACAGACATTACTACATATACACAACACAAAATATAACAAGATATCAACACATTTATCAGAATTGTATGTACAACCACTGGAACAGCCATAGCTTACCATTGGAAGGTGGGGGTGCCTTCATGGATGGAAGTAAGGAATAAAATCAATAATACATTTAGAATGTACAAATCCGCATTGTGGATCATGAACACAAGAGAGTCATTCGAGAAAGTGTGGTTTTATTGGATTATGAATAATGCATCCAATACATAATACTTACAAATTAACTAAGGTACATCAACCATATGGGAACTAAGGGATATCTGATGGGAACACACGAAATAGAGACATATGGGATTCGAGCTTACCATATAGATGCAAAACACAGGATTAGCATGTGAGACTAAGTATGCGGTTCATATAATATAAATATCTGGAGTATACATAAAAACCATCTTATATACATTTATGTACATGTGGTTTGAGTGGGTTTTTCTTTTCTTTTTTTCTTTTTGTTTTAATCTTTGATTTTGGTTGAGGCATTATTTACGCTTATTGTTATAATAGTTACGAGACTGTCTTCTGCCCTATTGTATGGACTTTTTGAAGAATACTGATGAACCTAGTTCATTACTAATATGTTCAATAAGAGGAATAATTGTATGATAATAATGTACTGTTTATTCTTTTTTTTTTTCTATTTGTTTCTTTTCACATTTGTAACGGAAATACTAATAAATCATTGAAACATAATGAGACAATTCCTGAAATTACAGATATACTGACAACGTCTCCCTTTTTTAATTATGTATTTTTTTATATTTTATATACGCTTGTGTGTTTTTAGTTGTATTTATAATTATAGTTGTACTATTTCCCCTTCTGCACAGGGGAGGGTCACACTCACTAGTATTTGTTGCTTTTTGTTTTTTATTGTACAACTTAAAAATGAAATAATATTTAAAGTAAGCGAATGCTCTGCAGGTCTTATCTATGCATGAGATTTGCTGTGACCCCTTTGTTCTTTGCTCTTACTATTTCTAGCTTATTCCTTGCTCTGATTCCTTCCCTTATTCCTAGGAGAATAATCCACCTGTCTGGTCTTGTTACCACTGAAGTGTGTGAGTGTGTGAGCTGTGCATAGCAATGTCCCTTCGTACAGCACATTTGTTCTCTGCATACATTCCTAGTGCCTTAAAGGGAGATGAAACTCATTTATTTTATTTCATGATTCAGATAGAGCATGTAATGTTAAATAATTTCCCTTATATACTTCTATTAATGATGTGCTTTATTCTCTTGGTATCCATTGTGGAAGTGGCAATGTATAATGCACTACTGGGAGCTAGCTGAAATTCAGTTGCCAGGTGTCCAGTATTCAACCAGACAGTCTAGTATTTTAACAAGTTGTCAAGTAAAATCGTCACAAAATTTCTGGACACCATGGCTTCCATTACATATGCAGCGTCACCCGCAAAAGCCGGCAACGCCAGATTTTACGCAATTTTGGTATTATATATACGGCGTATCATACAAGTTACTCGCGTATATTTCACCCTTCGGACATATTTTTTTTACCCATAGACAAACATAGAACAGATGCGCAATTTGGTATACAATATACAGCGTAAGAACTTACGTGCGCAGAATTCAGAAAATCTACTCCATTCTCATCTCGCCACATATTGCAGGTGCAGCAACCCTTGCACTGACTAAAAAAGCAACGTAACTCCCTGGATGCCTTAAACACATACATTTAAGCAGCATCTCAAGGTTAAAGGGACAGTATACTATGATATTTGTTTTAATGTTTATTTGTGTATTTGAAATAGTTTGAAGCCACAACATAATCAAATGGATTGAGCTTGTAGGTACTTTATCACATTGTGGACATATACTTGCTTATTTACTTTAGATTTCTTCTCAAAGCAATCAACAATACTTGGAGGAGAGAACAATGGGAAATCATAATTGTAGTACCTTCATCTCTTTATATATGGGTTTATATATGAATTTTGAATAGCATAATTACGTGTCACATTTTTATATGAAATCGCGGTTCATTTTTACGAGTGTTAGCCTAATTTGCATAAAACTACTCTTTATTGACACTTTCCGTGGATAAAATACTGGCGTAAGTTACTTGCGACGACTAAAATGTGTATTTGCGCACATTTCAGAAGATCGCCAGTTTGTCCTACTTACGCCAGTTTAGCATCTAACGGCGCAGTATATGTAATACCCCGATGTGCAAGGTGCAATTACAGGCGGCGCGGGTTCCCACTCTTGCGCCGAAACCTGCGCCGTATATGTGATCGCGCCCTTTGTTTTTTTTTAAGTCCAAGAATGTGAGCTAAATCTAAAAGGCCTTATATTTCTAAACACGTTACAAATATGGAACAGAAAGAAATAAAGGGCAGTCAAGAGGGTCAACTCAGTTGCTGGATGCGAAAGAGGTAACATGATTGATTTTTTTTGTATGTTACTGGCAGCCAAGGGGTAAAATGAATGCATAGTTGTGAATAATATACATTGTAAATTCAAGAGTGGGGTCTGAGGTAGAGTTTTTGGAGGGCAATGTGTGACCCCATTCCCATCTTCTTCTTCTACCATTGCGCCTAGTCATTGACAGGGTTCCCTTTTTTTGTGGAGAGCAGCTGGCAACCCTAGCTGAAAACATTGGGTGAACTAATAACAAAATTTGTTGATTTTTCTGTCCCTTTAAATGCAGTCTCACAGAAACATACTGTAATATGCACTGACACAAAATGAACATTACATTTGTGTTATTTATTAAAGCATTGAAACAGTTATAAAAATAATATGAAAATAAATATCAAGCATTTATATTAAATCATTTAAATAAACACAAGTTGAGCATAAAAAAAAGACATAAAAAATATAGCTGCAAACAGTGATAAAAGTGGCCAAGAGGGAGGGAATTTATAATGAGCAGAGACAGCAGGTAGAGCAGCAAGTGGCTATTGCATTGGAACATTGTTGACCAGTGCAGTAAATACAAATTTACATAAATAGAGAGCGGCCGCCATCTTGATTTTGGAAAAGCCACCATTTGAACAATTTTAGTAGACACGTGGTAAATCTCACTTCAATCTACCCAGCAACTTCAGTGGAGAAAAAGTTAAAAATTACAACTAGTTTCAAGATACATTCACTAAAAAGGAATTAGACCTTTTTAATTTATACTGTAATGTGATGTTGCACAATCACTGGCACTAAAGAGGTTAATGTAAGACATGCTCAGACAAAAAAAAATACTTTGAATTGATTGTCATGGGAAAAAAAATCTTCTGTTTCATCTAAAATTAGTTCATGGGATTATTCAATGTATTTGCAGTTGGACAAAACTAGTAATTTGTTAATGGAAATTCTTTAACCCCTTATTTCTTATAGAGGACATCTTCAGTGTAGTAGAGGAGCAGCTGGACAGCAGATTAAATTTAGGTAAAGTAGAAGCTAGTATAAAACATGAGCATTTATTTTTGGCAAATGTAACAAAAACAACAACAAATGTTTCCATTTTTTTGTTGCAGTCATTTGAAAAGCAGAAACGTCCCTTTAATGAAAATCACAATAACTAAATGCATGCGGGATAAAAACTTGGTTGATTTGTTCTTTGTTGTAAAAAGATAAAATTTAGATGAGAAATGGTTTAAAGGTTTAAACTTATACTATTTAATCACAATTTAGCAGTGCCCTTGTCAGATGATTGATTCTGGTCTCAGACAATAAGTATGTAAGCTTCACTTTTGTGGTTTGTAGCAGTAGCATTAGATACTACTTTAACTTTAAAGGGATAGACTAGTCAAAATTAAACTTTCATGATTCAGATAGAGCAGGCAATTTTAAGCAATTTACTTATATTTAGGGTCACCATATTGCCGCTTTAAAAAGGGACACATATGAAAAATACATATGTAATTTCTTTAAACAGCCCTGAAAATAGCCCTGACATATGGCATATTACCGCTTTAAAAAGGAACAAATATGAAAAATACATGTCATTTCTTTAAGCAGCCCTGAAAACAACCCTGACATATGTATTTTTCATATGTGTCCCTTTTTAATGCGGCAATATGGTAACCCTACTTATATTATCAGTTTTTCTTTGTTCCCTTGGTATCTTTATTTGAATGTAAGCCCATTTTTGATTCATCACCTGGGTAGCGCTTGTTGATTGGTGGCTACATTTAGACACCAATCAGAAAGTGCTACACAGGTTCTGAACCAAAAATGGGCAGGCTCCTATGCTTACAAAACTGTTTTTTGTTTTTTTTTAAATAAAGATACCAAAAGACTAAAGAAACTTGATAATAGGAGTAAATTAGAAAGTTGCTCAAAATTGCATGCTCTATCTGAATTATGAAAGTTTAATTTTGACTAAACTATTCCTTTAATTTTAAGCTTCTCCTCTATTCCCATAGAAAATAGCCAATAAAACAATAAATTCTGAATGATCCTCTTAAACATCAGATGAAACTAATTTAAAAAAAAAATATTTTTAATTGAGTCAGGATTGACCAGAACAAAAGTGAAGCGTACATGCTTTATTGGATGACATAGGAATCAATCAACTAGTAAGGATATTGCTGGATTGCTATTGAATAGAATAAAACTGTAAATTTGAAGCTTTTCGATCATGCAGAAAATCCTTTCCAACCTCATGAACGCATCAACTACATTTTTGTGCTGCCTGCATTTGTTTATTTATTCGTTAAAGGGACCTATCATTTTGTAATTTCCAACAAATGCAAAAAAATACAAAAAAAATTGGAAATCTTTTTGCATTGGTCCAAATTTTGTATGTAGACGTCTACTAAATATAAAGAGAGCATAAGGGTGCCCGTTGCAGGAAGTGGTATTTCTAGTTTGGAGGCGTTGTGCTTTTGCGCCTGCAATCATAACTGTACGGCTACCGACCCTCTAATTTGTTAGTGATTTCGAATTTGCAGGACATCCCACCTCAAATATAATATGCTCTGGCCAGTTATTAGTCTGATGCCGCTCAGTACTTGGACCATAAACAAACAACAGAGAATCTGGAATCTGTCAGCAGCAGGAGAGTCTTAAAGGTACATAGCACTCAAAATGTTTCTCTCATGCATATAAATGTGGAGGAGTTAAAGGGACATAAACTCCAACATTTTTATTTTATCATTCAGATAGAGCATACAATTTTAAATAGCTTTCAAATGTACTTATATTATCAATTTTGCTTCATTCTCTTGGTATCCCTTATTAAAAGATGCACCAATGCCCTACTGGGAACCAGCTGAACATGTCAGTAAACCATATATGTGCAGCCACCAAACAGCAGCTATCTCTCAGCTAATGAGCCTACCTACATATTATTTTCAACAATGGATACCAAAAGAGCAAAGCAAATTAGATAATAGAAGTAAATTGGAAAGTTGTTTAAAATTGTATGCTGTATCTAAATAATGAAGATCATTTTTGGGTTTCATGTCCCTTTAAGAATGGTAAAAAAGTTAGTTTTTTGGGTGAAAAGGGTTAGGTCTAAGCTGGTTAAATAAAAACTAAAACTACCAGCAAGTACTTGATGTGTACAACTAATACCTGGGACTCGTCACTCTATTGCCTATGGTTGATGGGCTTAATGTCCAAGTAAAAAAGCTGATTTAGTCAACACATGGACATTTTTTTTTTAAATAAAAACATGAATACAGTACTGTAATGCATTTTCAAATATTCTCTTTTAGATGGAAGAGAAAATGTTTGTGTACAATGTTAATTCATGTAGAGATGAATGGATGTTTAAAGGGACCTGATAGTTAAAATTGAGTTTTCTTCAATCAGATAGAGCAGTGATTTGCAACCTTTTTTTTGCCGTGGCACACTTTTTTACATTAAAAAATCCTGTATATATATATATATATATATATATATATATATATATATATATATATATATATATATATATACACACACTGTACTGTGCTGTCATGCCATACCTCCTATAAACTATACATGACATATTGACATTCATTCACAATCATAATGATTGTCTGTTAATGAATGTCAATGTCATGATTGTAAATGATGCCTGATGAGCCTGTCACATACCTCCCAATATTTCAAAATTTGAAAGAGGAACACCCCCGCACTGTTGTCAGTCTGCCGCGGCACACCTGAGGATCTCTCACGGCACACTAGTGTGCCACGGCACACTGGTTGAAAAACACTGAGATAGAGCATGTCATGTCAAAATATAACATTTTACAATTAACTTTTATTATCAAATAGACTTTTATTTCCCCTTCAGTATGGTGTTGAAAAGCAAAGCTTTCACATTTTATATCCATATATGAGTCTGTGATTGGCTGACAGCTGTTACATGATACAGGGAAATGAAAGGAAGCTGAAATTTATCAGAAAAAAAATCTACTGCTTGTTTGAAATTCAAAATGCTTTTGTATTGTCCTTTTATTATACATGTGTTGATTATGCAATTCTACTTTGTTTAAAGGAATAGGAAAGTCAAAATTAAACTTGCAAGAATCAGATAGAGAGTATGTAATTTTAGGACACTTTTAAAATCACTTCTATTTTCAAATACATTTTTTAAAATTAATATGTGCATATCCTACACTAGTGGGAGATAGCTGGTGATTGGTGCCTGCACACATTTGTCTCTTGTGATTGGCTAACTAGATGTGTTCAGCTAGCTGCCACTAGTGCAATGCTGTTCCTTCAACAAAGGATAAGGAATCATATTTGATTATAAAAGTAAATTTGAAGGTTGTTTAAAATGGTATGTTCTATCCAAATCATGAATGAAATATTTGTGGTTTCTTGTCCCTTTAATGGTCCTAATCACATTTGGTGAAAAATGTTATTGATCTAACCTCTATAACTACTTTATACAATGGGTCTTATATGAAGACTATACAAGATGAAAATGTAATTTAAGCCACTACTGACTCTATGAGCAGGTGTGAATGCTGGTGCACAGGCCCTCACAGGATATGTGTGTATGCTTCATAAAACCAGTAATAACTTTTACTAGAAGCATTTTTGTTAACGGAAGTATATTGCAAACATGCTTCTATTTAAAACAAAATGCACCCATGCACGTTTATTTGTTTTACCTTTCTATCCCTTTAATATATTTAGTACATACTGTATGTACCCTCTCACTGAATCCTAAGGCACACATTTGGACTTGAATCACAGACATATAATATTTCAGGACACCATTGGATATTGTCTTTAAGATCAAAGGACATCCAATTCCAACCGTTAAAGCAAAGGTCATGTATGGGCTTCTGGGGAATATTTTTTCAATATGCCTCCAAATCTTTGACTAACTTCATAAAATCTTTGACTTACTTCATATATAGGCCCCAATTTATCAAAGTCTGGCGGACCTGATCCAACAGTGCGGATCAGGTCCGCCAGACCTCGCTAAATACGGCGAGCAATACGCTCGCCGTATTCAGCATTGCACCAGCAGCTCACAACGCCGTCCCCTGCAGACTCGCGGCCAATGGGCCGCCAGCAGGGGGTGTCAACCCAATCTTACTTGATCGGGTTGATTTCCGGCGATGTCTGTCCGCCTGCTCAGAGCAGGCAGACAGGTTATGGAGCAGCAGTCTTTGTGACCGCTGCTTCATAACTGCTGCAGGCAGAAACACGGGGCATCAAGCTCCATTCGGAACTTGAAAGATAGGCCCCATAGTGTTAATTTATGGTGGTACAGGTCATTGTTAATTATTGATGTACAAAATAAATAAATAAGGAAAAAGGAATAGAGGGTAATCAGCATATAAATGATAAGTTCACATCAGAACCACCACCCTTGATTAAATGTCTTTCCCTCTTTGTAATCCACCGAAAAAATAAAAATATTTGTCCCTGGTTAAAGAGATTGAAGATCACATTTAATAAACTATTATTTAGGTCAGTGTTCTTTAATCTGTATTTACAATAAACCAGTGCAAAAACAATATATTACCCTCAGTGGTGCCTCCAGAAAAGAAAAAACGGGTGGGGGCACTTCCCATAGTCCCACTGGTAATTTGTGGTAGGGGTTCATGTCATTAGGGCAGGGCTAGGCATGTTGGGGCATGGCTTGGGGCAGGCTGGTATGGCGAGGAGGGTTTGGTCAGAGTGGTGGTGGGAAACTGAGCAATTATCAAAGTTTGGGGGGTACATGGGGATTAGTGACCCTACATGGCAATGCCACTAATTACCTTCAACACCTGGATCCTTTGTTAGCATTAAAATATGATGTATTAATAAATAATTAATGGAAATGTTTGGCTAGTTATACAATACATACTGTATTCATTAAGGAAGATTATTTGTAGTTAATGAAATATAACCTCAGATATATGTTCTGTACAACATCTTCCAGAAGTTACATGTCCAAACCATTTGTTAAAATGACATGGAACCCAAAATTTCCAATTTACTTCTATTATCAAATTTGCTTCATTCACTTGGTATCCTTTGTTGAAGGAGCCACAGTACACTACTGGGAGCTAGCGGAGCACACTGGGTGAGCCAATGACAAGAAGTATATATGTGCAGTCACCAATCAGCAGCTAGCTTGCAGTAGTGGATTGCTGCGTCTGAGCCTACCTAGGTATGCTTTTTGAAAAGAATACCAAGAGAAGGAAGCAAATTAGATAATACAAATAAATTGGAAAGTTGTTTAAAATGGCATGCTCTATCTGAATCACAGAAGCTTAATTTTGGCTTTACTGTCCATAGTGCTAACAACGGCTCAGAGCCGTCGCTAGCACTCAACCACCTTAAGAGCAATCTGGGGGCTCCCACCCCTGCGATCGGGCCTGTATAGTGAGTGACAGGCATCGCCGGGGCTTCCCATTACGTGTGGTGATGTCACGCACAATGACATGATGATGTCACCGTGCAACTTTATTTAAAATTTACAATACAAAGTATAGGGAAAGGGATCATGCTGCTTAGAAGCCTGTATCTCAGGCATCTAAGCAGCTACAGACCCCCAAGACCCACCGTTGGAAAGGTAACCGCCTATCCTTTCCAACAATATAAGACTTGGGGATCTGGGTAAAATAAAAAAGTTTTTTTTTTTTTTTTTTTTTTAAATAATAAAAAACAGAAGAAAAAAAAATCTAGCTTAGCACTCAAAGGGTACAGGAAACCCTGAATGTTGTTTTTGTTATTTGGATAAAACATACAATTGTAATAAACATTCCAATTTCCAATCAGCAGCTAGCTCCCACTTGTGTAGGATATGTGCGTATTCATTTTCAACAAGGTATAGCAAGAGAACAAAGCACATTTCAAATTAGAAGTGAATTTAAACGTGTCTTAAAATTACATGTGAATCATACAAATTTTAATTTTGACTATCCTATTCCTTTAACTTTAATGGTAAAATGAATGTTCTCCTTGACATTTTTTGCCTTTGAAAATATGTCTACTAGTGAATGTTTTAAACTTACATTTCCCTATTTTTAATGTAACATTTGATTTAAGGAACAAAATATGAGATAAAGAAATTAACCATTTGTAACATTTGCTTACAAATGAATATCAGAATGCAAAGTCATTGTTTCTTTGGAACAGACAAATGCATTCAAATTCATTGTTTTAAACAAATAAAATTTGGAAGGTAGGCACAGCCCAAGGTATATTTTAATCTTTCATCAAATCAAAATAAGCTGTGTCTAAAACCTAATTTGGCATTTTATATTTGTCTTATAATAATTAATAATAATAATTAATAACAATCACATTTCATGGGACACCAAAGCTAGCAGTGTAGCAACTAAGGAAAACAAAAATGTAGATAAGTCAAATACTATTTTTAGTGACTGAAATTGGTATATTCTGTGTAGTAGGCCATATATTGTTGTTGACATTTGTTTGTTTTCTTACCTGTGGGATGCTGGACAGTGAATGGCGGAAGTTCTGTAGGGTGCTTCTTATGTCCTGGACTCCTGGTCCAACCTCTTCTTTTACTCTCTGGTTGAGGTAGAATGTTAGGACCAGCCCAGCACTAAAAAGAGTGAGAGTCAGAGAGAGAGAGAGAGAGAAAGGGGAGAGAGCGAGAGAGAGAGAGAGAGAGAGAGGAAGGGAGAGAGAGAGAGGAAGGGGGGAGAGAGAGAGAGAAAGAGAGAGAGATAGAGAAAGAGAGAAAGAGGGGGAGGAAGAGAGAGAGGAAGAGAGAGAGAGAGGGGGGGGGGGAAGGGAGAGAGAGAGAGAGAGAGAGAGAGAGAGGAAGGGAGAGAGAAGGGGGGAGATAGAAAGAATTAAAATGAAGAGAGTTAGGCGGGAGGAAGAGAGAGAGAGAGGGGGGGGGGGAAGCGGAGGAAGGGAGAGAGAGAGAGAGAGAGAGAGAGAGAGAGAGGAAGGGAGAAAGAAGGGGGGGAGATAGAAAGAAAGAAAATGAAGAGAGTTAGAGGGGGTGTGGAGAGAGTGAAAGAGAGAGAGAGGGAGAGAAAGATAAAGGGAGAGAGACATAAAAAAGAGAGAGAGAGTGAGAGAAAGAGATGTATGTGTGTTTGTGTGTGAGAGAAAACATTAGAAAGTGAGAGAAAGAGAGGAAGAAAGAGAGAAGTAGAGATGATTTTATTAAAAATGCTGTAATGTTTTCTTCACATATTAAAAAACCCCACACATACATCAAATTATATGCAATTTTCTTAAATAAAAGTACATTTTTCTGTTATAAAAAGAATCATATTTACAGCAAAAGCAGCATTTATAGCAATTTACAAATATACCGGAACTATCACTCAGTAGACATAGGTGAGAAATGACAGACTTGATCATTTACATCTAACCAAAGGTTTCATGAAAAATGCTTCCAGTTAAAGGGATATCATTGTATATATGCCTAAAATATATTAGCAGTTAAGCACTGGATTGCAAAATATATGTATGGAAAATAAATATTTTAAAATAATTTAACACTTTAATATATTTTTAGCATCAATGTCAAGGTTTTGCAAATGAAGAGTTCAGGGATACACGTCTTGAAAAGCCTGATGGAATTCATGTTCCTCCATTGCTGTGACCAATTACGAACAGATTTAAATGTGCTTGTGGTAAGATAACCAATCACTTTTTTGAATGCTGCAAGGTCAGCAAATGTCACTACGCTTAAAAATGACACGGGCACTCCATTCCTTTTCGACAGGGAATGGAACAAGCAAAATTGTAGAGCAAAAGCAGGAAAAATAGATAGTGAACCTATATCACAATGTTGTATTAATAAGTACTTTAGAACACAGATCAAGCCAACCAACGTATGGATAAATGCACAAAATATAAAAGTTCATTTAAGTCTAATTTAAGTGTACACCAATTTTCATAGAACTGCATGTAATAGACACTACTATAAAGAGGAATATGCACAGATACTGATCTAAAAATCCAGTATAAAACCATTAATTATTATTATACTTTATTTATGAAGTGCCAACATATTTCACAGCGCTGTCCATGGATACAATTCATTTAAATAAAACAATAATATAAAACTTGTAAGGACAAAATTTACAAACACATACAGGAGGAATTGAGGGCCCTATTCCCGTGGGAACTTACAATCTAGAATCTTAAAACCTTTTAAAAACTTTCTTAGAAGCTCCCAATTTAACACTGTTGATGAGGTTAGGCTAGGACACCCAGTGAAAGGGGCTGAGAAAGCAGGAAGAGAAGACCCCCACTCCTCTGCATATGAAAAGACCCACTACACAAACAGGGAGTCTGTAGACCTAGGGGACAAATCGCCAGACATTAGTAAATCGGCCTCCTAGTGTACAATGTCCCTTTAAGAAAATATATATATTTTTTTTTTTTTTTACAAGAATTTTATACTATGGTCTATAGAGGAGGCATGTCATGTTCCTCCAAAGTTCTATCGTAGATTCCACTCTTGAACTTACCATGTAGTTATTTTACCCCTTGGCTGCTAGTAACAAATCAATAACTGTACCTTGTCAGTAATATATGTAAACAGTAGAGATTTTACCCCCTTGACTGCTACTCACTTCTTTCTGTTACATATTTGTAATGCTTTGAGGCATAGGATGCCTTTTACATTTATATTACACTCAGGGACTATTTAAGCTTCAAGTATTATGTGAAGATTTTACTGGGCAGCCTGCTAAAGTACTGGACTGTCCAGTTGAATACTGGACACATGGCAGGAAAGTCTACTCCCTGGAAGGACCAAATAAAGCAAAATCTGAAACATAGTGTATTATACTGCTGCAAAACCAGCTCTTGTGTTTGCAGCAATTGCAGGTTACAGAACTTGCTTTTTGGCCTCCACGGAAGTGTTGGGCAAGCAGCATTTTTCTCAAAAGCCAGATGTGTTAAATATCCTTTAACTTCTAAATACATTTGGCTTTAAAAAAACAAGTATAATGACCTAGTCATCCATTAAAGCAGTAGTATATATATATTTTTTTTGCTGCCCTAGGCACTAAGATATTTCTCACAAAGAGGCCAAGAACATATGGAGGGGTCATGTACTTATACTAAACAACTAGAGAGCATTGTTTTTTTTTAATAAAATTAATAAACCATTTTCAGGGAATTGGTTTAATAATTGGTTTATTCCACAATTTCCCCCTGCTTTAAAGAAATTCATCAATCTTGAGAAACCCATATTTGAAAATGAGATCGATGACAATATAGAATCAAATAATGACAGTCATACAGAAATATAACATTCACTTAACACAACATTCACTTAACAGAATAACAACAATAATGAATGAAGTGGCACACAACCACACATGCACGTGTACACATACAACCACACACATGCACTCATACAACCATGCACACACACAAAAGCACGCACACGTACAACCCCACACGCATGTGCACACATGAAACATAACACATGCACTCACACAACAATGCATGTACACATACAACCACACACGCACACATACAACCACCCACGCATGTACACACCTGCAACCATACACATGCACTCATACAACCATGTGCGCACACATACAACCACACACACATGCATGCACATTTACAACCACACATGCACACATGCAACCACACACATACACTCATACAAATATGCACGCACACATACAACCACACACACGCACATGCAGGCACACATACAACACCACAGGCTTATGCACACATGAAACCACACACATGCACTCATGCAACCATAACCGCACACATAAAACCACACACGCACGTGCACACATGTAACCATACACATGCACTCATAAAACCATGCACTCACACACTACACACACACACCCATGCACACATACAACCACACATGCACACATACAACCACACATATGTACTCATACAAACACACACCACCCACATGCACTCATACAACCACACACACATGCACAAACATACAGCCACACACGCAAACCACGCTCACACATGCACTCATAAAACCACACATGCATGCACACACATACAACCACACATGCACGGCACGCACATACATACAACCACACACTTGCAGTCATACAACCACACACGCACGCCACGCACACATGTTTGTTTATTCATAATCAAATAAATCACTGGTCATTGTTTGTATTTTCTGTGTAATTGATCAGGTTATTATGAAGAGAGGACAAGGACAAATAATGCTGCTTTTTTGTCTGTAGTGATTGGCAGAAAGTAAGATCTGGTTCTATAACACATAGCACATTGTTATTGTGCTCTGTATTTACACATGACCTACAAAGCAACTCGGTAAACAAAAACTATTATGAAAAGTAATACTGCGCTGAAATTAGTTGTATGATTAGGATCGGCTCAAACAATTCTGGATTTGTATTAAATGTCAAATAATAACCACATGCAAAAGTGCATCAAGTATTAAAGGGTCATTGATTCTAATGTTAAAATGATAACCTCTTTTTTTGCATACTTTTGTAATTGTGTCTGTCTCTAATTAGTACACGCTAATTCCGTAAACTCATAGCTAAAGAAACACTCAGAAGCCGCAATGTAATGACGGTCCTGATCACAACAGTCATTGGCAGCTATAATTATATGTTGTTCTTAATTGGTTAACTTGTCTTGTTCGTCTCAGAAGCTGCAATGTGAGCATTTCCATTTTGTATTATAAAGCTCATTTAAAGGGATACTAAACCCAATTTTTTTTCTTTCATGAATCAGATAGATCATGCAATTTAAATCCACTTTCTGGTTTACTCCTATTATCAAATTGTCTTTGTTCTCTTGCTACCTTTATTTAAAAAGCAGAAATGTGAAACTTAGGAGCCAGACCATTTTAGGTTCGGAACCCTGGATAGCGCTTGCTTTTTGGTGGCTACGTTTAGCAACCAATAAGCAAGCGTAGCCCAGGTTCTGAACCAAATATGGGCAGGCTCCTAAACTTTACATATCTTATTTATTTATTTATTTTATTTTTAAATAAAGATAGCAAGAGAACAAAGAAAATTTGATAATGAAGTTTCATTATTTTCATTCTTTGTTAAATAGTAAAGTATTCTAAACAAAGCAGATAAAGTAGAGTTGATTAAATTACTTTTATCACTCATTGATAAATAAATAATTGATAATACTATCATTCTTATCAGAACTCTCAGCCATCACCAATACTGCAACATTGTCACAGTTTGGAGATCTGCTGTGCGTCCCTTTCAGGGCAAATGTTCCACTTCCAAAGCAAAGCATGGGCCTGTCCTGACTCTGCGAATGGCCTGCAACCACACCTTTGGTACTTCCATAACTCCTCCCATGCGGAGCGGACTACCTCCAAGCTCCAGAACGCACCCAGGAGATTTCCAGAGACATGTTCTTACTGACAAAACTAACTTACAATGGAGATTCAGGGGCTGATTATCTTAAGGTCTCTGGGCTGGCGATATTATTTAAGAATGCTTGCCAGTCCTTCTATTTCCCTGAAAATAGGATGTCTCGCAAAGGGGCGTATATGGCATTTTTTGTATGTTAAGGAGTTGTATACTTTACAAAAGTGTACAACAAAATTCGTAATTTAAAAATCATACAAAATGAATAATTGAACCATTCACACAAAAATACGCAGGAAAAAATGTATCGTTCAGGTGCTTCAAAAATCGTTACAAAATTTGTCACCTAAAATCATATTCTATCAAAAACCTAAAATTTGTATGTAAATTACACAAAAATAAATTGTATTAAATATTCACAGCATAAATCGTAACTTAAGTACACTGTAAAAAACACATAGAAATTCATATTTATAAGTACAAAATATAAAGCGTAATTGTTGTTTTCTTGTAAAGTGCGCTGAGCATGGGCATTCAATGTGCCTATATGAAATTTTCTCTCAAATTCCAGCGTAATTCTCTAAACATTTCTGCGATACAGTTCTCACTGTTTTGGCTTGCCAAAGAAAAGGCGGTGAGCTTTTATCAAAATACGCAAAATACCTCATACCCTAAAAGAGAAAAACATGCAAACGAAAATATAGGCGAGCGATTGTAAGATGTTATATCTAAAAAGAAGTGTAATGTAATTTATATTGGCTGCAGCATTTTATTTTTAAAGTGCCCCCCCCCTCTCATTGCTAACTTCATTTTAAACAGCGAAGTGTCCCTTTCTAGCAAGCTCTATTAATTTCAATAGGAGACATCTCGCAACTCGCAGGGACTGCCCTTTTATAAGATAATTTAACCAAGAATACGATCTGGTTAATTGAAACCTCTGCTAGCGGCCGATTGGCTGTGAATCTGCAGGGGGCGGCATTGCCCCAGCAGTTCACAAGATCTGCTGGTGCAATGATAAATGCCGTATCATGTCCGCTCGCACTATGATAATGTTTATTTCATGATTCATATAGCGCATATACGATTTTGAACAACTTATTTGATGTAATTTGCTTTGTTTTTTATGTATCCTTTGTTGAAGAGTATACCTAGGTAGGCTAAGAAGCAGCAATGCACTACTTTGAGATAGCTGCAGATTGGTGACTGCACATATATATTCCTTTTCATTGGCTCACCCGATATCTGTTTAGTTAGCTGGTAGTAGGGCATTGCTGCTCCTTCATCAAAGTATAACACGAGAATGAAGCCAATTTTACAATAAAGGTAAATTGGACATAACTGTATGTTCTGCCTGAATCATGAAAGAAAAAAAAGTGTGGTTCCTGTCCCTTTAGGAACATAAAAGTCAACATTAAAGAGTGTATAATTTAAAAAAAAAAAACTTCCAGTTTAAATCTGTGATCACATTTAACTATCTTTCTTAATACGCTTTGTTGTAAGCTCATTTCCAACAGAGCATATTGAGGTAGTCTCAGGAGTGTGCCCAAGTATTCAGCACTATATGGCAGCAGTATTTGCAACAATTTTATACATACAGTGCTTATATAATGGGCACACCCCTGAGCCTGTCTCAATATGCTCTCATGGAAAGGAAATACGTTTAAACAAAAGATAAAATTAGCTCCCGCAATGTGCATGTTGCAAGGTTAAAGGGATATGAAACCCAATTTTTTTTCTTTCTTGATTTGGATAGAGCATATATTTTAAACAACTTACCAATTTACTTATATTATCAGTTTGTCTTTATTCTCTTGGTATCCTTTGTTGAAGGAGCAGTAATGCACTGCTGGAAGCACGCTGAACACATTGGTAAGACAATATATATATACAGCAACCACTCAGCAGCTATCTCCCAGCTCATGAGCACACCTAGGTATGTTATTCAACAAACGATACCAAGAGAACTAAGCAAATTAAATAATAGAAGTAAATTGGAAGGTTGTTTAAAATTGTATTCCCTGTCTGAATCATGAAGGAAAAATGTTGGGTTTCATGTCCTTTCAGTTATTGCATTTTTATTATCAGAATTCCCAATGGTACAACTTAGGGAAATGACCTCATAGCTATGAAATGACAAATTTGACCTATATGACCAGCAATGTGTAACCTTGCCATTCCGGTCTATATGCCTTGCACATTAATAAGTACTGCATAAAGTAATCAGAATGCTTTGTTGTAAAACACATATATCTACATATACTCTTCATATGTGAGAGCAGGTAAGGTTTTGTATGTGATGTTACTGTTTTATGTAATTTATGCTACTGATCTACCTTCTGCAACGTACGCTACCCCATGAAACCCCTCTGCCTTATGTTACTTAGTAAATGAAAGCAGTAGACTTGCAGAGGACTATGTAGACAGTAATGCTTACCTCCTAGCTGTCATGGGTTGAGAGGTATGGTCCACTTCCAACTTACAGCCCCTGTCTGGTTTTAGGGGACTCACCGAGCCTTGGGCACACCTTGCCCGGTCATGCCCACAACTCACTCTGATATGCTTGTGTCACTGTAACTCTGCCCATCCCCAACATAGTCTCACCCACAAAAAAACAGTGTCCCATTGCCCAAAAGCTCTTACCCTCACACATCTGGAAATCATCCAGCAGATGTTCGGGGGGTATAGTAATATGGCATTCACACTACTTAGGGTTGCCACTTAGTCAGTAAGGCTGGTATCTTTTTAAATAAAGGCCCTGTCATGGTGAAACTTCTGTTTGTTTTTTTATAATTACATTAGAATTAGAACACAATCATTTCATATCAGTCCTAGCAGCAAAATGATGCTGTATAATTATTTATGCACCTGTATGCTGATGAGCATTTCTGAAAGGTGGCACCCTAACTCTATTAGTAACAGCAAGGGAAGACACGTGTTGTATAAATTGAAGTGAATGCAATACAGGCACAGGGGTACAAAAATGTGCACCAAACACAACATAAATAGATTTAAAGGGATATGAAACTGAAATAAATTTCTTTCATGGTTCAGTACATCATTTTAAACAACTTTCTAATTTACTTATATTATCAAATTTTCTTCATTCAATTAGTATCTTTATTTAAAAAGGCAGGACGTAAGCTCAGGGGCGTGCACGTTTCTGGATCACTATATGGCAGCAGTTTTTGCAAGAATGTTATCCATTTGCAAGAGCACTAGATGATAGCATTATTTTCTGCTGTGTTCCAGACACCAATGTGGGTATCTCTTCAACAAAGAATACTATGGGAACAAAGCAAATTTGATAATGGAAGTCAGTTGGAAACTTTTTTTTTTTAAATTGTATGCTCTTTATGAATAACAATATAATTATTTGGGGTTTTATATCCGTTTAAAGGGGCAGTGAACACTTTGAGATTTTAATATGAAATGTTTAATTATGTGTAATAAAATACTGCAATATACATGTACTATTTATTTTGCTTCCCTTTCATGTAATTTTAGCATGGAAATTAAGCATTTTCCAATTCTTTAGAACTAGTAATGAAAACATATGTCCATAATTGCCCGCCACAGAGATAAATAGATAAATAATAGTTTGCTGACTAAAAGACACGCGCTAGTATTGCCTACTCAAGTAACAAGTCTGGACTGGTTACTCTATGGGGCCGATTTATCAAGGGCTGAATGGCCCTTGATGCCCCTGTTTCAACAGCAGTTATGAAGCAGCGGCCTTAAGACCATGGGGCATATCTATCAAGCTCCGAATGGAGCCAGAAACAGCAGTTATTAAGTAGCGGTCTAAAGACCGCTGCTCCATAACCTGTCCGCCTGCTCAGGCGATTGACACCTCCCTGCTGGCAGCCAATTGGCCGCGAGTCAGCAGGGGGCGGCGTTGCACCAGCAGCTCATGTGAGCTGCTGCTGCAATGTTAAATACGGAGAGCGTATTGCTCTCCGCATTTAGCGAGGCCTTGCGGACCTGATCCGCACTGTCGGATCAGGTCCGCAAGACCTTTGATAAATAGAGGCCCATAACTGGTCCACCGCCTATGAGGCTGCGGTCTGCAATCCACCTGATCCTATACAATCGGGCTGATTAACACCCCCTGCTAGCGGGCAATTGGCAGCGAATCTTCAGGGGGCAGCATTGCACAAGCAGTTCACCAGAACTGCTTGTGCAATGTTAAATGCTGACAGCGTATGCTGTCGGCATTCAGCGATGTCTTTCGGACATGATACGCTACAGCGTATCATGTCGGAAAGACAATGATAAATCGGCCCCCATAAGTGGTGGTTAGAGTTAGGCTACTGAAAAACAATTGCAGCAAACAATGTGATAATGCATTCCAAATAGTTTTAAACTTGCACAGTATAATAGATCATCGCTAGACTGCAGAAAAATCTTATATTTACAAGGTGTTTACTTTTCCTTCAACAAAGTTTCCTGTTTTTCCAAGCATTTTTTTTCTTTATACAGAACCCTGGCATAATACTTTTACTTCAGCTGAAGCTGCAGTATTTCACAACAGATGATTGGCTGAGAATGCAGAGCAATGGTGACATACTTTGAAATGACTGGAAGAAAAATACTCAAAACACAATATTGTTATTCCCAGTATCACTTGTAATTAACCTTTGAGCTTTCAAGTGCACTCTAATAACCTAAATCCATGGTTATATATCTGTATGCGATATAGATTTTTTTTTTTAAATACATTTTAAAATGTGCTAAACATATCAATATTGGGTCTATTTCAAGCTAGTCAGTTGTGTTTTTTTTATTCCAATATACTTTTTTGACATTGGAATGTCTACAAAGCAAATAATAACTCCATTCTCATATTGAAGAACTATTGGATGCAATATCAGAAAAGTCACCCATACAATTAATGGACAGCACCAACTTCAGTGATAACAAATCCACCTGATCACGTTATCAACTAACTATCAACGATGGACGCTTCAAATTCAGCAGCCAAAGGCATTTGATAAATGCTCAGCACCCAAAGATCAACCAATAACACACATCGGATAAACAATAACGAAATTGCCTACCAATCTGAGCATGCTTTGACCTGAAAAACAAGATGGTGCTGCCCATGCTAACAATGGAGATGGCCCATTTTGATGTCTCTTGCCAAATAACAAACAATACTGAACTCCTCGTCACCATCAATTAAAGGGATACTGAATCCAAATTGTTTTCTTTCATGATTCAGATACAGCAGGCTGCAGGCAATTTTAAGCAACTTTATAATTTACTACTGTTATCATTTTTTCTTCGTTCTCTTGGTATCTTTATTTGAAAAAGCAGGAATGTAAGCTTACGAGCCTGACCATCTTTGGTTCAGCACCAGGGTACAGCTTGCTGATTCGTGGCTAAATGTACCTACCAATTACAGTGACGTGCAGTGATAGGAGGCATCTCACGTGGGGGTGTGACTGACACTGACTGTGTGTCGTCACCGTGAAAGTCGACTGACAAAGCGAGAGGGTGTTATGCCACGTTATTTGCGGTGCCAGTCAGCCAGAGTTCAGTTGCAGACTGCCAGACTTGCATTGAGGAGCGGACTCCAGAGCTGCCCATTACAGATACCAGTGAGCCATCAAAGATTCAAAACTTTAAGAAAGTAAGGAAGTTTTAACTATAAACACAGTATGCCGCTTTTATTGCATAAATAACAGCCAGCCCTAATCGCCTAATGCCTTTTAAAATTAACCGACCAATTTTAATGCCGACAACACTAACATTTCTATCTGAATCCTATCCATTTTTTTTGTGTGTCAACATCAAAAAAATTGTTTCATTTCATAAACATTTTGTTTTGCAGTTTATTTTGGAATATTTGAATGTTCTTATAATTTGATTCCTTCCATTAAAACTGATGTATTAAAAAAAAATGTTGTTTTATCTCTGAGTCTATAGGGCATATTTATCAAAGCGTCAACTTAAAATACGCTTGAATTCTGCATCGTATTTGTCCGCCATAGTCATCAAAGCACCAAGATCGGCAAATGTTGAAATTTGTGATGTGATATACGATCGTGCGATCTCAATCCGATGCAGATCGATGCTTGCCTCATTACAATGGTTTCGAATTCAGATTTGACTCTATTTTACCCTTTTCCAAATTTATCAAAAATTTAACAGGTACGCTCGCGTGTATTCCGACGCAGTGTACCTAGTTTTCAATCCGCCACCCTTGAGGTCGCGGATGCCATAGAACTCAATGGGAGTCTGAAAACACAGAATGCTTATGTTTGATGCTGCAAGAAAATGAAGTATATTACATAATAAAAGTAAATTAGAAACTCTATTACAATTGTATTCACTTTCTAAATTAAACAATATTATTGCTACACATTTGGTGCACTAGTAGATATAGGGATAAAAATGAAAAATACATTATGGATTATGTTACAACTTTGTCTCTCATTACAAAACAAGGGGACAATATTATTTCTCCAAATTTGTTGAAAAGTTTATCCCCAAACTTGTTGCACTAATAGATAGAGATAAAAATGAAATAAATACACAACATAATATAGCTAACTCCTAAACCTAATCCTAACCCTAATGTAACCCAAACCCTAACACCCCCTAACTTTAACATAATTAAATACAGCTAAACTAAAGTTACAATTATTAACTAAATAATAACTATTTTAAACTAAATAAAAACTTATCTGTAAAATAAAACCTAAGCTAGCCACAATATAACTAATAGTTAGTTACATTGTAGCTAGCTTAGGTTTTATTTTTATTTCACAGGTAAGTTTGTATTTATTTTAACTAGGTAGACTAGTTAGTAAATAGTTATTAACTATTTACTAACTGCCTAGTTAAAATGAATACAAACTTACATGTGAAATAAAATCTAAGCTGCCTTACACTAAAACCTAACATTACAAAAAAAATAAACACTAAAATTACTATAAAAAAAAAAACTAAATTACATAAAAAAACAAACACTAAATTACAAAAAATAAGAAACAAATTATCAAAAATAAAAAAAATCCCCCCCCTCCCAAAATAAAATAAAAAAACCCTAGTCTACAATAAACTACCAACAGTAAAACCCACCACCCCACAACCAACCCCCCCAAATAAAATAACTATCTAAAAAACATAAGGTCCTCGTTGCCCTGAAAAGGGCATTTGTATGGGCATTGCCCTTAAAAGGGCAGTTAGCTCTTTTAAATGCCCAGACCTTAAACTAAAAATAAAACCATTAAAAAGATTTCATTCAGCCAATAGGATTAGAGCTGTTAAAATCCTATTGGCTTTTCCAATCAGCCAATAGGATTGAGCTCTCATCCTATTGGCTGTTCCAATCAGCCAATAGGATGAGAGCTCAATCCTATTGGCTGATTGGAAGAGCCAATAGGATTTTAGCAGCTCTAATCCTACTGGCTGATTGAAATCTTTCAGCCATTATGCATGCAAGGGGCGCCATTTTTGGATGACATCACTTGCATTGAAGTTCCAGTTTATGACGGTGACCATATGAAGAGGATGCTCTGTGCCGGATGTCTTCAGGATGGACCCGCTCCACGCCAGATGGATGAAGATAGAAGATGCCGTCTGGATGAAGACTTCTTGCTGCCTGGATGACGACTTCGCCGGTTGGATAAAGATGGAAGAGGCCGTCTGGATGATGACTTCTTGCCGCATGGATGAGGACTTCACCGGCTGGATGGATCCTTCAAGCGGGACTTCAAGAACTGTAAGTGGATCGTTGGGGGTTAGTGTTAGGTTTTAGGATTTAGGTTTTTTTTTGGGGTTTTATTGTTAGATTAGGGTCTTGGCGTATAAAAGAGCAAAATGCCCTTTTAAGGGCAATGCCCATACAAATGCCCTTTTCAGGGCAATGGGGAGCTTAGGTTATTTTAGATAGTTTTTTTATTTGGGGGGGTTGGTTGGTTGGGTGATGTGTTTTACTGTTAGGGGGTGTTTGTGTTTTTTTTTACAGGTAAAAGAGCCGATTTCTTTGGGGAAATGCCCCACAAAAGACCCTTTTAAGGGCAATTGGTAGTTTTTTTTTTTGTAGGGTAGGGTTTTTTATTTTGGGGGGCTTTTTATTTTGATAGGGCTATTAGATTCTTTTTTATTTTTGATAATTTGCTTCTTATTTTTCATAATTTAGTGGGGTTTTTGTAATTTAGTTATTTTATTTTTTGTAATTAGATACTTTTTATAATTTTTAGAGTGTTGTTAGGATTTTTTTAATGTGTAGTTTAGTTAAATTTAATTGGTAGTTAGTTTAATTGTAGTTTAATAATTATCTTAGTTTAATTGTTATTTTAAAATTAGTTTATTTAATTTGACAGGTAAGTTTTAATTTAATTTAAGATAGGGAAATTGTTATTTTAATATAAAGTTAGGGAGGCTTTCGGTTTAGGGGTTAATAGTTTATTTAAGTATATTTCGTTGTGGGGGGCTTGCGGTTTAGGGGTTAATTGGTTTATTATAGCGGCGGTGTGGG
The DNA here is from genome assembly GCF_027579735.1 of Bombina bombina. Lineage (NCBI taxonomy): Eukaryota > Metazoa > Chordata > Amphibia > Anura > Bombinatoridae > Bombina > Bombina bombina. The sequence continues at coordinate 820,399,737 of NC_069504.1, forward strand.
CGGACGGCAGATTAGGGGTTAATTATATTTAAATAGTGTTTGCGATGCGGGAGTGCGGTGGTTTAGGGGTTAATACATTTTAAAAGTGGTGGCGCGGTCCGGAGCGGCAGATTAGGGGTTAATAACTTTATTATAGTGTTTGCGATGCGGGAGGGCCTCGGTTTAGGGGTTAATCAGTAGTTTATAGGTGTTAGTGTACTTTTTAACACTTTAGTTATGAGTTTTATGCTACAGCTTTGTAACGTAAAACTCATAACTACTGACTTTAGATGGCAGTACAGATCCTGAGGTTATAGAGTGTACCGCTCACATTTTGGCCTCCCAGGCAAACTCGTAATACCGGCGCTATGGAAGTCCCATTGAAAAAGGACTTTTTTTAAAGTGCGGTACTGATGTTGTGTGACTGGCTAAAAGGTGTGCGGTACACCTATACTGACAAGACTTGTAATAGCAGCGTTAGGGAAAATGAAGCGTTATGGGCCATAACAATGCTATTTGACTCATAATGCAAAACTCGTAATCTAGCTGTATATTTTTTGATATTTCAGAAGAATTTATGTTGTACCCAATAATCTGGGTTCCCACAAATGTTTAATATAGGTTATACTGATAGTTTAATTAGAAAATTTAAGCAAGAGTAGGTCAGTAGGCTTTAATATTTGAGTAAAAAGTAAAACATGCATTTTCCACACATATATTGTATGTATGCATGTATTTTATTTAATAAAGTCTTAGGTTAGCTAAGTTAGCTGCAAGTGAAATGTAATATTTCACTTGTAGCTGAGCTAAGACTTTATTCAATTAAATGCATTATACATGCATACATAAACACAATATATACATACGTGTGTGTGTGTGTGTGTGGAAAATGCATGTTTTTACTCAACTAATAAAGCCCACCCTACTATTGCTTATATTTTCTAATTAAAGTAACTACTATTCAGTTATTGATTAGTCCTTCCTATCCTACAGACAATGAGATGGCAAAGGGATGGGAATCTAGACACTCAGGGCAGAAAGGGACAGGGAGGGTTAATACAATTACTAAAGTGAAGGTCCAAGGAAGGAAAAAGCAGGTGACTGTACAACAGTGGCTAAAATATAATAGAGGAAAAACTAGGGTTAACTTTAAACACAGGAGAAAGGATAGGTCATAAGAAAAATTCATCCTGCTTTGTAAATGTAATTCAATCAACACTATATTACAGCCATATATATGTAATCACTGTAGTTAATTTACAGACTTGAAGAAACATTGCAATATTTCTTTAAGTCTGTAAATTAACCACAGTGATTACATATATCTGGCTGTAATATAGTGTTGATTGAATTACATTTACAAAGCAGGATGATCCTTTCTTATTACCTATCCTGTCTCCTGTGTTTAAAGTTATCCCGTGACTTGCTTTTTTCATCTTTCCTAGTTTTTCCTCTATTATATTTTAGCTGTACAGTCACCTGCTTTTTTCTTCCTTTAGTACTTGTATTAACACTTTCTGCCCTGAGTGTCTAGATTCCTGCCCTTTTTGATCTCATTGTCTGTAGGATAGGACTAATCAACATTGGCACTGGACCCCCAGTAAGATGGCTGGGTAGAGAATTGGATGTACAAAAATGGGTCTGGAAAATTCCAATATGTTGGCAATTTTGTGGCTGAAGGTGCCAATTTAACAACTGGTTTTGCTTAAGCACCACCCTAGAACTATTACTGGCTATATTTTAGGTTTCAAGATTATGATGCACAAGGACTGAGGACTCAGTTGAAGAAGATGAAGAGGAGCTGCTCAGCCTGAGCCTGCCCATCCCCAGTGAGTGCCCCTACTGCCTAGCAGCCAGCAGCCAGACCACATGACCAGTGCCACTGACTAACTGCCCTGGACAACTGGACGACGCCTCACGCCGGTAAGTTAACTACTGTCAGTGTCATGTATGGTGGCGGAGGTGGTCTTATTGACACTGTCTCTGGAGTTCATTGTTGAGTACTCAAGGCTTTGAGCAGCATATTTCCCAAGGCCTAAGTATGATAGCACAACTAAATTCACTAGTTACCAGTGATTAATTCCTTATTCCATCTAGAGCATTACCACCTACAACAAGTCTGACATTATTAAACTTGGACATTTTTTTTAATTTACCCCCTCCCCTAATGAGATGTTTGCAGATGCCCCTGGTTGTGTCAGTGTATTAAGCCTTTAAGTAGTTAATAGGCTGACTTAGGTATTTATGTATATATTGTATTCAAGTGCTTTAGTGCAATGTATTTTAAGCATGGTCCTCAAGTACCCCCAACAGGCAAGGTTTTCATTATAGCTGAACGAGTGCACAGGTGAAATAACAGCTGATCAGTAACACCATGGTTACTAATCTGCTCTCACCCATCAGCTAATTATTTTTATCTATGCACTGGTTCAGCTATAATAAAAACTTGCCCTGTTTGGGGTACTTGCGGCCTGCGGTATATGTGTTTCTCCAGCATATCATATCTAGTGCCTCACTAGCATCTGACCTCACCGCACGTCACTTGTTGAACCAAAGATCGGCCGGCTCGTAAGCTTACATTCCTGCTCTTTTAAATACAGATACCAAGAGAACTAAGAAAATTAATAATAGGAGTAAATTAGAAAGTTGCTTAAAATTGCATGCTCTGTTGGAATCATGAAATAAAGAAAAAATTGTGCTCAGTATCCCTTTAAAGGGACTGTAAACATTACTACATAATAGTCCCTATATTAAAGTTTAATATTTTTACTATAGCTAAGTCCAAGTTTGCAGAGCAAAAGCGCAGAGGAAGTGTTTAAAATTTTAATTTCTACTTACCCAAAAATGCATCTTCTGGCCACCTACGAATCGAAAGCTTTTCTTCAACAGATGCCATCATTGTCCCTGCAGCCAACAGTTGAGCGAACTTCCGTATTTTCTAATTTTGACAGCATACGTTCTCTCTCACCATGCGCAAACACACTCAAACTATCTAACAGCCATATACACAGAATCTCAGATTCTGTGTTTGAGATTGAGCTGTGAGTACTGCTCATGAGGATGTGGAAATACGTGCTCCGGTTTTGAAAATGGACGTAAAAAATAAAAAAAATTATTGATATAACCTCCCTGCAGCACTGGCCATGAAAAAAAAAATCTCGGACTGCATGGGCAGATAGGGGATTGCAAATTATGTACGTTTTTAGCCTCATTTTACAACGCTTCCATAGCGCTTATGCTCTGCAATCTAAGATAAATATTAATTTAATAACTTCAAGTGCATATTATTAGTGAATTAAGATGAACGTTTACATTCCCTTTAAGTTTAAAAATGCACACACAAAAATAAAATAACTACAAGATATCAACAAACAAAACTGATACAGATATCAATAGCATTTCATTATTAAAAAAGAAACACCATTTTAAACAACTTCAACACACACACATGGATTCATTAACTCTATTAGCCCAGAATAAAAGGAATCAATCACTGATAGCAGCCATCTTACTTGTGAGGAATGGAGAAGATGCAAAGAGAGAGGAGACTGTCAGGTGACAAGAATATGCTGGACCAGCAGAATGGTAGTGGAGGGCCCTCTAGTGGGCCTGTAACAAAATTAAGGGTTTACCAACTTGAAGTCTGGAGTAATGCTAAATGTGTTGTTACAATGTTGCAAGTGGGAAGGAGGTGTCTGTTTTCTTACCTTTATAGGGTCCTGCAACAGTGAGAGCAGCCTCTTTCGGTTTCCAGACTTCAAGGAGAAGGTTTCTGAAGTTGTCTGAAGGTTCTTGAAGTAAAACATGGAGAGATCCAGGAGAAAATCTGTGCCTCCCAAGCGTTACAGGGAGGTGGTGGAGATGGCTGCAAGAAAGAAAGGACCTGCAAGGCACAGACAGGAGCCGGAGTCAGAAGATGTGGTACCCCCCACCCCCCAAAAATCCCCACCTGCTAGGAGTTTTAATAAGGGAAAGGGCAAGGCAGGGGGTAGCTCACGGTCTACAGGCGCTGGAGGGAAGGCCCAGACCAGTGGGGTAAATAGGGTAGCCCCCAATCAAGGCCCGCAGGCAAGCGGGGAGGTGTCAGCGGTGGGGGGCGTTATGGGGGGAACAGAGTGTGGCCAGGGGAACTTGTCTGGTCCGGTTGCCCCAGCGGATGCTGGGGCCGGCCTGGCCGGGCAGTTTGCGGCCTTGCCGCCGGCGGCCTTAGCGGCGGTTTTGGCCTTGGCCCAGTCCTTTGTCGGGGGGTTGCCCCATGGGGACCAGGGCCTTGGCGTGGCTGTCGCTGGGGCTGGCGGTGGTGCAGGAGCAGGCCCACAGCACAGCCACATGGCAGAGTGCGCAGCGGAGTCTGGCCCTCCGATTGGCGGTTCCCGCGAGATCTCCTCCGAGAGTTCTGAGGAGGAGGAGGATCGCGGTCGCCATTTGGAGGGAGGACGGGGCAGAGAGAGGAGTGCCTCGCGTGACCGGAGCCCCGAAGGTAACTTGGGGGGACTCCGGTTAGCGAGCGGGGTATCAGGAGGACAGGCAGGGAGCAGCGGGGCCCACTTACCTGGCATGAGTATGGCTGGGGGTCCGGGTGCTGGTAGGAGAGCGTGTGGCGCAGTTGGGTCCCACGTGGGTATGCATGTTGATGGCGCGCATGCGCGCATGGCGGTTGACCGCGGTCCTCAGAGGGGCTCATCTGGTGTGTCAGGCGGAGCGGTGTGTTCAGTTGGGAGGCCTACAGTGCGGCCTAGCACGAGTGAACAGGCCGTGGCTACGGATAGAGGCAGTGACGGGCAGAGGCCCGTGGTTGTGGTGAATGAGAGGGGTGCATCGGTACGGAGTACAGGTATAGGGGCCACATTGGGACAAGCTTGCATGAGGGGTGGCATGAACCTGAGGTTTGCAGGTGCGGATGCAGTATCAGAGGCCGAAGGGCCTGAGGGGTCATATGGTAGATTGGAGACTGGACGGAGATATGAACCACACATGGGATGGGGACATGCGGGGATAACGCATGCCTATGAGGGAGTTTCTCAGTTTAGGGCTGGGGGATTTGTGAGACCGAGTGAGGCGACAAATGATACGCAGTATGAGAGGGCGCAGATGCATAGAGGGGGCCAGTCTCATGGTGGTGTGGATGAGGATATGATCAGGAGAGCTGTTGAGGCAGCGTTGCATGCGAGAGATGCTGCGAGGCCCCCTGCCTGGGTTTAGTGGTCACGCCCGGGAGGGGGGCGGCGCAGGAGGTGATTATCAGGGATGCTGTGGCTAATGTTCTGGGTATGTCAGCTGGGGGGAGACAGGGGCAGGGGAGAGAGGGTGTTTCAACTGTTGCCCCTCTCACAGACCGGAGTACCCCCCAAGTTGTTTTGTCTCAACAGGTTCCATCAAGCACAGCAGAGATGGCAGCGAGCTCGAGCAGCGCCCTGGCAGTAGCAGGGACTAGTGGCATCCAGAGCGCTGCGAGTCCAGCGACCCCTTCTGCAGCAGGGATACCAGGCGAGGGTGAGTGCCACGCACCAGACATCATACACACTGACACGGGGTCTTCCACAAGTGGGTCAGGATCAGATAGCGGGGAGGATCTTGGTTTAGTGGGGAAGGGTCAGCGCAGGATGTTTAGGTGGATAAAGAAGATGGCGTCTGCTAGAGCGAAGGACAAGGCGGGCGCTACGTCCCAGACACTTGAGCTGCAGGGAACGCAAGCTTTAGGGGGCGCTGTTACGCCAGTGGGACCAGTGCCACGCAAAGTGGCTGCACAGGGTGACACTTACCCGTGTTTGGTCCACTCGCTATATGGCCATTTGAAAGCGAAGGTCGTTAAAAAGATTCAAGAGGGAAAATACGTTAATGTATTCGAGCTCTCTCTGGATGCATTTAGAGCCAAAGAAAGGGCGGCGGATGGCTCGGGCCCAAAGAAAGTGCGTAGGCCGGAGACGTACGAGGAATGGCTTAAATGCTTCCGTGTACTGGCTGCGTGCTATGTCGACAGGTGGCCGTTGCAGGGGCATAACCTGTTTAAGTACCAAGATACCATAGAGGATATCCGTACGAGATTCAAGGAAGGCGCATGGCGTGAATACGACATGGCCTTTAGGAGAAAGATGGTAGGTAACCCTCTGCTGCATTTTGGAACACAGGATATGCACTTGTGGTCCAAATTAGGATTGGAGGGCAGTTCTCCCTCCCCAGTGGCGTCACGTCAAGCCCCGCCGCGCCTAGGGGCACGGCTGGGCAGGAAAGGGAGGGAGTGCTGGAAATACCAGGATAAGCAGTGTGACAGGGGGAGCAGCTGCTCCTTTCGTCACATCTGCAAGTTCTGTGCAGGGCCTCACCCAGGCGCCGACTGTGGAAAACGAAAGGACCAGGGACAGCCCAGAATTACGCCTAAGGCGGGAGTTGCAGTCAAGGGCACCAACTCCGCTTAGGTTGCGGGCCATGCTGATATGGCTGGCGAACTACCCCGACACAGGGGCAGCTGAGCTGCTGAGGTCGGGGTTGGAAGGGGGTTTCCGGATACCGGTCATGGGTCGGGTTGCGGGTTCTTCAGTGCACAGGAACTTGAAAACGGCCTATGAATTCCCGCACGTAGTTAGGGAAAAGTTGGCAAAGGAGGTGGCGCTGGGCAGGGTGTCGGGGCCATTCTCCACATGCCCGATGGCGGATCTGGTGATCTCCCCATTGGGTGTGGTACCCAAGAAAGAGGAAGGGAAGTTCAGGTTGATACATCACCTTTCTTTCCCAAAAGGGGCGTCAGTCAACGACGCTATTGACCCAGAGTTGAGTTCGGTGCACTATCAATCGTTCGATCGTGCGCTGGACGTGGTCAGGGCATGCGGTCCGGGGGCATTGTTGGCGAAGCTAGACATTGAGTCGGCTTTCCGCCTGCTGCCACTGCACCCTTCGGCATTCAGACTAATGGGCATGAAGTTCGAAGGGGAATATTATGTGGACAGGTGTTTGCCGATGGGCTGCTCATTGTCCTGTTCCCTGTTTGAGTGTTTTAGTTCTTTCCTGCATTGGGTAGTGTACAAGGCGTCAAGTGGGGGAGCGGTGGCCCACTACTTGGACGATTTCTTGTTGGTAGGGAGATCTGGTTCCACGGAGTGTGAACAGCTCATGGAAGTTATGCAGGATATGATGTCGCGTTTTGGAGTGCCGCTCGCGGACGACAAAACGCAGGGGCCGTGTACATGTCTCACATTTCTAGGTATCGAAATAGATACAGTGCAGGCGGAATGTAGGCTGCCCATGGACAAGGTTGTCCGGATGCTTGGTGCGGTCCGAAGGATTAGAGGGTCGAGCAAGGTTGCGATAAAAGAGGTGCAGGCGCTGCTGGGCCTTCTGAATTTTGCGGGTAGGGTCATCCCGATGGGAAGAGCTTTTAACCGTCGATTGGAGGGACTTTTGAAGGGCCCTACCGGTCTAGCAAAATGGACGAGCATTATGGCGGATGTGAGGGAGGACCTGGAGATATGGGAAAAATTCCTAATGAATTTTAATGGTGTGTGCTTATGGAGGGGTAGGAAAGTACCCAACAAGGCAATAAACTTGTACACGGATGCAGCGGGGGGTTTCGGGTACGGAGCGTACCTGGACGGAGAATGGAGCGTGGCTCCATGGCCGAGGGGCTGGATAGATGCAGGTTTCACCAAAAACTTGACGCTGTTGGAACTATTCCCGATAGTGGTTGCTGTGGAAATTTGGGGGGATAGACTGGCTAATAAATCGGTGGTGTTCTGGACGGACAACATGAGTGTGGTGTACGCCATTAACAGGCTGTCCGCGTCATCGCCAGCGGTTGTGTGTTGCTTGCGTCACCTGGTGTTGCGATGCCTGCAGTTCAATATACATTTTACCGCCAAACACGTCCCGGGAGTGCAGAACATTATTGCAGATGCACTCTCTCGATTTAAATGGGAGCAGTTTAGGGCAGCGGCACCCATGGCGGCGGAGGAGGGGTTAACATGCCCATCTTCTCTTTGGCAGCTGGTGAAGGTTGGATGAGCATCCTAGCCTTGGTGAAGGCATCCTTGGCGCCAAGGACATGGTCAGCATATAAGAGTCACTGGGACTGCTGGGAGGCGTTCTGTCAACGCGGAGGTGTACAGGTACAAAGGGCTTCTAGGGTGCTGGTGTTGGAATGGTTGGCTTTGCTGCGGAAAGAAGGGGTCAGTAAGGCCGGCGCGAGTAGTAGGCTATCGGCACTGGCCTTCTTTAACAAGGCGCTTGGCTTTGAGGACCATTCCGGAACCTTCCTAGTAAGGAAGGTGTTGAAGGGGTGGGGCAGGTTGGCCCCCCGTCAGAAAGATCGGAGGGAGCCCATTACACGGGAGAGATTGAAGGCGTTAGCGAAGGGTGTTGCAAAGGTTTGCACATCCAAGTACAAGCAGCTTCTTTTCCGAACGGCATTTGCATTGGCGTTTGCGGGAGCCCTCAGGGTGGGGGAGCTGGTGGCGTCTGCAAAGGAGAAAGGTCGAGGAGGAGTGCAGTTGGAGCATGTCCGTTTGATGGACGAAGGGCTCCTGTTGTTCGTACCCAGGTCCAAGACGGACCAGGAGGGGGTGGGGGCATGGCTGCCCCTTGAACGTCAAGAGTTTGAGGATTGCTGCCCGGTGGCATGCGTGGAGCAATACCTTAAGGTGAGGCCGGCGGGAGGGCAACTGCTCCTGATACATGAGAACGGTTTGGCCCTCTCGGTTTTTCAATTCCGCCAGGTATTGGCGAAGACGGCAAAGGAGGCCGGGTTGGATCCGTGCAGGATCGCCCCGCACTCGTTTAGAATAGGCGCGGCGACCAGCGCAGCGCAAAAGGGAGTTACGGTGGCGGAGATTAAGCGCTTGGGTAGATGGAAGTCTTCCCAGTACAAGACTTATATTAGACCAGATAAAGGACACTGCTAGAGCACAGACATGTGGGGGGTCCATACTTCCAAAGGGGGTTTTTTTTTTTTTTGTTGGGGGGCACCCAGGTTGTGCAAGGGCGGTTTTTTCATGGTGGTGTTCTCTGTTTTATCAGGTGTTGTGAATGCGAAAGCACCTCCGGTTCGTGTATGGATGGTAGGCCATTCATACATCCACTGGGCTCATCTCAGGGCGTTGCGATCCCCGGAAGGTCAGCAACTTGGATTCCCAACGTCCAAGGCAAGCTTTCGGTGGTTAGGGCGCAGGGGACTGTCGTGGGCTGATTTGCCTGCACTTTTACAGGAGGCACACAAAAGGTGGGGGCGGCCTAATGTTTTAGTGCTGCACCTCGGGGGAAATGACTTGGGGGCAATGCCCGCGCTGGATTTGATCAGAAGAATGACAGCGGATGTGCAATGGATGCACACTTGGTTGCAGGGTGTGACTTTGGGGTGGTCAAATGTAGTTGCTCGACTGCAATGGCGGCACATTGTCACACAGAGGGCTGCATATAATGTGCGCAAAAAGGTGAATAGGGAGATGGGAAGAGCGGTCACGGGCATTGGGGGTTTCGTGGTCAGGCACGAAAGCATAACGGCCGACAAAAGGGACCTATTTAGGCCTGATGGAGTCCACCTTACGGACGTAGGGTTGGATATGTTCCTAAGGGACATCAGGGGAGCCTTGTTGGGGATTATTCATTAAAGTATGGGTTGAAATTGTTGTATCTGCAATCTGTTGAAATCGTTATGTTGTTATGGTTATGCTAGTTAAAGTGTGGTTTATTACTGGGTTCCTGTTGGTTGGTTTGGCGGCAAGAGTTCGCCTGGCTCTTGTGGTGGGTGGTCAATGCCCTGGGGAGCGGGCACAAGGAGAGAAGAGTGACGGTCCTGGGAAAAGGGAGGGGTTATGCCTGCCAGGCGCCGGCCTGGGGGTCCTCTCCCTCGCAATTGGACCGAAGACCTCTGAACATCACAGCTCTCTCTGAGTGCCATGGGGCGTGACAGCCGGGTGTCACGCTGCAGGTATCGAAAGGGGCCTTGACCATCTGCTAATAGGGGCTAGGTTAGGGTGAGATGCCGCCAACGTTGAGGATTACGAACTTGTTGCCAAGTTTCGTTGATAGGTTGATCAAGTGCCTAAGGGTAATTTGAATGACTCTTAGGCACAAGTTAAAGCGTTTATTTAATAAACGTGAACCGTGACCGGTTCTTTCTCCCAAACAAATGGTGTTGTGTCTTATTTACTAGATAAGGTATTAGACAGTAAGAAGGACGGAATAGATGGTTTAAACCTTATGGTAGTGGAGGGCCCTCTAGTGGGCCTGTAACAAAATTAAGGGTTTACCAACTTGAAGTCTGGAGTAATGCTAAATGTGTTGTTACAATGTTGCAAGTGGGAAGGAGGTGTCTGTTTTCTTACCTTTATAGGGTCCTGCAACAGTGAGAGCAGCCTCTTTCGGTTTCCAGACTTCAAGGAGAAGGTTTCCCCGCCCACCCATCCCTGGAAGAGGAGATTGGCGGCTACGATGCGGCTGTTAGGGTGAGTTGGCTCGGCAGGGGTGGGTTTAATTGAGCTAGCCTTTCAGTAAGACCGAGCCTTTAATGTAGCTAGCCACCCCTGAAGTTGAGTTGTACGATTCGGCTGGCAGGGGGTGCCTTACTGGGCTGGTTGGATATGCCTCAGCAGGCGGGTGGTCAATGCCCTGGGGAGCGGGCACAAGGAGAGAAGAGTGACGGTCCTGGGAAAAGGGAGGGGTTATGCCTGCCAGGCGCCGGCCTGGGGGTCCTCTCCCTCGCAATTGGACCGAAGACCTCTGAACATCACAGCTCTCTCTGAGTGCCATGGGGCGTGACAGCCGGGTGTCACGCTGCAGGTATCGAAAGGGGCCTTGACCATCTGCTAATAGGGGCTAGGTTAGGGTGAGATGCCGCCAACGTTGAGGATTACGAACTTGTTGCCAAGTTTCGTTGATAGGTTGATCAAGTGCCTAAGGGTAATTTGAATGACTCTTAGGCACAAGTTAAAGCGTTTATTTAATAAACGTGAACCGTGACCAGTTCTTTCTCCCAAACAAATGGTGTTGTGTCTTATTTACTAGATAAGGTATTAGACAGTAAGAAGGACGGAATAGATGGTTTAAACCTTATGAGGATGAGTGGCCTAGTCAGTTCCTTTGAGAAGCTGTGCAGTCTGGAGAGCAGTTTTATTTTTCGTGAATCTATCTGTTTTTATTTTGGTGAAAGACAGCCAGTGGGCTAGATTACAAGTGAGGCACAAACGGTTTTGTGCTAGCGCAATCGTGTTTTTTGAAAGCCATTTTCATTATGCTGATATTACATGGGGAGCGCAATCGCCCTTTATGCTTCAAATCTTACCGCGATCTCAGAGCTGTTAACTGGTTTCCGAAACAAAAAAGTTGCACAAAACACTTCAAAAATACATAACAAAGTACAGTTACACTCATAGTAACACTGTCTAATAAAAATTATTTAATAAAAATAATAATAAAAAGTTTTAAGTGCTCAAAGATATGAGATCTCGGTTGTTATAAAAAAAAAGGTATGGAAAGGGCTACATATACAGTGCTAAATATGTATTTGTATATTTATAGATATATTTATATATGTGAACATATATATTAATGTATTTATATGTGTATATATGTATTTAGTCATATATACACACATAAAAACATTACTATATATGTACACACATATAGACATATATATATATATATATATATGTGTGCATTATATATGAAAACATGATAAAACATATTTATGCACTATTCATATTTAATAAAGTGTTTATGTATTTACTGTAAATATTCTAAATTTTCAAATGCGAATATGCTATGTTGTTTGAGCGATGGGTGTTTGTTTTTTTTCAACAATTTTTTTCTCCATTGACTTCTATGGGGAATGAGAAAATGTGATGGCGTTTGCGCAATCTCGGGTGTTAGTTTTTTTTCGCCACTTTATTTTCTGCATTGATTTCTATGGGGGAATACATGCAAGCGCACTTAAGTTAGTTTTTTGCGCTATTCGGGTTAACGCTAGCTCAAAATACGTTTTGACTTGTTAATAAGATTTTTATATATTTTCATATTCAGCCTATGTCCTAAGTTATTTTTTGCAATGTCTGTACTGTAATAGCATCAAACACTTTTAATAGGAAGATATTCCACAATGCTAACACTTTTTTTTATTGTACTCAGAATGTTTTTATAATAAATAAATGAAAGTCCAAGTTAAATATTGCATAAAAAAAGATTAAGTAAAAACTATATAATTTGTGAACAAGTGAAAGAAACAGGAAATGCATAGTTTGTGCACATCTGATACCCATGTTTCTTGCATTGCTCAGTAGGCTAGAGCTGAGACTGTTCCCACACAAATGAGTTACTATAGTAAAAAAACAATGGTTACGCTTTAAAAAAAAGCAGTGTTATGCTTGTGAAGTCTGCATGTCCAATTCATGTGGGAATTAGGAAGCCCTCAATTTTCATAATTAAATTATAGGAAGGGTTTTTTTTGCTATAAAAATAAACATTTTATATTACAATCTCACAGTGTTTAATTTCCTTTAAATAGGCAACTCCTTTAAACCTATGCTAATTTAAAATGATAGAGCAGAGAATTTTAGTGGTTTGCCACTTTCCAAGTCTCAGTTTTAAGTAAAGCCACAAATATGTATAATATTTTTTCTACTAAAAGGCCAGTGTGGTGCCACTGACAGCTATAGGGTTACACTCCTTGTCTCTAAGACATTGCCGTCTGAGTGTTTGAAGTGCATTAAAAATCCCTCTAAAATGCTCTAAGGCACTTTAGAGGTAAAATGACATGACAGTAGCTCTCAAATGAGGTCAAGTAACAGCACAGTGACAGCACAAAGTGCCACAATTTCTGCTTCAGTTCCCTCTTGGATGGAATAACTAGAAATGAAACCTCTCTTCAGAGCTGGTTAAATCTATCCTGCTATGTGAATAAATAAGCAGGTGGGATAATCACCTGCTGTCTATTTATCTCTGTAATTCTGGTTAATTATATCAGCTGTTGTCTTCTGCTCTCTGCAACTGCTATGATAAGCCAGAGCTGCCCAATTCTTCCACATAAGGGGGCAGGGGCAGAACTATCATTGGTGCTGCGGGTACAGTGGCACCAGGTGCTGGGGGTCCTATAGCAGCCAGGCTATACATAGGTGTCTGCAAATGTGCACAATTCTAATGCAGGGAGACTTTTATTAGAGTCAATTGCAGGTATATCTATCTATCCTCAAAATCATTATACAGACCTACGTGTGTATTATTACTGTTTTTTTTTAATAATTCTTTTTTTTTATTGATTTATCAGTTCTTATTATACAAGGAAAAACATGGCTGAAGTGTACAGATACAAAAAAAAACAAAACATTAATACAATAGTAGTGAAACGGCATAATCAAAAACACAAGCTCCATTTTCTGGTATTTCTTATGTCAAAAACATGTTCAATCTGTATCGCCAAATAATACACATACACCATTGCATTATATGTCATCAGCCTGTCTTTTTTTAGATTTAAACATTAAACCTGCAATATCAAAGTGTATATAAAAAAAAAAAGAAAAAGAAAGAGAGAGAAGAAAAAAAGAAAAAAAAAAAAAAAGGGGAAAAGACCCCCTAACTCCCCCCTCCACGCGCCCCACGGACGAGGTAATACCTTGCGCCCAGCTCCCCAGCCGAAATACAACTACAGATATACGCCCTATTATACCGCCAGGTTTATCCAGGATGCCGGGAATTTCCCTAGTAACACTAATTCAGCAAAGCAGGCCGTAGATCGCACCGGGGCGAGAATCTGCCTTTGTACCCGAAGCGGATATGACAAGATAATAGGTGACCATCCCTGCAAGAACTCCTTGGTTCTCTTCTCAGATGCTTCCAAGAGATGATATGACTCAAATACAATTTGACCTTGGATTTCTTTAAGAGACCTCTCAAGGCTCGGTGCTCTCTTCGCTTTCCAATTTAACAAGACAAGATGTCGCACGGCTAAAATAATCGAATTCAAAATGCAAGTCAATGACCCTAAGTTTCTATGTGTTTCTGTGATTAGTAAAATCACATCTTGGAGTTGTTTACTACTAAGATCACTTTCAAGGGGGGGGCAAAAAAGTTTTGCACTATGGTCCTCTGTTAAGTAGGACCGCTACCATAATGGGATACACAGTTTTTTTTTTTGTATGTGGGCCTGTGAGCTTAAAGGGATACTAAACACAAATTGTTTCTTTCATGATTCAGATAGAGCATGCAATTTTAAGCAACTTTCTAATTTACTCCAATTATCAATTTTTCTTCATTCACTTGCTATCTTTATTTAAAAAGCAATAATGTAAAGCTTAGGAGCTGGCCCATTTTAGGTTCAGCTCCCTGGATAGAGCTTGCTTATTGGTGGCTACATTTGGCTAACCAATAAGCAAGCGTAACCCAGGTTCTGAACCAAAAATGGGCCGGCTCCTAAGCTTTTTAAATAAAGAGAGCAAAAGAACAAAGAAAACTTAATAATAGGAGTAAATAGAAAGTTGCTTAAGATTGCAGGCTCTATCTGAATCATTCAAGAAAAAAATGGGTTTAGTATCCCTTTAAAGGGACAGTAAAGTCATAATTAGACATTGATGATTTAGACAGAACATACAATTTTAAGCAACGTTCCGATTTACTTTTATTATTTAATTTGCTTCCTTCTCTTGTTATCCTTTGCTAAAAGGTTTATCTAGGTAAGCTTAGGAGCAGCAAAGAACCTAGGTTCTAGCTGCTGATTGGTGACTGCATATATATACTGTTTGTCATTGGCTCACCCATGTGTTCAGTTAGAAACCAGTAGTGCATTGCTGCTCCATCAACAAATGATACCAAGAGAATTAAACAAATTTGATAATAGAAGTAAATTGGAAAGTTGTTTAAAATTGTATGTTCTACCTAAAGCATGAAATCATTTTTTTGGGGTTTTATGTCCCTTTAATTAAGAAATGTTATAATAATAATCATAATGTATAGCTCTGCAGCTAGAGCCTTTGTGTTGGACCTAGAGTGTAACTCTAGTTTATACAATAGATGTGCTGTACAGCTTCTGATTGGCTATACTACTTTCTTTAACATAATTAAAATAAATAAAAGCAAAATTGTAATGGGCGACTGGCTGCTTGAGGATAAGAAGACATATGGGCCCCCATTTATCATTGTGCGGACGGAGATGACCCGCTATAGCGAACCATGTCCGCCGCACATCGATAATTGCAGACAGCATATGCTGTCGGCATTTATCATTACACCAGCAGTTTTGGTGAACTGCTGGTACAATACCGCCCCCTGGAGATTTGTCAATCAACCCGATCGTATTTGATCAGGTTGATTTCTGTCCGCCACCTCAGAGTAGGCGGACAGGTTATGGAGCAGCGGTCTTTGAACCGCTGCTTCATAACTTGAAGACTCGCCAGAAACACGGGTCATCAATCTCCGTTCTGAGCTTGATAAATAGACCAGATGGAGCATTAAAAAGATAAGTTCAAAGCAGTTTTACTTCAGACTTAGATGTGACCTATAGTTGCACTGCATATATTACATTGCGATGTATGATGAATATGGCTGCCGGCAGCAACATTCAATTCTTCTCAGAGCCCTATTTCTTGGAGTGAAAGTGCAGCACACAAAGATGTATGAGAATCTGTGCACATCCCTATTGCATACCTTACTACATTTGTAGATGGGTATTAGGGACTTCAGGGGGTTGTGGGTATTTAATGCGAGTGTCTTAAAGTGTGTGGGTGATCTGTAGGTGGAAATAAGGACAATTCTGCAAAAAAGGACATATGACTGTCATATGTAAAAATAAATAAATTAGGGGGTCTTTATTGCATTGCACCATATATCTTTGCTTTCATTTTAAATCTCATGGATTACTGGGTTGTCATGCAGTTAAATTTAAAGGGGTGCAAAAGGTAATTATCATGAAACATAGAACTAGACTTACTAAGGGATCACATATTTCTCCAGGGAGATAAACCTGTTATTTTCTGTTACCCTATTCAGCTGCTGATTCGTGTGAGGGAGCTCAAAAAACAATTTAGGGCAAACATTTTTTTCTACCATTATATAGTGCATGTAATAGAAATGTCACTCCAAACAATGATTGTTTAATACTAAAATGAAGGGTACTCCATGAATCTTGTTTATAATCTAGCAATAGAATCACCCACTAAGCACTTATTGGTGGTGCGAAACGCGTATGATGAGTTGTGGAAATCCTCTGTTTTTATATTACAATCTGTTGGAATAAAGGAAACATTTTATAACTTTTTAGTGCAGCTTCATTACTTCAGTTGTTTTCCACTTAAGTGAGGTTGTTGGGGTCCTTTCCCCTTTAGATAAAAAATTACACAACCCAATGATATTTAATAAGTACTACAATTGGAACTTCTCACCCAAGGACTTATTTACTATGATGATATTGCCCCAAAAATAAAAGAATATTGTCTTATAATGAGACTAGCCAGACTCAAGACAGTGTGCTGCCTGGGTCAGAGAACAAAATTACACCCCCCCCCCCCACCACCACCACCTATAGTGCTTTGCAGGTCCAGAGCTGACCTTAACTATGTTTTTATGTTCTTTGTGGAACTGGAAAAAAGCATACATACAGTGCAGGCTAGATAAATTCTATGATTATATATATATAAAGACAAAAGATAAATGAACCAGTAGAAAGAATCCACTGAATCACTCCTGGGCGCTCACAGTCAAATAAAAGCTATGCCACAAGGTATATACTCTATACCCAGCACCTCATAAAGGTATATATATTTTCAGTAAGAAGTATCCAGCTGCCAAAACCCAAAATAGCAGAGGAGACCTATCACTCCTCAATAAAGAACATAAAAAGAAAGGGGCAGGGTGGCGCAGAAAACTCAAACTAAAAAATATATAATGAATAAATAAATAAAATATAATACAGTTTATAGTGAAATATTATAGCAATACGAAGTTATAAAAAAATATATATATAAAATAAATAATATAATATATAGTGTATAGTGTAACAAATGTCCATAAGCTATAAGAAATCCTAAACGATCAGAGGTAATCAGGAGCACATCAAAATACGGAGAGCAAAGTCTTCAGATGTTAGTCCCCTATTAGATGTGCACTTACTTGAATGGACCTCAATCACATGAGGTAAGAATGTAGCACTTTCATAAAAGAGTGAGGCACTCCCTGTAGAAAAGATTGAATGATCCACTGGATCTCCCAGAGTGCAGGCTTCTGTATCTTGGAATATGGATAGTAGAATCCTCCAAATGTCCTCGTGCTCTCTTTAGTAAGTAGTAACTTCCAATTCCAGTGTTGGTGTCATATAAAGAGAACCAGAAAAGCAAACATAGTGTAAAACTGCTTTAATGGAACATAAATGACACACAATAAGGTACACTCACATAGAAAACCTCAACTAATGAGGTATGAAGAGAGCACATAGATGTAATAAAGCTGCAGCCCAAGAATTCAATAGGTATCCGCAGTGGGAATCTTAGTTCAAAGGCAAATGCAGGCTCCACAGTTACAGAAGTATCAAACAATTCATACAACAGGTAATGTACCTTCCTTAAAAAATCTTACGCGTTTCGAAGGGTTAAATGAATTAAATTCCCTTCTTCATCAGAGATACAGGCTATTACAGGCCTCACCTATAAATAGTAAACCCAAAAGTAGCTACATTCTTCTTGAGATCCACCGCGGGAGGTTTGACACGCACGCCGGCATTTCCTGGGTCCGTGACACGCAAGGCGTACTTCCGGACATGCGCATATACCAGGACCTCTGGCTCAGGGTTAACTGTTGTCATAGATACAGACAACATAGATCCCTTAAAGATCGAGACAGCGGTTATGCCTGTATATGCGAGTCAATACCAAGCGGGGCAGACCATACTAAAACTATGCTAGAATCTATATAAAAACATTGGCATCTTTAAACTATGTAATATATTATATACACACATGCTATAATAACAAAATGAAAATACTTGTATATAGCAAGATAAATAATTCTTTCATACAAATATTATTTTACCTAAACAATTTTCATCAGAATAAAATCACATAAAATACATAAAAGACTCCATAAAATATTACATTTATAAAAAGGGAAATTTCATAACACAGCATGTATTAAAAGGGATATATATCGATTAAAAGACATCATATAGAAATAACGGAAATATCAGTTTTTAGGTGTAGATTAAGAATAATAAAAATGTAAAATATAAATATATGTCTATTAATAGACATATATTAATTGATTAAGTTTTATAATACTTAATATTTCTAAAAAGATACTATAAAATATAGATAGATATCAATTAAATAAACCTCAACCTAAAAATGGGGTCAAAATATGAAATACATAATAATAAAAAATCTATATATATATATATCGATATTAACGGTTAGAAAGCAGTTAAAAGTGGATCTATAGGAAAGCAGCAATATCTATATCCACCACCCAAATTAATGATATTAGAGTAAGATTAAACAATTTTAAAGGGGATCTATATTATAAGGAACTGGATTTGGCAAACAAAAAGAAAATAGAAATCTTTGAATCCAAAGTTGAAAACAAAAAGAAAATTAAATTTTTAAGGGATTATAGCCTAAAAAAACAAAAGGATGAAGAGAATTCTAAACTACTACCTGGGGTAGACAATATAGAAGGAAGATCCACGAGTCGACCCAATGAAAATGGGGAGGACTTGGATGATCAGGTATTTCATGAAGTAGATAACAGAAGGGAGAATGATCCGAAAGAAGGAGGTTCCAACTGGGATTGGACCGACATCTATTCCCCTGATTATAGGGAGGATGGCACTATGTGGGGTGAGGGTCCAATTATTGGACACCCCAAGACCACAATAAATTCTAATAAGAGGAACTATATTAATTATAATAATAAGAATAAGCATGACAAAGTGGGGGTAATCCAAAATCACTCAAAAAATATCCAGGCTAATAATAGGAAGAGAATTCCCTCAAATAGGGTACCGAATAAACAAATGAGCCATATTAAACATGGGGGCACTGATTTAAGAATACAGGGCCATATTAATACGCAAAAATTAAAAAGACAACAAAATTTTGAACAAAATAGAAATAACAAATCAAATAAACAGACTTTTTTGGAACAACGCTTCAGGGACCAACATTTGAGTCCACAGCAACAACCTCGGAACAGACCACCTACTCCGCAATGGAGAAGGCAAAGTCAAAAAAGGGGTCTAGAAAGAAATTTAGAGGATGTAGAGCAGGGAAATTGGTACGAGGCCGGAAATCCAAAAAGGAACAGAACAAATATAGAATGGGATTATTAAAAAGTGTAAAAATATTTAATCTGACTGATAAAACCTTTCCTGAGAATACTTTAAATTTATTTAGGAAGGGTTTATCCTTTGCCCCCACCAGAGGACCCAATCCATTCTCTCTATATATTTATCTACAGAAATTTGTGAGGAAACTCACATTAGATAGGCATTTTGCCAAAAATCAGAAAGATCAATCAAATAAAGCAGAAAACAATACTATTATTGAAAAGGAGGATTTAGATACTTTGTGCATCCTGGAAGAATTAGAGACCAGTGGGGGTCAGAATGTGGGGGAATCTGAATTGGAGGAAAATAACAAAATAATTTACAAACAATTTTCGACATTGAAGTTACCCTCCAATTTCTATCCACTAAGCTCTAAGGGTCATTATATTTCGGTTTTTGAAACCCTTGTTGGTCAGGAATTCGATGAATACTGCAAGAACTATAGAATTAGACATGACAACCTCAATAAAAAGGAAAAGGAGGAAATTAAAATTCTTTCTGAAAATGCTGGGATTGTGATAAGAGAAGCCGATAAGGGCGGTGGAGTGGTGATTCAAAACAGGGAGATATATGTAAGAGAGGCTAAAAGACTTCTTGATGATCATACTACCTATAGGAAACTCCAAAAAAATCCCACTAGTACCTTTGTACAACAATACTCTCATTTGCTTGACAATGCCAAACATGAGGGGATTTTAAACAACGATGAATTCATGTTTCTGGATAGAAGGGAGCCTAAAACGGAAATATTCTATCATTTACCTAAGGTCCACAAAGACATACAGAACCCTCCGGGTCGACCAATTATTGCTGGAATTGACTCTTTAACTTCCCCACTATCTGAATATGTGGATCATTATTTACAACCCATAGTATCAAAAGTAAAATCCTATATTAAAGACACCCCTGATACTATATCTAAGATAACCAAGATTAAATGGGAAGCAGACTACATTTGGGCTACAATCGATGTAACAGCCCTGTACACAAATATCCCACATAAATTGGGGATTGAAGCAGTAGGATACTGGCTAGATACTTCCACAAATCTGGCATTAAATAAACAGATATTTTTTAAAGAAGCAATCGAATTTATTTTGGAAAAAAACTATTTCCTATTTGAAAATGACTATTATGTACAGGTTGGCGGAACAGCTATGGGCACTAAATTTGCCCCTAGCTACGCCAACCTGTACATGGGATTTTGGGAGGAAAAATATGTATGGCATAATAACCCATTCTATGATAATGTTGTAATCTGGCTAAGATTCATTGATGATATAGTTTTGATATGGAAGGGAGGGGAAGATTCCCTGACCCAATTCTTCAAACATCTCAATGTTAATGACATGAATCTTAAGTTCACTGAAAAACATAACAAGGAGGAAATAGAATTTTTGGACCTTACCTTATTTCATCAAGATAGTACCATAAAAACAAGACTATTTACAAAAGAAACAGATAGTAATGGGTACATTCATGCTTCCAGTGGCCACCATGTGTCCTGGATAAAGAATATCCCGGTGGGACAAATGGAAAGAATAAGAAGGAACTGTACAGACTATGATGATTATACAATAGAAGCAGATAAATTGACTAAAAAATTCCTGGAAAAAGGATACAAAAAGAAATGGATTGAAAAGGCGTATAATAAGGTAGAAGAGAAATTCAGGACTAAAGACATATCTGGCCCTTTAATACCAGATAGAGAAAAAGAATCTGGTGAAAATAAAACCTGTTTTATCTCTACCTACAATGAAGGATCAGAAGGTATTAAACAGATCCTGAAAAAGCATTGGTACATCCTTCAGAAGGATGATCTATTGAGGGATAAGATAGGGATTAAACCGACCTGTATCTTTAGAAGGAATAGAAACCTAAAAACCATTATAGCCCCAAGTCTATTGAAAGATACAAAAAGAAAGGAGAATTGGCTAAGTAAGGAATCTATAGGATTTTATAGATGCAATAGATTGAATTGTGTATCATGTGAGAGAATGTACCATGGAAAAAAACCTACGAAGAGTATTACCTCCACTTCAAATGGCAAGGAATGTAGGATAAAAAACCTTGTCAACTGTAAAACCACATATGTAGTATATCTATTACAATGTAGTTGTAATCTCCAGTACATAGGGAGAACGACCAGACCATACAAAAAACGGCTCTATGAGCATGTGACCAACATTAAAGAAGGTCTGAAATCCCATAACCTGTCCGAACATTATAGACGGATACACAATGAAAATCCTGAGTGCCTGAGAGGTACGATCCTAGAACATGTCAATACTGGAATTAGGGGTGGTAATAGGGAAACTCTCCTTAGACAAAGAGAGACGTACTGGATCCATGCATTCAACACTAGGGTCCCAGCTGGACTAAATGTGGATATAGATATTGCTGCTTTCCTATAGATCCACTTTTAACTGCTTTCTAACCGTTAATATCGATATATATATATATAGATTTTTTATTATTATGTATTTCATATTTTGACCCCATTTTTAGGTTGAGGTTTATTTAATTGATATCTATCTATATTTTATAGTATCTTTTTAGAAATATTAAGTATTATAAAACTTAATCAATTAATATATGTCTATTAATAGACATATATTTATATTTTACATTTTTATTATTCTTAATCTACACCTAAAAACTGATATTTCCGTTATTTCTATATGATGTCTTTTAATCGATATATATCCCTTTTAATACATGCTGTGTTATGAAATTTCCCTTTTTATAAATGTAATATTTTATGGAGTCTTTTATGTATTTTATGTGATTTTATTCTGATGAAAATTGTTTAGGTAAAATAATATTTGTATGAAAGAATTATTTATCTTGCTATATACAAGTATTTTCATTTTGTTATTATAGCATGTGTTTATATAATATATTACATAGTTTAAAGATGCCAATGTTTTTATATAGATTCTAGCGTAGTTTTAGTATGGTCTGCCCCGCTTGGTATTGACTCGCATATACAGGCATAACCGCTGTCTCGATCTTTAAGGGATCTATGTTGTCTGTATCTATGACAACAGTTAACCCTGAGCCAGAGGTCCTGGTATATGCGCATGTCCGGAAGTACGCCTTGCGTGTCACGGACCCAGGAAATGCCGGCGTGCGTGTCAAACCTCCCGCGGTGGATCTCAAGAAGAATGTAGCTACTTTTGGGTTTACTATTTATAGGTGAGGCCTGTAATAGCCTGTATCTCTGATGAAGAAGGGAATTTAATTCATTTAACCCTTCGAAACGCGTAAGATTTTTTAAGGAAGGTACATTACCTGTTGTATGAATTGTTTGATACTTCTGTAACTGTGGAGCCTGCATTTGCCTTTGAACTAAGATTCCCACTGCGGATACCTATTGAATTCTTGGGCTGCAGCTTTATTACATCTATGTGCTCTCTTCATACCTCATTAGTTGAGGTTTTCCATGTGAGTGTACCTTATTGTGTGTCATTTATGTTCCATTAAAGCAGTTTTACACTATGTTTGCTTTTCTGGTTCTCTTTATATGACACCAACACTGGAATTGGAAGTTACTACTTACTAAAGAGAGCACGAGGACATTTGGAGGATTCTACTATCCATATTCCAAGATACAGAAGCCTGCACTCTGGGAGATCCAGTGGATCATTCAATCTTTTCTACAGGGAGTGCCTCACTCTTTTATGAAAGTGCTACATTCTTACCTCATGTGATTGAGGTCCATTCAAGTAAGTGCACATCTAATAGGGGACTAACATCTGAAGACTTTGCTCTCCGTATTTTGATGTGCTCCTGATTACCTCTGATCGTTTAGGATTTCTTATAGCTTATGGACATTTGTTACACTATACACTATATATTATATTATTTATTTTATATATATATTTTTTTATAACTTCGTATTGCTATAATATTTCACTATAAACTGTATTATATTTTATTTATTTATTCATTATATATTTTTTAGTTTGAGTTTTCTGCGCCACCCTGCCCCTTTCTTTTTATGTAGATTATATATATATATATATATATTTTTTTTTAAATATGCGCAATATTACAGTTTATTATTTCATGTAATTGGCAAGAGTCCATGAGCTTAGTGATGTATGGGATATACAATCCTACCAGGAGGGGCAAAGTTTCCCAAACCTCAAAATGCCTATAAATACACCCCTCACCACACCCACAATTCAGTTTTACAAACTTTGCCTCCTATGGAGGTGGTGAAGTAAGTTTGTGCTTTATTTTCTACGTTGATATGCGCTTCTCAGCATTTTGAAGCCCGATTCCTCTCAGACTACAGTGAATGTCAGAGGGATGTGAAGGGAGTATCACCTATTGAATTCTATAGTTTTCCTCATGGGAAATCTTTTTCATAGTTTCTCTGTTATCGGTCGTAGAGATTCATCTTGTACCTCTCTTTTTCAGATCGACGATATACTCTTATATTCCATTACCTCTACTGATAACTAGTGATGTCGCGAACCTAAAAAATTGGGTTGGCGAATGCAAACTTCCGCAAATGTACGCGAATGGGCGAACCGGGCGAATCGCCATAGACTTCAATAGGCAGGCGAATTTTAAAACCCACAGGGACTCTTTCTGGCCACAATAGTGATGGAAAAGTTGTTTCAAAGGCACTAACACCTGGACTGTGGCATGCCGGAGGGGGATCCATGGCAAAACTCCCATGGAAAATTACATAGTTGATGCAGAGTCTGGTTTTAATCCATAAAGGGCATAAATCACCTAATATTCCTAAATTGTTTGGAATAACGTGCTTTAAAACATCAGGTATGATGTTGTATCGATCAGGTAGTGTAAGGGTTACACCCGCTTCACAGTGCGCAGTGTAGGTGATATACCTGCCCTGACCATGCTTTGCAGACCAGGTATCAGTGGTTAGATGGACCCTTGCCCCAACACTGTGTGCCAGACATGCCATTATAGCAGACTTATATGGCTTTGGCGTTGCTTTTTGGTAATTAGAAGGCTGCTAAATGCCACTGCGCACCACACATGTTTTATGCCCAGCAGTGAAGGGGTTAATTAGGGAACATGTAGGCAGCTTGTAGAGTTAATTTTAGCTTAAGTGTAGTGTAGTAGACAACCCAAAGTATTGATCTAGGCCCATTTTGGTATATTTAATGCCACCATTTCACCGCCAAATGCGATCAAATTTAAAAAAAAAAAAAATTCTCGCAATTTTAGGTTTCTCACTGAAATTATTTACAAACAGCTTGTGCAATTATGGCACAAATGGTTGTACATGCTTCTCTGGGATCCCCTTTGTTCAGAAATAGCAGACATATATGACTTTGGCGTTGCTTTCTGGTAATTAGAAGGCCGCTAAATGCTGCTGTGCATCACACGTGTATTATGGCTAGCAGTGAAGGGGTTAATTAGGTAGTTTATAGGGAGCTTGCAGGGTTATTTTAGCTTTAGTGTAGAGATCATCCTCCCACATCAGACCCCCTGATCCCTCCCAAACAGCTCCCTTCCCTCCCCCACCCCACAATTGTCCCCGCCATCTTAAGTACTGGCAGAAAGTCTGCCAGTACTAAAATAAAAGGTTTTTAAAAATGTTTTTATTTTTTTTAGCATATTTACATATGCTATGGTGTAGCATCCCCCCTTAGCCCCCAACCTCCCTGATCCGCCCCAAAACAGCTCTCTAACCCTCCCCATCTGCCTTATTGGTGGCCATCTTGGGTACTGGCAGCTGTCTGCTATTATTTCACAGTCAAATTTTTTTTATTTTTTTTTAAATGTACACTACTGTTACACCAGATATGAGTGGTCGCACTGGGCAAGTGGGCACAATATACGCTGTGAGCCTGACACACACGCTGGCAGGCAGGCAACTGCAATTAGATTACACAGAAGAAAAAAAAAAAAGCAAACTGATGTTCTAGCCCTAAAAAGGGCTTTTTGGGGTGCTCTCCTTACAGCAGAGATCAGATGAGTCCTTCAGGACTGTAGTGGACACTGAGTACACTAGCCTAGCTATCGAATTCCCTATTAAATCTGCAGCAGCTACACTGTCCCTCCTCTCACTAAGAATGCAGCTTCCAAATGAATCTAAAATGGATGCTGTCCAGGAGGTGGGAGGGTCTGGGAGGGAGGGTCTGCTGCTGATTGGCTGTAATGTGTATTCTGACTGTGAGGTACAGGGTCAAAGTTTACTCAATGATGACGAATAGGGGGCGGATCGAACATCGCATATGTTCACCCGCTGAGGCTATCTGCTATATGTGGATGGGTGTCTTTCGGTAAGTGTGTTTTCATTACTTAAGACACTCTCAGCTATGGTTTGGCACTTTATGTATTAATATAAAGTTCTAAATATATGTATTGTACTTATATTTGCCATGAGTCAGGTTTATGTATATTTTTTTTTGCAGACTATCAGTTTCATATTTGTGAAAAAATATTTTTCTTACCTGGGGTACAGTCTTTTTTTCAAATTGACTGCTTTTTCATTACATTTTCGCGGGCAAAATTAGGCTTGCAAGGTCGCAAAATGCTGATGTTTATTGCGTCATTTTTGGCGCGAGAATGTTTTTTTTGGCGCAACGGTATGCCCGGTGACGCAAATTTGTCATTTCCGGGGTCTTAGTTGATGCTGAGTTTCCTTGCACAAGGTTGTGTCTGCAATAACACGAGTGTGTCATTTCCGGATGTTGTTAGCGCCAAAAAATTTCATTTTGCGTTGTGCGTCATACTTGGCGCCAAATAATTTCATTATTTTAAACCCCATTCCTATATGCCTCTTGCCTTTTTCTATGTCAGAGGGCTATGATGTTTGCATTTTTTTCCCATTCCTGAAACTGCCATATAAGGAAATTGATAATTTTGCTTTATATGTTGTTTTTTTCTCTTACATTTGCAAGATGTCTCAATCTGATCCTGTCTCAGAAACCACTGTTGGAACTCTGCTGCCTGATAACAGTTCTACCAAAGCTAAGTGTATCTGTTGTAAATTTGTGGAGATTATATCTCCAGCTGTGGTATGTAATAGTTGTCATGATAAGCTTTTACATGCAGAGAAAGTATCCATCAGTAATAGTACAATGCCTTGTTGTTCCTTCAACATCTAATGTACATTATATCCCTGTGAATATAAATGATTTTATTGCTGATGCGATTCAGAAGGCTTTGTCTGCTATCCTGCCTTCTAATAAACGTAAAAGGTTTTTTAAAACTTCTCATAAAGTTGATGAAATTTCAAATGACCAACAACAGACTGAATTATCCTCCTCTGATGAGGATCTATCTGATTCAGAAGATCCTACCTCAGATATTGACACTGACAAATCTACTTATTTATTTAAAATGAAGTATATTCATTCCTTGTTAAAAGAGGTGTTGATTACTTTGGATATTAAGGAAACTAGTCCTCTTGATACTAAAACTAGTAAACATTTAAATTTTGTTTATAAACCTCCTGTGGTTACTCCAGAGGTTTTTCCAGTTCCTGATGCTATTTCTGATATGATTTCTAAGGAATAGAATAGGCCTGATATTTCTTTTATCCCTTCTTCAAGGTTTAAAAAATTGTATCCTTTGCCAGCAGTTAGATTGGAGTTTTGGGGAAAAATCCCCAAAGTTGATGGGGCTATTTCTACTCTCGCCAAATATAGTACTATTCCTATGGAAGATAGTACTTCCTTTAAGGACCCTTTAGATAGGAAACTTGAATCTTATCTAAGGAAAGCTTATTTATATTCTGGCTATCTTCTCAGGCCTGCCATTTCTATGGCTGATGTTGCAGCTGTATCAACTTTTTGGTTGGAAAGTTTAGCGCAACAGGAAATGGATCCTGATTTGTCTAGCATTGTTCGCTTGCTTCAACATGCTAATCATTTTATCTGTGATGCCATTTTTTTATATCATCAAAATTGATGTTAAATCTATGTCTCTAGCTATTTTAGCTAGAAGAGCTTTGTGGCTCAAATATTGGAATGCTGACATGGTATCTAAGTCTAGATTACTATCTCTTTCTTTGCAAGGTAATAATTTATTTGGTTCTCAGTTGGATTCGATTATTTCAACTGTCACTAGGGGGGAAAGGGAGGTTTTTTTTGCCTCAGGATAAAGACCTAAGGGTAAATCTAAAGCTTCTAACCGTTGGAGTAAATCCAAGCCATTTAAGAAACCAAAGCCAGCCCCAAAGTCTGCATGAAGGTGTGGCCCTCATTCCAGTTCAGCTGGTAGGGGGCAGATTAAGATTCTTCCAAAGCATTTTGGCAGATTCTGTCCAAAATCAATGAATTCAGAGTATTGTCTCTGAAGGGTACTGAATAGGATTCAGAGTAAGACCTCCTGTGAGAAGATTTTTTCTCCCACGCAACCCAGCAAATCCAGTGAAGGCTCAGGCTTTTCTGAAGTGTGTTTCAGACCTGGAGCTTTCAGGGGTAATCATACCAGTTCCATTTCAGGAACAGGGTATGGAGTTTTATTTAAATCTATTCATTGTCCCAAAGAAAGAAAATTAATTCAGACCAGTTCTGGATCTGAAACTATTGAATCGTTTTGTAAGAGTGCCAACTTTAAAATGGTGACTATAAGGACTATTCTGCCTTTTGTTCAGCAAGGGCATTATATGTCCACGATAGACTTACAGGATGCATATCTTCATATTCCGATTCATCCAGACCACTATCAGTTTCTGAGATTCTCTTTTATAGATAAGCATTACCAATTTGTCACTCTTCCATTTGGCCTAGTGACAGCTCCAATAAACCTTCCCAAAGGTTCTCGGTGCCCTACTCTCTGTAATCTGAGAACGGGGTATTGTGGTGTTTCCTTATTTGGACAATATTGTGGTACTAGCTCAGTCTTTACATTCTGCAGAATCTCACATGAATCAACTAATGTTGTTTCTTCAAAGACATGGCTAGGATCAATTTACAAAAAAAACGTTCCTTGATTCCTCAGACAAGGGTCCCCTTTTTAGGTTTCCAGATAGATTCAGTGTCCATGACTCTGTCTCTAACAGACAAGAGACAATTTAAATTGATTTCAGCTTGTTGGAACATTCATTCTCAATCATTGCCTTCAGTAGCTATGTGCATGGAAATTTTAGGTCTCATGACTGCGGCATCGGACGCAATCCCATTTGCTCGTTTTCATATGAGACCTCTCCAGCTTTGTATGCTAAATCAATGGTGCAGGGATTATACAAAGATATCACAATTAATATCCTTAAATCCCAATATTCGACTCTTGCTGACTTGGTGGTTAGAACGCCATCGTATAATTCAAGGGGCTTCTTTTGTTCATCCAACCTGGACTGTGATCACAACAGATGCAAGTCTTTCAGGTTGGGGAGCTGTCTGGGGATCTCTGACAGTACAAGGGGTTTGGAAATCTCAAGAGGCGAGGTTACCAATCAATATTTTAGAAATCCGTGCTATTTTCAGGGCTCTTCAGGTTTGGCCTCTGTTGATGAGAGAACCATTCATATGTTTTCAGACAGACAATATCAGAACTGTGGCATATGTCAATCATCAGGGTGGGACTTACAGTCCCCTAGCTATGAAAGAAGTATCTCGGATATTTTCTTGGGCGGAATCCAGCTCCTGTCTAATTTCTGCAGTACATATCCCAGGTGTAGACAATTGGGAAGTGGATTATCTCAGCTTTCAGACTTTTCATCCGGGGGAGTGGTCGCTCTATCCAGATGTGTTTTCTCAGATTGTTCAGATGTGGGGTTTTCCAGAAATAGATCTGATGGCTTCCCATCTAAACAAGAAACTTCCCAGGTACCTGTCCAGGTGCAGGGATCCTCAGGTGGAGGCAGTGGATGCGTTAGAAGTTCCTTGGTGTTACCAACCTGCTTATATCTTCCCGCCTCTTGTTCTTCTTTCAAGAGTGATTTCCAAGATCATCATGGAACAATTGTTTGTGTTTCTGGTAGCTCCAGCATGGCCTCACAGGTTTTGGTATGCGGATCTTGTCCAGATGTCCAGTTGCCAACCTTGGCCACTTCCTTTAAGACCAGACCTTCTGTCTCAAGGTCCATTTTTCCATCAGGATCTCAAATCATTAAATTTGAAGGTATGGAAATTGAAGGCCTAGTGCTTAGTCATAGAGGTTTCTCTGACTCAGTGATTAATACTATGTTACAGGCTCGTAAATTTGTTTCTAGGAAGATTTATTATCGAGTTTGGAAGATTATATCTCATGGTGTTCTCATAAATTCTCCTTGCATTCTTTTAGAATTCCTAGAATTATACAGTTTCTTCAGGAGGGTTTGGATAAAGGTTTTTCTGCACGTTCCTTGAAGGGACAAATCTCTGCTCTTTCTGTTTTATTTCACAGAAAGATTGCTAAGCTTCCTGATATTCACTGTTTTGTACAGGCTTTGGTCCATATCAAGCCTGTCATTAAATCAATCTCTCCTCCTTGGAGTCTTAATTTGGTTTTGAAGGCTTTACAGGCTCCTCCTTTTGAGCCTATGCATTCTTTGGACATTAAACTACTTTCTTGGAAAGTGTTGTTCCTTTTGGCCATCTCTTCTGCTAAAAGATTTTTTTAATTATCTGCTCTTTCTTGTGAATCTCCTTTTCTGATTTTCCATTAGGATAAGGCAGTTTTGGGGACTTCATTTAAATTTCTACCTAAGGTTGTGAATTTTAACAACATTAATAGAGAAATTGTTGTTCCCTCTTTGTTTCCTAATCCTAAGAATTCTTTGTAGAGATCCTTACATTCTTTGGATGTTGTAAGAGCTTTGAAATATTATATTGAAGCTACTAAAGATTTCAGGAAGACTTCTAGTCTATTTGTTGTCTTTTCTGGTTCTATGAAAGGTCAGAAGGATTCTGCCATTTCCTTGGCATCTTGGTTAAAGCTTTTGATTCATCAGGCTTATTTGGAGTCTCCACTTCGTGGGCTTTTAAGAATGAAGCTTCAGTTGATCAGATTTGCAAAGCAGCAACTTGGTCTTCTTTGCATATATTTACTAAATTCTTCCGTTTTGATGTATTTGCTTCTTCAGAAGCAGTTTTTGGTAGAAAATTTCTTCAGGCAGCTGTTTCAGTTTGATTCCTCTGCTTATGTTTACGTTTTTTTCTTTTCAATTATGAGAAAAATATTGGAAATAAATTGGTTGTGGATTATTTTTTTCCAGCGGAAAATGGCTGTTTTTAATTTATCCCTCCCTCTCTAGTGACTCTCTTCTGTGGAGTTCCATATCTTGGGTATTACTATCCCATACGTCACTAGCTCATGGACTCTTGCCAATTACATGAAATAAAACATAATTTATGTAAGAACTTACCTTATAAATTAATTTCTTTCATATTGGCAAGAGTCCATGAGACCCACCCTTTTTATGGTGGTTATGATTTTTTGTATAAAGCACAATTATATTTCCAGTTCCTTTTTTTATGCTTTTTACTCCTTTCTTTATCACCCCACTACTTGGCTATTCATTAAACTGAATTGTGGGTGTGTTGAGGGGTGTATTTATAGGCATTTTGAGGTTTGGGAAACTTTGCCCCTCCTGGTAGGATTGTATATTCTATACGTCACTAGCTCATGGATTCTTGCCAATATGAAAGAAATGAATTTGTCAAGTAAGTTCTTACATAAATTATGTTTCCTAGGGGGAACATCACTTTACCGAGGACATGTGTATGTATTGCTTTAAATATCAATGTGCACTCACCCTGTAGTTTAGGGATGGGGTTTAGGATAAGGTTAACCAGTAAAATCAGTTGTTCCAGAAAAATTATTTTCTGTCCCAGACAAGATTACAGTAAATATTACTCTTAGGCTGACTTCAGTGCTGTTAACAATACTGTAGTATTTGTTCCAGGGGAAATTGGTTGATATCTGGGTTTAAAAATCCCTGCTCTCCCCATACACTGTCCCCATTTTACCTGCCTTTGGCAATGCCATACAGCCCTCTCTGGCAGTCAGAGGGTTAACCTTGGGACACTGTCACCTTGCCCTGAACTAGCCTGCACTGCAGCAGCTATTATAAACTGGCTTATGGGGTGATGGGGCAGAGTGTGTACTGCTGATCCCCTGGTGTCATGGACACACACCCACATTACCCACAGTACATATTTATATACCCGGGCTACAGTAGGTATAAATTCTGCAGAAATAAGTGCAAAAACCCGTGGCTCCTCATGCCGAGCACGAATAAGGAACAAGTCGCCACCCCACCTGTTACATCAAAAGCACGGCTTGCTCCACAGGACAGACCGCTGTCCCTGAGGCGACAGCATGCCTAAATACTGCTTCCCCACACCCCTGAGCCGCCAGGTGCCTGCTCTATGCCAGGCTCCGTCTTCTTCCAGTATTCCTGTTACTGCCATGTCTGGCCCAACACCCTATGCACGGGAAGAGAGCGACCTGCAGCAGCCACAGTAGGGGACTGGATTTGGGAGTGCTGGGTTGTGGGTATAATGGCCATGGCATTTTTGTGACTGTAGCACCCACTAATTATTATCCTCAGTGACTGTGCACAGACTGGTGAGGATCTGTGGGTCCCGCAGCTACAGGTGTCTGCGGGGTTTGCCAGGAATTAACTGTGAAAGCTTTACAACTTATTAAAGCTTGTTAATGTGTTTATAAGCATACAGCACATTAGTGGCATAAAACTTATGTGGTGGGTATGCCAGGAGCAGGGTGTGTGACATGGTGTCGTGGTCTTTTCTAAGCGAGATGAGCTTGTCTGACTCCCGCCTGATACTCAGTCAGTGCAAGATGCTTGCTAACCATGCGCTCTTGCTGGCACTGCCCAGCCTGCTTCAAGCCCAGGAGGAGATAAAGAGGGAACAGGACAGGAGTGGTCTCACCAGTTATGACAGTGTCAGATGGAAGTGCCACCTCCTGTCAAGTGCCGTCTGGGTCCGTTGGACCAACTTGGTCCCATGGTTAAGCCGGCCCTGATTAATGTGTTCACGTAATATATTATGATTAAGGTTTCTAACCCTTCTTTATTTCCAGGGATCTCCCTTATTTATCTAGTTTTTTTTTTACAGTCTTTCAGGATACCTTATGTATCTGCTTTTAAAACCCTTATTTTTTACAACATGTCAAATCTTCATTTTAAATATTAAGGGTCAGATTATGAGTGGATTATTATCATTTGCGCATAAGCGAAATCGGGTTTTCGCGTTCATATGCACGCAAGTTAAATTGTGCTCATATTACAAGTTGAAAGTTAGTGCAATCATGATTTAAGCTAGAATGATTAGCACGACCTCAGAGCTCTAGTTAATTGTTTTGTTTAACTAAAAAATATTACAAAACACATAAAAATACATTACAAAGTACAGTTACACTCATAATAACACTATCTAATAAAAAATATTTTTAAAAATATTGCACACAAAAGTTATAAAGACTCAAAGATAGGAGATCTTAGGTGATAGGGAAAAAAAGTCAGGCCGAGGGTTTTAACATAGAGATACATACATATACATGTCTAAATATGTCTATGTAGGTATATATATATATATATATATATATGTGTGTCTATATATGTGTACATATGTATTTATGTGTGTATATTTGTATTTACAGACATATATACACATATAAACACATAAATACATATGTATACATATAAAGCCACACACAGATACACACACACACACATATATATATATATATATATATATATATATATATATATATATATATATATAAACACACAGAGAAAACCCAGCACTCACTTACAAGCTCTCAGCTAAGATTTAAAAGCAAAAATGGAAAGGTTAGTCACCACATCTGGCCAAATGGGACAAGCTCAGGTACCACGTCAAGGTCCTTTCCAATACCTGAGACCCTAAAACAGCCACACAATGCAAGCTTTCAAATCCAAACAAACTGAAAACAAGGGAAGGGTGTACAGGAATATGTAACCACCCTAGACATATACAAAACACGGAAGGGAACTGCACTCTCATACCGGACCGGGTACACATCCAATGACCCTGCAACATGCTCAGCCCTGGGTGCCACTGGCACTCACAGGAAGCTGTGCTGTCCCCAGATCCACAAGCAGTTAACCCCAGACAGGTCTGGGTGCAAGAACCATAGGGAAAATTACAAAACAAATTAATACAACACACAGAGAAAACCCAGCACTCACTTACAAGCTTTCAGCTAAGATTTAAAAGCAAAAATGGAAAGGTTAGTCACCGCATCTGGCCAAATGGGACAAGCTCAGGTACCACGTCAAGGTCCTTTCCAATACCTGAGACCCTAAAACAGCCACACAATGCAAGCTTTCAAATCCAAACAAACTGAAAACAAGGGAAGGGTGCACAGGAATATGTAACCACCCTAGACATATACAAAACACGGAAGGGAACTGCACTCTCATACCGGACCGGGTACACATCCCATGACCCTGCAACATGCTCAGCCCTGGGTGCCACTGGCACTCACAGGAAGCTGTGCTGTCCCCAGAGCCACAAGCAGTTAACCCCAGACAGGTATGGGTGCAAGAACCATAGGGAAAATTACAAAACAAATTAATACAACACACAGAGAAAACCCAGCACTCACTTACAAGCTCTCAGCTAAGATTTAAAAGCAAAAATGGAAAGGTTAGTCACCGCATCTGGCCAAATGGGACAAGCTCAGGTACCACGTCAAGGTCCTTTCCAATACCTGAGACCCTAAAACAGCCACACAATGCAAGCTTTCAAATCCAAACAAACTGAAAACAAGGGAATGGTGCACAGGAATATGTAACCACCCTAGACATATACAAAACACGGAAGGGAACTGCACTCTCATACCGGACCGGGTACACATCCCATGACCCTGCAACATGCTCAGCCCTGGGTGCCACCCTTCCCTTGTTTTCAGTTTGTTTGGATTTGAAAGCTTCCCTTGTTTTCAGTTTGTTTGGATTTGAAAGCTTGCATTGTGTGGCTGTTTTAGGGTCTCAGGTATTGGAAAGGACCTTGACGTGGTACCTGAGCTTGTCCCATTTGGCCAGATGCGGTGACTAACCTTTCCATGTTTGCTTTTAAATCTTAGCTGAGAGCTTGTAAGTGAGTGCTGGGTTTTCTCTGTGTGTTGTATTAATTTGTTTTGTAATTTTCCCTATGGTTCTTGCACCCAGACCTGTCTGGGGTTAACTGCTTGTGGCTCTGGGGACAGCACAGCTTCCTGTGAGTGCCAGTGGCACCCAGGGCTGAGCATGTTGCACGGTCATGGGATGTGTACCCGGTCCGGTATGAGAGTGCAGTTCCCTTCCGTGTTTTGTATATGTCTAGGGTGGTTACATATTCCTGTGCACCCTTCCCTTGTTTTCAGTTTGTTTGGATTTGAAAGCTTGCATTGTGTGGCTGTTTTAGGGTCTCAGGTATTGGAAAGGACCTTGACGTGGTACCTGAGCTTGTCCCATTTGGCCAGATGCGGTGACTAACCTTTCCATTTTTGCTTTTAAATCTTAGCTGAGAGCTTGTAAGTGAGTGCTAGGTTTTCTCTGTGTGTTGTATTAATTTGTTTTGTAATTTTCCCTATGGTTCTTGCACCCAGACCTGTCTGGGGTTAACTGCTTGTGGCTCTGGGGACAGCACAGCTTCCTGTGAGGGCCAGTGGCACCCAGGGCTGAGCATGTTGCAGGGTCATGGGATGTGTACCCGGTCCGGTATGAGAGTGCAGTTCCCTTCCGTGTTTTTAATATATATATATATATATATATATATATATATATATATATATATATATATATATGTGTGTGTGTGTGTGTGTCTATATATGTGTACATATGTATTTATGTGTGTATATTTGTATTTACAGACATATATACACATATAAACACATAAATACATATGTATACATATAAAGCCACACACAGATACACACACACACACATATATATAACACACAGAGAAAACCCAGCACTCACTTACAAACTCTCAGCTAAGATTTAAAAGCAAAAATGGAAAGGTTAGTCACCACATCTGGCCAAATGGGACAAGCTCAGGTACCACGTCAAGGTCCTTTCCAATACCTGAGACCCTAAAACAGCCACACAATGCAAGCTTTCAAATCCAAACAAACTGAAAACAAGGGAAGGGTGTACAGGAATATGTAACCACCCTAGACATATACAAAACACGGAAGGGAACTGCACTCTCATACCGGACCGGGTACACATCCAATGACCCTGCAACATGCTCAGCCCTGGGTGCCACTGGCACTCACAGGAAGCTGTGCTGTCCCCAGATCCACAAGCAGTTAACCCCAGACAGGTCTGGGTGCAAGAACCATAGGGAAAATTACAAAACAAATTAATACAACACACAGAGAAAACCCAGCACTCACTTACAAGCTTTCAGCTAAGATTTAAAAGCAAAAATGGAAAGGTTAGTCACCGCATCTGGCCAAATGGGACAAGCTCAGGTACCACGTCAAGGTCCTTTCCAATACCTGAGACCCTAAAACAGCCACACAATGCAAGCTTTCAAATCCAAACAAACTGAAAACAAGGGAAGGGTGCACAGGAATATGTAACCACCCTAGACATATACAAAACACGGAAGGGAACTGCACTCTCATACCGGACCGGGTACACATCCCATGACCCTGCAACATGCTCAGCCCTGGGTGCCACTGGCACTCACAGGAAGCTGTGCTGTCCCCAGAGCCACAAGCAGTTAACCCCAGACAGGTATGGGTGCAAGAACCATAGGGAAAATTACAAAACAAATTAATACAACACACAGAGAAAACCCAGCACTCACTTACAAGCTCTCAGCTAAGATTTAAAAGCAAAAATGGAAAGGTTAGTCACCGCATCTGGCCAAATGGGACAAGCTCAGGTACCACGTCAAGGTCCTTTCCAATACCTGAGACCCTAAAACAGCCACACAATGCAAGCTTTCAAATCCAAACAAACTGAAAACAAGGGAAGGGTGCACAGGAATATGTAACCACCCTAGACATATACAAAACACGGAAGGGAACTGCACTCTCATACCGGACCGGGTACACATCCCATGACCCTGCAACATGCTCAGCCCTGGGTGCCACCCTTCCCTTGTTTTCAGTTTGTTTGGATTTGAAAGCTTCCCTTGTTTTCAGTTTGTTTGGATTTGTGGCTCTGGGGACAGCACAGCTTCCTGGGAGTGCCAGTGGCACCCAGGGCTGAGCATGTTGCACGGTCATGGGATGTGTACCCGGTCCGGTATGAGAGTGCAGTTCCCTTCCGTGTTTTGTATATGTCTAGGGTGGTTACATATTCCTGTGCACCCTTCCCTTGTTTTCAGTTTGTTTGGATTTGAAAGCTTGCATTGTGTGGCTGTTTTAGGGTCTCAGGTATTGGAAAGGACCTTGACGTGGTACCTGAGCTTGTCCCATTTGGCCAGATGCGGTGACTAACCTTTCCATTTTTGCTTTTAAATCTTAGCTGAGAGCTTGTAAGTGAGTGCTAGGTTTTCTCTGTGTGTTGTATTAATTTGTTTTGTAATTTTCCCTATGGTTCTTGCACCCAGACCTGTCTGGGGTTAACTGCTTGTGGCTCTGGGGACAGCACAGCTTCCTGTGAGGGCCAGTGGCACCCAGGGCTGAGCATGTTGCAGGGTCATTGGATGTGTACCCGGTCCGGTATGAGAGTGCAGTTCCCTTCCGTGTTTTTAATATATATATATATATATATATATATATATATATATATATATATATATGTGTGTGTGTGTGTCTATATATGTGTACATATGTATTTATGTGTGTATATTTGTATTTACAGACATATATACACATATAAACACATAAATACATATGTATATATATAAAGCCACGCACAAATAAACACACACACATATATATGTGTGTATATATATATATATATATATGTATATATATATATATATATATATATATATATATATGTATATGTGTGTGTGCGCATTGGAGCTCTTTGCTGTCAAGTAGATGAAAACATGAAAAAACATATTTATGCATTATTTATATTTAATACTGTGTATTTACTGTAAATTTTTCACATTCCAATGTTCTGCACATAACAGAATATGTTATTTGTATTTCTAAATAGATATTCCTATATATAGCTGTATATATCTATACCTATATATAATTATATATATATATATATAGATACATATATATGTGTGTGTATAGATTTGTATATAGTACCAAAATATCATCAGATATATGTAGGAATATAATACTATTAGAAAGAGTATGAAGGAACTTACTCTTAATAAGAATACACAGATTAGTACTCAAGGTTTATAACTAGCAAATCTAGTTCAAATGGAACAGCATGTGATCATGAACTTGTGAAGCTAAATTAAAACATAACTTTTAATAAGTATATAGTAAAATTAGGAGATACATTAAAAACACTCTTAAGTAGCCTCCAGTAGTCAAAATCTTTATATAGGGCGTAGTATATTGTGTCAGGTATGAAACGTAGGTTGGAAATACGTAAAGATATTTACTGGTGTAGCTGAAATCAAGGATCTGTGTATTATACAGGCCTCATAAAGTTTTATTCAGTGGTGGTTCACCGTCAGAATATGGACTGTTTATAAGTTTGTAAAGTACTGTTCTGTCAGTTCATAAGTAGCCTTTTAATATCGAACGGAGCAGCAGCGGTATATGTCACTTAGCACAGTATTTCAATCTGGCTGTAATTTACTTCTACTCTTAGGGGCCCATTTATCACGCTCCGGATGGAGATCAAGGGCCCGTGTTTCTGGCGAGCCATTCAAGCATCTGCTAAGCGATATATCATTTAACACAATAGTTTCATTCTGGTTATATTGTGTTCGATGAGTTTGTGTAAAGATGCACTTGTGTTAACGTTTTAAGGTCATTCGTTTTTTTAATGGATCTCTTTACACATAGCCTTGTTAGTAAGAGAAACGACTTGTAGGATACTTCAGACGATTTGTTTGAGGATTTGTAGTTTTATTAGTCTCTTATTGATTAGATCACAAATACTCGTTTGATTTTTGTTGAGCCTTTTTGACAGCTTGTAAAATACATACATATATTAACTACAATCCCTCTTGATAATAGTAATAATGAGGTTAGTCGTCCACTATCAGCTGTTATCTTGTTGGTTAAACTTATTCTGTTATATAGTGGTTTAAATTACCCCACTAGTGGCTCACTGCGATTTATACTTAATACACATTAAACTAATGGTATTAGTTCTGACTTAACGTTAGTTCAAGAACCACCAGAGTTCACCAAATAATAGCAAAGTTACTCCTAAACCAAACTCTATCGTTTCCATGAATTGACACTAATCATTAATGTAGTAAATTGTCGACATTGACTACAGTAAAAGAAGGGTAGCTTAAGGCTGGCTAAAAACACAGTAGCTCCTAGGACTCCTCACCAAGACCCTGACCTTCCTGACATGTTTCGCCGTAAACCGGCTTTATCAAAGGAATGAGTGCTAATCTGTGTATTCTTATTAAGAGTAAGTTCCTTCATACTCTTTCTAAAAGTATTAATTGTCCTAATACACTAGCACCTATACCCTATACTAGTGAGAATATAGATTTTTTTTTCTATTTACTTAAAGCAGGGGTGTGCAATTGACAGCCCTCCAGATGTTAGGGCATTATGGGAGATGTAGTCCATAACATCTAGAGGGCCGATAGTTGCCCACCCCTGACTTAAAGGGTTATAATTAAGGTTTACTGTTATCTCATAAGTAGTGCCATTGGTTTCTTTGTTGAATATGTAGAACATGTATTTAAGAATAAATAGAACATATTCTGCTATGTGAAAAACATTGGAATGTGAAATATTCATATTTTTATGTCGGGTTAGTGCACTTGAAAATATGCGTTTGGGTGAGCTTGAGAGTGGGGTGTATTTTCACTTTTTTTTCCCTACATTGACTTCTATGTTGTATAGGTTATCACAAGCACAATATTCTAACTTCCGATTTTGCCGCGTATCGGGTGAGCACGCAAGCGATAACGTTTTATTTTCAACTTGTAATACGAGCGCAACTAGACACATGCAAAAAGTTTACTTCTAGCGCAGTTAGTGAGCGAGCGAAAGCGCTAAATAGCGCTTCTCTCATAATCAGGCCTTTAATATGGCACTCTTTTATACTTTTATTTAATTAATCATTTTGATGTATGTGACAATTAAATGCCTTTACTCCCACTGTGCCATAAATGAGAAACAGAAATCAAAGATTTGCAGAAAGTTGTTGAATGTATAAAGCTAAATTGTGTGAATGAAGATGCTTCGTATGTGGAATAGTATCAAATTGTAAAATAAAGTGTCTTCTTCAGTAACTACTGTATAATTTGTCAATCTCCTATGTGAAATTTGTCTATTCCCTTATTTTTGTCTAAAAAAAAGTTGGTAAACCTAATTAGGATCTCACCAAAACAAACTCATAAAGTTATTTCTATACTGAATGCCTATTCCAAAAACATGTAGTCTACTGGTGTAATGAGAAACAATGGACTTGATTTATCATGTGTCGAGCGGACATCGCTAAATGTGGACAGCATACGCCGTCCATATTTATCATTGCACAAACATTTAGCCAGAAATGCTTGTGGAATGCCACTCCTGCTCACTGGCGGCCAATCGGCCGCTAGCTGGGGCTGTCAATCATCCGGATCGGGATGAATTTAAATCGCCACCTTTTAGGTGGTGGAGAGGTTAAGGAGCAGCGGTTTTACAACCGCTGCTTCTTAACTTCTGTTTCCTGAAACGATGGGGCTTCGAAGCATCAGCCGCTGCTTAATAAATGGAGCCCTATGTCTAAAGAAAACAAATATAATGTCTACTTATGGAAGAAACTGAGTTTAGGAATTTTCAACCATATAAGTACATAAAAGTCTTCAAAACATAAGGTCAGATTTTATTCCTGTTAAGAAACTACGCATAAATTGTCTAGAAAAGTGCCCCAGGACTTTACTGGGAATATTTTACCAAAAAAAAAAAAAAAATGATTTGATAAGCTTATTCAACTGGAACAGAATCTATCCTATTTAAATATGAAAATACTCCGTTATGTAAGTACAAGTCACACAATGAGTAATTATAAATATATATAAGCTCTAGGCACATTTTCAACTGGAATTATTATTAATAATAATTATAAAAAGAGAAATGTTTCTCAAACACCAAAGTCAGAGATTTATGACAAGAAAAAGTAGGTGTAGAAGAAATATAGCAGGTCAAGGCACATACGTAAGAAATAATTATACAGTATATGATTCATTAGGACTGATGCATATTAATTGAATACTGTGAAATATATCATTCAGTGAGTAATGGTTATTGTTAATTACTGTTGTCATTTCACATGATCTTGTGTAATGTAAATGATTATATTTATCCTTATTCATGGTATTGGCTTTAACAACATTCTTCCTATCCCAGTACCTCTTAGTGATGTCTACAGATTATGTTAAACTTAAATCCTGCTACTAATGACTTATACATAGGTGTGTAGGCAGAAGCATATATTTGACTAAACTGATGTAAAATGGGGATGTAAATTTTGCTGAGCTTAACCCAACACACATCTTAAAATATGCTACTGATAAAGCTATAAGTGTCTCCTGAGGGCCAGGGGGGCACTAGCCCCTGAGCATAATGGCTTGGACCCTTTGTGCCCCTACAGCCACTCCACCCAGGACAAGACTAGGCTCTGCCCAACCTCGCCCACCATGCTTTCTGACCCTACTCATGACATGTCCTACCCTATCCATGATACATCTGCAACTCCGTCTGTGGCACCACCAACAAAACATCAGTGGGGCTTCAGGAAATGTTTGGAATTATGCATACATATAGGACCAGATTTTGAGTGGAGAGCAAAATTGTTCTTTTGCAAGAACAATATTTGCACTCTACACGTAATACTAGTGCACGCAAATGTGCGCTGGTATTATAGGTCATGTTCGCATTGTACGGAAGCATTGTGTTCACAAGAGCGCGCTTCAATAGGCTTCAATGGGAGCCACGTTCTGAGGCCGATAGACGCAGCACAGAACCTAGCACGGCGTAGGGGGAAAGTCACTCAGCGTTGGGAAGCATATTTAAAATATATATGTATATGAATATATACATATATATTTATGTGTTTATATGTGTATATTCAAATATTAACATATGAATATATTTGTATATAAGCATATACATATATATTTATATGTTTATATGTGTATATTCACATATTAACATATGAATATATTTGTATATAAGCATATACATATATATTTATGTGTTTATATGTGTATATTCAAATATTAACATATGAATATATTTGTATATAAGCATATACATATATATTTCAAGTTTAAACATAGTCCCCATAGACCGCAATGAAAAGACACTTTTCAGTGCCATTTTTTTTCTAACAGCTCACATCCGCTCACTTTAACACCTTATAAGTGCTTTGTATGGTTATATTTTAATAAAAAAAGATGCTCATATATTTTATATGTAAAAACAAACTATACTCTATTTTGGGGGGGCAATTTGGGGACATTTTTTGAATTAACCAGAGGTCTGGC
Source organism: Bombina bombina (assembly GCF_027579735.1). Classification (NCBI taxonomy): domain Eukaryota; kingdom Metazoa; phylum Chordata; class Amphibia; order Anura; family Bombinatoridae; genus Bombina; species Bombina bombina. The sequence continues at coordinate 820,441,524 of NC_069504.1, forward strand.
GAATTTGCTCCTTTACAGGTGCACGTTAAATTAGCGCTCCAATTGTTATCTAGCCCATAGAAGGAGTTTGGCAGTGGCCCCCTACTTTTGAGTATATGCCCCCCCTTATGTGGCTAGGGACACCGCTGACTAAATAAACAAGAAGGAAGTTCAATTTACCTTCACATTTGTGATAAAGGATTTAGCAGTTTAACTTTGTAATGAGAGTATCTTCTTTTTATTTATCTAATGTTTATGTTAAAGTGAAAGTAAATCCTAGTGTTTGTGAAACGCTAGGATTGACCATTGGAACAAATAAATTGGATTTTCATTCATGAAGTATAAAATGCTTCAAGCATAAAGCTCCTTTATTTGTTTCAAGCGTTTGCCGCACTGAGCTGCTCAGGCAGCCCACGGAAGAACGCTGTTTTGCAAAGAGGTGACGTTTCCGACCACCATTTAGCAAATAGCATACAGGAAATCCGGCGCCACAAAGTGCCAAGCCAGATTTCCCACACAGCTATTGGCTAAGAGGTAAAAACATCACCTCTCAAGCAAAACAGCGTTCTGTCGTGGGCTGCCTGAGCAGTTCAGTGCGGCGAACGCTTGAAACAAATAAAGGAGCTGTCTGCATGAAGTATTTTATACTTCACGAATGAAAGTCCCCTTTATTTTTTCCAACGGTCAATCCTAGCGTTTCACAAATGCTAGGACTGACTTTCACTTTAAGTTACAACTACACAGATATATTGTAGTGAGCAATGTTCACTAAGAAGCCTCACAAAGATAATGGAACATGAAACCCAAAACGTTTCTTTCATGATTCAGGCAGAATATACAATTTCAAATAACTTTTTAGTTTAGTTATATTGTCAAATTTTCCTTGTTCGCTTGGTATCTTTTGTTGAAAAGCAGGGATGGAAGCTCAGGAGAGTGCACGTGTCGGGAGCACTATATGGCTGCAGTTTTGCAGTAAATAATGTTATCCATTTGCAAGAGAACTAGTTGGCATCACTATTTCCTGCCTTGTAGTGCTCCAGACTCCCACATAAGGATCTCTTAAACAAAGAATACCATGTGAACAAAGCAAATTTGATAATAAAAACTAATTTGAAACTATTTTTTTTTAAATGGTTTGCGCTGTTTAAATCACAAAAGAAAATTAGGGGGTTTCATATCTCTTTAAAGGGACAGTCTATGCCAAAAAATGTAATTGTTTAAAAAGATAGATAACGCATTTACTACCCATTCCCCAGTTTTACACAACCAACATTGTTATATTAATATACTTCCTGCTTGTTTCTAAGCCCCTGCAGTCTGCCTTTATCTAAATGCATTTTATTAGGTTTACACAGCAAGACAGCGCTAGTTCATGAGTGTGATACAGACAACATTGTGCTCACTCCAGGGGAGTTATTTGTAAATAGCACTGAGATAAGGAGGCAGTCTGCAGAGGCTTAGATACAAGGTAATCACAGAGGTAAAAGGTATATAAATATAACCATGTTGGTTATGCAAAACTTGGAAATGGGTAATAAAAGGATGATCTATCTTTTTAAACAAACATTTTGGAGTAGACTGTCCCTAAGTTCACCTACAGAGCACTTCTGGATAAGACAAAGGGCATATGCGTGTAGCCACCAATACCCATCACCAGCAGTGCTTTGCTGCACCTGTGCCTACCCAGTTATGCTCTTCAACAAAGGATACCAAGATAACAAAGTAAATGTAAACGTAGAAGTACATAGAAAAGTATTTTAAAATGTGCATGCTCTGTCTGAATCATTAAAGTTTAATTTTGGCTTTAATGTCCTTTTACCTTCTTGCAATGCATTTGTTTGTGGAACTAATATCTACTGAAGAACAGTGTTTAACAATGTCGATGATTAAGACAAATTTATTTTTGGATTTTAAAAATAATTTGCAGTGAATGGAATCACATATTGAATGGCGTTTCTAATATAATCTTATAATTTTACTGTATACATGGAGCCTAATGTCCCATGTTTACAATGAGAAAAAAATTATTGTCGAGTTTTGTCATGGTCTAATTTTTGGGTTCTTAGTAACATCCCTTATTCCACTATATAACTTAAAGGGATGGTAAACACCAACATTTTTTTGATTGTTTAAAAAGATAGATAATCCCTTTATTTACCATTCCCCAGTTTTGCATAACCAACACAATTTTATTAATATACATTTTTGACCTCTGTGATTACTTTGTATCTAAGCTTCTGCTGACTGCCTCCGTATCTCAAATCTTTTGACAGACTTGCATTTCAGGCAATTAGTGCTAACTCTTAAATAATTCCACGGCATGAGAACAAAGTTATCTATATGGCACACATGAACTAACGCCCTCTAACTGTGAACAACTAAGAGTTGGCCCTCAAGGGCTTAGAAATTAGCATATGAGCATAGGTTTAGGTTTTAACTAAGAATACCAAGAGAACAAAGCAAATTAAAAGTAAATTGGAAAGTTGTTTAAAATTACATGCCCTATCTATATTATGAAGGTTTAATTTGGACTTTACTGTCCCTTTAAATCAAGATACCTATACCGTACTGTGTGTGCATAGGTAGTTGCCTTGTTTGCATTAATGTTAGCACCAGCTTTGGTTGCCTAGGTAGGCAGATGGATGGAGAGAATTAATCAATTATTTTTTGTGCCTTTTGGATTAGCAGACAATCTAAGTGAAATGTATCCAAAAATACCACCCAATTTCAAATACCCATATTACACTGTTTGTGGAATTTGGTATGTAGGTATGACAAGGCACTTGTAAGTTCCCAGCAGTTCTATAATTAGCCTAAAGGTGGTTTTTGATTGATGGTGCTAAATCCTTCTGGGGCGAGTTTACATATACGCGTCGCTCGCCAAAGCCGGCGTTGACTATTTTTAGACGAATGTAGCGATTACATACAGTATATGGTGCTGCATACAAGTGCGGCGCATATATTTAACCCGTCGCCCGCTATTTTTACTCCCATAAACTAACATGGAACCGGCGTCTCAAGTCGGTATCACATATTCAGCGCAAGGATTTATGTGGCGAAAATTTGAGAAATTTTACTGCATTTTCACCTCGCCACACTAACATAGGCAGGCGCAGAAAGCCTTGCGCTGAGTATATAAGCACCGTAACTCCCTGGAAGTTTTAACAAACACCTAACGCATCTGCAATATGTACCACTAAACCGCCATCCCCCCACCGCGATAACTAAATAAATGTATTTACCCCTAATCCGCCAACCCCCACATAGCAAAGTACCTAATAAAGTTATTAACCCCTAATCCACCACCCACCCAAAATGCAAAGTATCTAATTTCACTATTAACCCCTAATCCACCATCCCCCCCACAACGCTAACTACCTAATTAACATATTAACCCCTAAACCGCCATTCCCCCACAACGCAATCTACCTAATTAACCTATTAACCCCTAAACTGCCATCCCCGACAACACAAATTATTATTCACAAAGCCCCCTAGCCTAACACCCCCTAAGTTAACCCCAATTACATAAAATAAAAAAAGACTATATTCTTCAAAAATTAATTAAAAATTACCAAAATAAAAAAATCCCAATTTAAATTAAAATAAAAAATCCTAACATTAGATTAAAAAAAAAAAAAAACTCAGATTAAATTAAAATACAAAATCTAATATTACAAAAAATAAAAGAATCTAAAATTACAGAAAAAATAAACAAAATTACCCAAAATAAAAAACTTTAAACCTAATCTAATACCCCTATAAAAACAATAAGCCACCCCAAAATAAAAACACCATCTTATCTAAGAATAAACTACCAATAGCCAATATTCAAATCAGCCAATTTCAGTAGCTCTCATCCTATTGGTTGATATGAAAATTTCAGCCAATAGGAATGCAAGGTACCCCAGTATAAAAGGGGTACCTTGCATTCAATCTTCAGTGTACGGCGGACAATCGCATGAAGAGGACCTCCATGCCGCCGAAGACTGCTGCCGCCGAAGACTGCTCTGCGCCTCAGAAGACTGCTCCGCACCTCCGGGAAGAAGATAGAAGATGGTCCCGCTATTGATGAAGATGGATCCGCCTGGATGAAGACTTTTCTCCGCCTGGAAAAAGATGGATGTCCGGACTTCAGGAATGGTGAGTATATTTTTTGGGGTTAGTTTGTATTTTTTTTTTATGTAAAAGAGCTGTTAAACCTACAAAGGGCCCTTTTAAGGACTATTGGTAGTTTAGTGTTAGATTAGGGGGTGTTTTTATTTTGGGGTGGCTTTTTTATTTTTATAGGGGTATTAGATTAGGTTTAAAAAAAATTATTTTGAATAATTTTGTTCATTTTTTTCTGTAATTTTAGCTTTTATTTTATTTTTTGTAATAATAGATTTTGTATTTTAATTTAATTTAATCTTACGGTTTTTTTAATGTAATGTTAGGATTTTTTATTTTAATGTTAAATTAGGATTTTTTTATTTTGTTAATCTTTAATTTTTAAAATAAGTATTTTTTATTTTATGTGTAGTTAATTGGGGTTAATTTAGGTTGTGTTAGGTTAGGGGGCTTAGTGATTAGATAAATACTTTGCGTTGTGGGGGGATGGCGGTTTAGGAGTTAAAAGTTTAATTAGGTAGATTGCGTTGTTGGGGGTTGGTGGATTAGGGGTAAATAGTTTTAATAGGTAGTTTGCGATGTGGGGCGATTGCGGTTTAGGGGTTAATATTATTCATAGGTACTTTACTTTGTGGGGGGATGGTGGATTAGGGGTTAATACATTTATTAGGTAGTTTGAGATGTGGGGTGATGGCGGATTAGGGGTTAAAAAATGTGTTAGGTAGTTTGCAATGTGGGGGAATGGCGGATTAGGGGTTAATACATTTATTATTAGTTGCTATGTGGGGGGATGGCGGATATAGGGGTTTTGACATGTCCGGTTCATTTTTGGGAGGCGGGTTAGATTTTTACGGGCGATTTAAACTTTTTTTGTTTTTTTCCTTAGGTGCCGGCAGATCATATACTGCTGTAAGTCACTGGTGACTCCAGAAATGTCTATTTCCACACATTTCTGTACCTCAACGGTTTATCCGATTTACGGCAGTATCTGATCTGCCGGCACCGTATATGTGATTCACCCGATGTGCTAGGTGAACTTACGGGCAGCATGGGTTTCAGCAGTTGCACTGAAACCTACCCCATACATGTAATCTCGCCCTGGGAGTCACAAAATAACCTTTCTGCATTGTTCCTAAAGAATATAATTATGGTCACTCTTATTCCTCTTCTTTCATTGCCTTTATATTATGTTGCATTGAGTTGAAATATGCTTTAAACTACCTGACATTGGATAAAAAACATTTTGACAATGATTCTTCAATCTTGCAAAATTCATAAAACAAAAAAAAATGTTCTGTTGTAGTTTTATAGCTAATTTAATGCAATTCTTTACATCACTGAATTATAAAGTGAGATTAATTTTTATTATAATTATTATGATTTTTTTTGTAAAATGCCATTAGTTCCATAGTGTTGGGTGGGCGAGTAGGGGTACAAAATATGCCTAATAAAACAGCCTCTTTATTATTAGGATGCGAAATGCGTTGCATGCTTTGAATAAACATTTTTTTTATATTGGATTATTCCTTGTCTGATTTTAATGTGCGCTCACCATGGAAGTATTTGCCATTTCTGCTATTGGGATTTCAGCAAGTTGGTTGCTGTATGTCTCTTTGTTTTTGGAATGTTCCTGTTACCAGTGTTACAGCAAGGTGGTTGCTGGGAAGTCCAGCACATCCACTGTTTTTCAGTTCCTCTCAATTTGCCCCATGGTTTAGTTTTGTTTTCTAGACTCTAAAGACTCCATTGGTCAGGCTGAATTTGAAAGGAGAAGCCTGAGTTTTCGGTGAATGCATCCTTACAACATGACCTTCAGGTCATTTATATTCATTTATTTAATTTACTTATCACATCTGACTTTTTATGGACTTAGTTAAGTGAACATTTTAAATATTTTATGTTATTATTTCTCAATTATGTTTTGTATTTTTTGGATGGAAGTGAACCCCTATAGTTAAAGTTATCAACATAATTTCATATTACTTTCTGTATTAGGAGTACACAAACAATACCCTATATTTAATAAAACTTCTTTGTGAAATTAATATCTCATGGAAAAAACATCAAAAATGGAAAATATTTGTACTTGCTTCTTGTCACATCTTTTAGTTATGAGCCACTTTATATTATTATCAATGGTGCAGCATGTATTTCATAACCTTTCACCTCTTGGGGAATCCCTTGTGAAGGTTACTGACATTACAAAAATCCCTTCAAAATGTAACAGAACAAACAAAACAAAATGAAAAAAAACTCCTTGTATGAAACAGCCCATGTTAAAAAAACAAAACTTGAAAACAAACAATTAAAAGAGAAATAAAAACACAACCTCATCAGCTATAAAACATGACTGTGAGGTGACATACACTACAAGAACAAAATAATCTTTATTAATTCCATATGTTAGGCCTAAATGTTGGTATAAAATTCCAACCACGCCTCTAGAACACCCACAGCCAGGGTCTCGTTCCTGTCTGCAAGATAGTGGCTTCTTTAGAAATGACATTTAATGGGGAGCTTTCTAATAGGTTCACCAAGAGGGCAGGAGCCGCAGGACCAGCTGTGTTGGGGTGGGTTGCAGTGTGTTGTGGGCAGGTTATGAGTGCTGTGCGCAGGTCCAGGTGGAGCTGGGGCACGCCTGGACAGAGTGGTCATGGGAAAATGAGTGTTTACTACCACTTGGGGGTGAACATGGAAGGCTAGTGCCTCACTTGACCCCACTTCTTGACACCACTGGTGGAAAATCACTGAGACACAGTTGGTTTTACCTAGTGACACTACTTATACCATCTCTGATCTGGAACAATTGGTGCTAATAATGATAGACAAACAAAATAGAAGAAAAGTGAGCCCAGAAGAAAAAAACAAACAACTTTAGTGTATTTAAAATCCAACCAAGTTAATAATTGAAATCATAGGAACCACACTCGCAATAAAAACCCTCCCAATATAAGAGGTATTGTAAAAGTATAAAGAGCTATGCCACTGCTGCAATAGTCCTACCTGTAAGTCCTGATGTCTCAATGCAACACTTGTTAGAGTATTCAAGGGTCCATCAACCAACAGTCATAAGTAGTGTCCTGCTGTTACCACAGCCAGTGGCAGTTCCATGCACCTACAAACGCACGTGTAGAACCCTGTAGAGCTGTGAAGCTCAGAGAATGCTCTTCCAAGCAGATCCATACAGTATTTTTCTCTTTCTTTTTCACCATCTTTGTTAGCCACCCTCTATTTTAAAGTTCTAGAACCACCACTGCCCACAGCAAGTCTGGCAGAGATGTGACTCTAAAAACTTTCACAGGACGCAGACTAACATTGCGTAGATGGCATGCACACCATATAAAGGAATTCAAAGGGACAGTCTACAATATAATTGTTATTGTTTTAAAAGATAGATAATCCCTTTATTACCCATTCCTCAATTTTGCATAACCAACACAGTTATATTAATATACTTTTAACCTCTGTGATTACCTTGTTTCTAAGAATATTCTTCCAGCCCCCTGATCACATGACTGTGACTGTTTATTATCCATTGTCTTAAATTTAGCATTTAAAGTTTAATTTTGACTAGACTGTCCCTTCAACTCCTTTAGCGTCTCTGTGCCAGCAATGGAATACACTCAGAACGTATCAGATAGCATCACTTTGTGGGTGTGGCCTGACACATTTTTTTAGGGCTCCTCCCTACTTCATCAGAGGCAACCAAGAGGAGCCCTATGAAACACATCAGGCCATGCCGACAAAGTGACACTATCAGATACGTTCTCAGAGTTTTCCATTGCACATGCTTTTACAATAACTCATTTGTTGTGAGGGATTCAATAGCGAGTGCGGTTCTTATGATTACATTTATTAAAGTGGTTGGATTTTAAAACACTACACTTGTTTTTTGTTTTTTTTCTATTTTCTTCTTTTTTTGTTTGTTTGTCATAAATCATTTTGCAAATCGTTGTGGTTGTAATCATTGCTTTCCATGTGACTTGTGGTTCACATTACTGTGCAAGATAACCTGTATGTGTAGGGAATACAATTTAAAAAAAGTTTCCAATTTATTTATATTATCAAATTTACATCATACTCATATTATTCTTTGTTAAAGGGACAGTCTACTCTAGAATTGTTATTGTTTTAAAAGATAGATAATCCCTTTTTCTCTTGTTAAGTGTATCCAGTCCACGGATCATCCATTACTTGTGGGATATATTCCCTTCCCAACAGGAAGTTGCAAGAGGATCACCCACAGCAGAGCTGCTATATAGCTCCTCCCCTCACATGTCATATCCAGTCATTCTCTTGCAAGCCTCAACTAGATAGGAGGTCGTGAGAGGACTGTGGTGTTTTATACTTAGTTTATTTCTTCAATCAAAAGTTTGTTATTTTTAAATGGCACCGGAGTGTGCTGTTTTTTCTCAGGCAGTATTTGGAAGAAGAATCTGCCTGCGTTTTCTATGATCTTAGCAGAAGTAACTAAGATCCACTTGCTGTTCTCACACATTCGGAGGAGTGAGGTAACTTCAGAAAGGGAATGGCGTGCAGGTTTCCTGCAACTAAGGTATGTGCAGTAAAATATTTTTCTAAGGAATGGAATTGACTAAGAAAATGCTGCTGATACCGAAGTAATGTAAGTAAAGCCTTAAATACAGTGGTAGCGACTGGTATCAGGCTTATTAATAGAGATATATACTCTTCAAAAAATGTGTTTTAAAACGTTTGTTGGCATGTTTAATCGTTTTTTAACGTACATTTGGTGATAAAACTTATTGGGGCATAATTTTTTCCACATGGCTGGCTAATTTCTGCATAGAAACAGTTAACTGAGGCTTCCCACTGTTGTAATATGAGTGGGAGGGGCCTATTTTAGCGCTTTTTTGCGCAGTAAAAATTCAGACTCAGACTTCCTGCTTCTTCCTGCATGATCCAGGACTTCTCTAGAGGGCTCAAAAGGCTTCAAAAGTCATATTGAGGGAGGTAAAAAGTCACAGCAGAGCTGTGACAGTGTGTGTGACTGCTTTAAAAAACGTTTTTTTCTATTGTTATTCCGTTTTGGGTATTAAGGGGTTAATCATCCATTTGCAAGTGGGTGCAATGCTCTGCTAACTTAATACATTTACTGTGAAAATTTGGTTGATATCACTGCTTTGGTTCATTGCTATTTCAACTTGAGACAGGTTTTGTGCTTCTTAAAGGCGCAGTAGCGTTTTTTTTATTTTGCTTGTAAACTTGTTGTAAAGTGTTTTTCAAGCTTGCCAGTCTTATTGCTAGTCTGTTTAAACATGTCTGACATAGATGAATCTACTTGTTCATTATGTCTGAAAGCCAGTGTGGAGCCCCATAGGAATATGTGTACTAAATGAATTGATTTCACTTTAAATAATAAAGATCAGTCTTTATCTATAAAAGAATTATCACCAGACGACGAGGGGGAAGTTATGCAGACTAACTCTCCTCACGTGTCAGTACCTTCGACTCCCGCTCAGGGGGTGCATGCTATTATGGCGCCAAGTACATCAGGGATGCCCATAGCAATTACTTTACAGGACATGGCTACAATCATGAATAATACCCTGTCAGAAGTATTATCTAGATTGCCAGAATTGAGAGGCAAGCGCAATAGCTCTGGGATTAGGAGAGATGCAGAGCGCGCAGGTGCTGTAAGAGCCATGTCTGATACTGCGTCACAGTTTGCAGAAAATGAGGACGGAGAGCTTCATTCTGTGGGTGACGGATCTGATCCGGGGAAACCTGATTCAGAGATCTCTAATTTTAAATTTAAGCTTGAGAACCTCCGCGTATTGCTTGGGGAGGTTTTAGCTGCTCTGAACGACTGTAACACAGTTGCAATTCCAGAGAAATTGTGTAGGCTGGATAGATACTATGCGGTGCCGGTTTGTACTGATGTTTTTCATATACCTAAAAGGCTTACAGAAATTATTAGCAAGGAGTGGGATAGACCTGGTGTGCCCTTTTCCCAATAGATGCCACTACACTGGACTTATGGCAAACGGTCCCTAAGGTGGAGGGAGCAGTTTCTACTTTAGCAAAGCGTACCACTATCCCAGTTGAGGACAGTTGTGCTTTTTCGGATCCAATGGATAAAAAATTAGAAGGTTACCTTAAGAAAATGTTTGTTCAACAAGGTTTTATCCTGCAGCCCCTTGCATGCATTGCGCCTGTCACTGCTGCTGCGGCATTCTGGTTTGAGTCTCTGGAAGAGGCCATTCACACAGCTCCATTGGATGAAATTATGGACAAGCTTAAATCACTTAAGCTAGCTAACTCATTTGTTTCTGATGCCATTGTACATTTGACTAAACTAACGGCTAAGAACTCCGGATTCGCCATCCAGGCGCGGAGGGCGCTATGGCTTAAATCCTGGTCAGCTGACGTGACTTCTAAATCTAAATTACTTAATATTCCTTTCAAGGGGCAGCCCTTATTCGGGCCCGGCTTGAAAGAAATTATTGCTGACATTACTGGAGGTAAGGGTCATACCCTTCCTCAGGACAGGGCCAAATCAAAGGCCAAACAGTCTAATTTTCGTGCCTTTCGAAATTTCAAGGCAGGAGCAGCATCAACTTCCTCCGCTCCAAAACAGGAAGGAACTGTTGCTCATTCCAGACAGGCCTGGAAACCTAACCAGTCCTGGAACAAGGGCAAGCAGGCCAGAAAACCTGCTGCTGCCCCCAAGACAGCATGAAGGAACGGCCCCCTATCCGGAAACGGATCTAGTGGGGGGCAGACTTTCTCTCTACGCCCAGGCATGGGCAAGAGATGTCCAGGATCCTTGGGCGTTGGAGATCATATCTCAGGGATATCTTCTGGACTTCAAGGCTTCTCCTCCTCAAGGGAGATTTCATCTTTCAAGGTTATCAGAAAACCAGATAAAGAAAGAGGCATTCCTAAGCTGTGTACAAGACCTCCTAGTAATGGGGGTAATCCACCCAGTTCCGCGGACGGAACAAGGGCAGGGATTTTATTCAAATCTGTTTGTGGTTCCCAAGAAAGAGGGAACCTTCAGACCAATCTTGGACCTAAAGATCTTAAACAAATTCCTAAGAGTTCCATCATTCAAAATGGAAACTATTCGGACCATCCTACCCATGATCCAAGAGGGTCAGTACATGACCACAGTGGACTTAAAGGATGCCTACCTTCACATACCGATTCACAAAGATCATCATCGGTTCCTAAGATTTGCCTTTCTAGACAGGCATTACCAATTTGTAGCTCTCCCTTTTGGGTTGGCTATGGCCCCAATAATCTTTACAAAGGTTCTGGGCTCACTTCTGGCGGTTCTAAGACCGCGAGGTATAGCGGTGGCTCCGTATCTAGACGACATCCTGATACAGGCGTCAAGTTTTCAAATTGCCAAGTCTCATACAGAGATAGTTCTGGCATTTCTGAGGTAGCATGGGTGGAAAGTGAACGTGGAAAAGAGTTCTCTATTGCCACTCACAAGAGTCTCCTTCCTAGGGACTCTGATAGATTCTGTAGAAATGAAAATTTACCTGACGGAGTCCAGGTTATCAAAACTTTTTAATGCTTGCCGTGTCCTTCATTCCATTCCACGCCCGTCAGTGGCTCAGTGCATGGAAGTAATCGGCTTAATGGTAGCGGCAATGGACATAGTGCCATTTGCGCGCCTGCATCTCAGACCGCTACAATTGTGCATGCTAGGTCAGTGGAATGGGGATTACTCAGATTTGTCCCCTCTACTAAATCTGGATCAAGAGACCAGAGATTCTCTTCTCTGGTGGCTATCTCGGGTCCATCTGTCCAAGGGTATGACCTTTCGCAGGCCAGATTGGACGATTGTAACAACAGATGCCAGCCTTCTAGGCTGGGGCGCAGTCTGGAACTCCCTGAAGGCTCAGGGATCATGGACTCAGGAGGAGAAACTCCTCCCAATAAATATTCTGGAGTTAAGAGCAATATTCAATGCTCTTCTAGCTTGGCCTCAGTTAGCAACACTGAGTTTCATCAGATTTCAGTCGGACAACATCACGACTGTGGCTTACATCAACCATCAAGGGGGAACCAGGAGTTCCCTAGCGATGTTAGAAGTCTCAAAGATAATTCGCTGGGCAGAGTCTCACTCTTGCCACTTGTCAGCGATCCACATCCCAGGCGTGGAGAACTGGGAGGCGGATTTTCTAAGTCGTCAGACTTTTCATCCGGGGGAGTGGGAACTCCATCCGGAGGTGTTTGCTCAACTGGTCCATCGTTGGGGCAAACAAGAACTGGATCTCATGGCGTCTCGCCAGAACGCCAAGCTTCCTCGTTACGGATCCAGGTCCAGGGACCCGGGAGCGACGCTGATAGATGCTCTAGCAGCTCCTTGGTTCTTCAACCTGGCTTGGTTCTTCAACCTGCCAAGATCAAACAGGAGAGAGCATCAGTGATTCTGATAGCGCCTGCGTGGCCACGCAGGACCTGGTATGCAGACCTAGTGGACATGTCGTCCTGTCCACCATGGACTCTACCTCTGAGGCAAGAGCTGCTAATACAAGGTCCTTTCAATCATCCAAATCTAATTTCTCTGAGACTGACTGCATGGAGATTGAACGCTTGATCCTATCAAAGCGTGGCTTCTCCGAGTCAGTTATTGATACCTTAATACAGGCACGAAAGCCTGTTACCAGGTAAATCTACCATAAGATATGGCGTAAATACCTGTATTGGTGTGAATCCAAGAGTTACTCATGGAGTAAGGTTAGGATTCCTAGGATATTGTCCTTTCTCCAAGAGGGTTTGGAAAAAGGCTTATCAGCTAGTTCGTTAAAGGGACAGATCTCTGCTCTGTCTATTCTTTTGCACAAGCGTCTGGCAGAAGTTCCAGACGTCCAGGCTTTTTGTCAGGCTTTGGCTAGGATTAAGCCTGTGTTTAAAACTGTTGCTCCTCCGTGGAGCTTAAACTTGGTTCTTAAAGTTCTTCAAGGAGTTCCGTTTGAACCCCTTCATTCCATTGATATTAAACTTTTATCTTGGAAAGTTCTGTTTTTGATGGCTATTTCCTCAGCTCGAAGAGTCTCTGAGTTATCTGCCTTACATTGTGATTATCCTTATCTGATTTTCCATTCAGACAAGGTAGTTCTGCGTACTAAACCTGGGTTTTTACCTAAGGTGGTTTCTAACAGGAATATCAATCAAGAGATTGTTGTCCCATCATTGTGCCCTAATCCTTCTTCAAAGAAGGAACGTCTTTTACATAATCTGGACGTAGTCCGTGCCTTGAAGTTCTACTTACAGGCAACTAAAGATTTTCGTCAAACATCTGCCCTGTTTGTTGTTTACTCTGGGCAGAGGAGAGGTCAAAAGGCTTCGGCAACTTCTCTCTCCTTTTGGCTTAGAAGCATAATACGCTTAGCCTATGAGACTGCTGGACAGCAGCCCCCTGAAAGGATTACAGCTCATTCTACTAGAGCTGTGGCTTCCACCTGGGCCTTTAAAAATGAGGCCTCTGTTGAACAGATTTGCAAGGCTGCGACTTGGTCTTCGCTTCACACTTTTTCAAAATTTTACAAATTTGACACTTTTGCTTCTTCGGAGGCTGTTTTTGGGAGAAAGGTTCTACAGGCAGTGGTTCCTTCCGTTTAAGTTCCTGCCTTGTCCCTCCCATCATCCGTGTACTTAAGCTTTGGTATTGGTATCCCACAAGTAATGGATGATCCGTGGACTGGATACACTTAACAAGAGAAAACATAATTTATGCTTACCTGATAAATTTATTTCTCTTGTAGTGTATCCAGTCCACGCCCCACCCTGTCCTTTTAAGGCAGGTCTAAATTTTTAATTAAACTACAGTCACCACTGCACCCTATGGTTTCTCCTTTCTCGTCTTGTTTCGGTCTAATGACTGGATATGACATGTGAGGGGAGGAGCTATATAGCAGCTCTGCTGTGGGTGATCCTCTTGCAACTTCCTGTTGGGAAGGGAATATATCCCACAAGTAATGGATGATCCGTGGACTGGATACACTACAAGAGAAATAAATTTATCAGGTAAGCATAAATTATGTTATTACCCATTCCCAAGTTTTGGATAACCAACACATGAGTTATATTAATATTTTTTTTACCTCTGTAATTACCTTGTATCTAAGCATCTGCAAATTGCTCCTTATTTCAGTTCTTTATGGCACACATGAACTAACGCCCTCTAGCTGTGAAAAGCTGAAAAAATGCCCTGCGATAAGAGGCGATCTTCAAGGGCATAGAAATTTGCATATGAGCCTACCTAGTTTTAGCTTTCAACAAAGAATACCAAGAGAACATAGATAATTTGATAATAAAAGTAAATTGAAAAGTTGTTTAAAATTGCATGCCCTATCTGAATCATGAAAGTTTAATTTTGACTAGACTGCCCCTTTAAACAGATATCCAGATGACAGGAAATAGTGCTGCCATCTAGTGCTCTTGTATAACATTGTTGCAAAACTGCTGCCATATATTACTGCTGACATTTTTTGTTCATGATTCAGATAGAACATACAATTTTAAACAACTTTTCATTTTATTTCTATTATCAAATTTCCTTTGTTTGCAGTTATCCTTTGTTGAAAAGCAGGAAGGTGAGTTCAGTAACATGCACATATATGACGGCAGTTTTGCAACAATTTTATACATTAGCAAGAGCACTAGATGGCAACACTATTGCCTGTCATGTATTGCTGCAGACGTGTGCGTGCTACCTATCTAGATATCTATTTAAAGGGACACTGAACCCAAATTTTTTCTTTCGTGATTCAGATAGAGCCTGACATTTTAAGAAACTTTCTAATTTACTCCTATTATCAATTTTTCTTCATTCTCTTGCTATCTTTATTTGAAAAAGAAGGCATCTAAGCTGTTTTTTTGGTTCAGAACTCTGGACAGCACTTTTTTAATGGTGGATGAATTTATCCACCAATCAGCAAGGACAACCCAGGTTGTTCACCAAAAATGGGCCAGCATCTAAACTTACATTCTTGCATTTCAAATAAAGATACCAAGAGAATGGAAGAAAATTTGCTAATAGGAGTAAATTAGAAAGTTGCTTAAAATGTCATGCTCTATCTGAATCACTAAAGAAAAAATTTGGGTTCAGTGTCCCTTTAACAAAGAATAACATGTGAATGATGCAAATTTGATAATAGAAGTAAATAGGAAACTTTTTTTTTTTAAATTGTCATCTCTATCTGAATCATAAGAAGAAAAATGTGGTTTTCGTGTCCATTTAAAGGGACAGTCTAGTCAAAATTAAACTTTCATGATTCAGATAGGGCATGCAATTTTAAACAACTTTCCAATTTACTTCTATTATCTAATTTGCTCAATTCTTTAGATATCCTTTGTTGAAGAAATAGCAATGTACATGTGTGAGCCAATCACACAAGGCCTTTATGTGCAGCAACCAATCAGCAGCTACTGAGCATATCTAGATATGCTTTTCAGCAAGTGATATCAAGAGAATGAAGCAAATTAGATAATAGAAGTAAATTAGAAATTTGTTTAAAATGACATGCTCTTTCTAAATCATGAAAGAAAAAAATTGGGTTTCATGTCCCTTTAAGTTGTAGCATTTTCATACAAAAAAGTATTTTAGCATGCTTAAATGGACGGGAAAACCCAAACTTTTCTTTCATGATTTGGAAAGAACATACAATTTTTAAACAACTTTCCAATTTATCTCCATGATCAAATTAGCTTTGATCTCTTGTTATCCTTTGCTGAAGGAACAGCATTTTACTATTGGCAGCACGATGAACACATCTAGTTAGCCAATCACAAGAGACAAATGTGTGCAGGCACCAATTAGCAGTAGCTCCCAATAGTGTAGAATATGTGCATATTCTTTTTCAACAAGGGATACCAAGAGAACAAAGCACATTTGAAAATAGAAGTGAATTTAAAAGTGTCTTAAAATGACATGTTCTATCTGAATCATGCAAGTTTAATTTTAATTTTCCTATCCCTTTAAATAGTGCTCTTTTATATGCACAAAATATATTTTTAAGTGTAATGTCCTTATGATAAGGGGTTTGCTAAAAAAACAAAATACTTATGGGAAGCAGCAGAAACTCAAGGTTCATCTATTTTTCTTTTAACTTAGTTAATGCTTCTTCAAGGTCTGCTAGATGTCTGCTTGCACAGTGGAATCTGAATGTAGGCCACTGGTAATGCATTAAGAAAGATAAAATATAAATGGTACAGGAACATAGGGTGTCTGCGCTGAGAAGGGGAAGCCTGTGACACCAGCTTTCAATTAAAATACATTTAGACATCCATCTTCTACCACTTGTGTAATTCTGACTTGCTCTGAAAACAAGTGTAAAAATGGGACACCGTATTGTGTCTGACAATAAAAGATATTTGCAGTCATAACTGAGCTTAAAGGGACACTAAACCCAATTTTTTTCCTTTAATGATTCAGATAGAGGGGCATATCTATCAAGCTCCGTGTTTCGGGCGAGCCTTCAGGCTCGCCAGAAACACCAGTTATGAAGCAGCGGTCTAAAGACCGCTGCTCCATAACCTGTCTGCCTGCTCTGAGGAGGAGGACAGACATCGCCACAATTCAACCCGATCGAATACGATCAGGTTGATTGACATTCCCTTGCTAGCGGCCGATTGGCCGCGAATCTGCAGGGGGCGGCGTTGCACCAGCAGTTCACAAGAGCATCTGGTGCAATGCTGAATGCGGAGAGTGTGTTGCTCTCCGCATTCAGCGATGTCTGTCAGACATGATCCGCTGATCGGATCATGTCGGACAGACACATAATAAATAGGTCCCAGAGCATGCAATTTTAAGCAACTTTCTAATTTACTCCTTTCATCAATTTTCTTTGTTCTTTTGCTATCTTTATTTAAAAAGCAGGACTGTAATGCTTAGTAGCTGGCCTATTTGTGGTTCAAAATCTGGGTTATGCTTGCTTATTGGTTTGTTTGCTAAATGTAACCACCAATAAGTAAGTGCTATCCAGGTTGCTGAACCTAAAATGGGCTGGCTCCAGAGATTTACATTTTAAATAAAGATAGCAAGAGAACGAAGAAAATTTGATAATAGGAGTAAATTTAAAAGTTGCTTCAAATTGCATGCTCTATCCGAATCATGAAAGAAAAATATTGGGTTTAGTATTCCTTTAAAGGGATATAAAAGAAAAGTGCAAACATAAAATAGCATTTTATTATCGTTTTGTTGATTACATATATCAATGTGTTAAACCCCATCAAAGTAGTTTAATGCTTAACATTGCTTAAAATTGCATGTTCTTTCTGAATCACAAATGTTTAATTTTGTCTTTACTGTCCCTTTAAAGTTTTTTTGTCATTGGTTAATGAACCAATAATTATCACTGAATTTATGCTAAATTAACATACAAAAACAACAAACAGTACTAGTGCATAATTATAGACCAATCATAACATGTAGAGAAATACTTATATTAAAGACAGATTTTATTTGTATATACTATATGATGCATCAAACAAAACACCAGGAGAAAGAGAAGGTAGAGAGGAGAGATAATAGATAGATGGAAGGGATAGAAAAGGGAAACCACAGAAGGAGAAAAAGGGGAGAGAGGACAGAGAAGAGAGGAGGAGAGAGAGAAAAGGAAGAGAGAAATCACAGTTGGACAGAGAGAAGAGATGGCAGAAAGAGACAGCAGAGGAAGAGGAATAAGAGAGAGAAAAGAGAAATATCTGAAGGAGAGAATGGAGAGTGGAGAGCAAGAGGTGATGAGGGAGAGAAGAAAGAACAGAGAGGAGAGAGAGGATAAATAGAGGACGGATAAGAGATGACAGAGAGAGGAGGAGGAGAGAGTAAAGTAAAATAAGGAAGAGAGAAAGAAGTGAAAAGGAAGAGAGAGAAAAACACAGAGGAAGAGGACAAAAGAAAAACCTAGGAGAAGACAGGAGAGAGAGGGAGTAAAGAGGACAAAGAAGAGAAGGCAGAGAGAGAAGAGAGGAGGAGAAGAGAAAAGGAAGGTAGTTAGATAGAAAGAGAGAAGAAAGAAGGAAAGGGAGAGCAGAGAAGGGAGAGGATATAGGAGAGATAGATCACAAAGATAGAAGATAGAGAAGAAGAAAAACATAAGGAGGAGAGATAACATATGGCAGATAAATAAGAAAGAGAAAGTAGAGAGGTAATGGAGAGAAAACAAAGAGAGGAGGAGAGGATGGAGAAGAGAGAAAATAGGAGAGGAAGAGAAGAAAGAGAAGAAAGGAGAGGGACAATAAAAAGGGAGAAGGAGAGAGAAAGGAGATAAAGGGAGAATAGAGAACACATAAGGGAGGAACGAGTGAAAAGGAGAGGAGAACAAAAGTGAAAGTAGAGAGAAGAGAAAAAACACAGAGGAAGAGGAAATGAAGAGAGAGAACAGAGAAGAGAGGGCAGATAAAGATGACAGGAGGAAAAGGAGAAAGGGGTAACTGAGGACAGAAATAAGGAAGAGATTGAAAGTGAGAAAACATAAAAGGAGAAAGAGGAAGTAGAGATGACAAAGAGAAAGTGAAGGAAAGAGACAGAAGAGGGATGGAGAGTAGGTAAAGTATAGGCAAAGTAATAATGATAATAATGATAATGTACATTGCATTGCTTTTTTACACCACTTAAATAACTATTTTATGAACAAAAAGTTATTTTAGGTGAACAATATACAACAAGATCTCAAAGAATATGAATAAGGTTTTCCAAGGAGCTAATCTTAAACCATATTCAGTGCATGTTACTCAACAGAAAATGGCTTAATGCCAAGTGTGTTAACTTGGTTTAGTTATATAAAGTTATATCACAGATTTTACAAAGGTCAGATTCAGGGCCTGATATTCAAAACCTCACCAGCATGGAGGGACATTGTGCAAAATCTTTGGGATTTTGTTAAGACCTTGTATTGTAATGTAGCAGTCTTTGTTTCACTTAAAGAACACTACATAGCAACATACACATCTCTCAAGTTAACATTTGTGTTTCTAAAAATTTTTAAGGGCCTTAACGTACTGACGAGATTTCTTAAATAATCTCACCTGAGCGGCGAAGTTTTGAATATCAGGCCCTCAGAATGTACTAGTTACAGATAAGGGGATTTTAAGAAGCATGTTGTCAATAGTAGCTCATGTCTCTAAGCCTAAAGATTTTATGACATCATTTTTCAGTTTTCTACTATTTGTATGAACACCATTTGTGTCTAACTGAAGTATGATTATTATACTATATTGTCAACTTAATAATAATAATTAAAAACAATAGAGTGAAACAGGAGAATCTTGGATCCCTCATAGCCTTTCCATAATAAATGGATACTAGTACTGAATCCCTCAGATTAGCATAGAATATACATACATATGAATGGAGCTTGATGCCCAACAGTAGTTATGAAGCAGTGGTCTAAAGACCGCTGCTCCATAACTGGTCCGCTGCCTCTGAGGCTGCGGTCTTCAATCCGCCCGATCCTATATGATCAGGCTGATTGACACCCCAGCTAGCGGCCGATTGGCTGCGAATCTGAAGGTGGCGGCATTGCACAAGCAGTTCACCAGAACTGCTTGTGCAATAATAAATGCCGACAGTGTATGCTGTCTGCATTTTTCGATGTGCTGCGGACATGATACGCTACATCATATTATGTCCGTCTGCACTTTAGTAAATCGGCCCCATAGACTCAGTGGTGGGATTCAGCAGGTTCTCACCAGTTCTTAAGAACCTGTTCCTAACATTTAGAAAGTGTACATGTTTTGTATTATAGAAAAATTAGAGAACCTGTTGCTAAAATTTTGGAATCCCATCAATGCATAGACTTTGAGGAAAATAAAAGCCTAAGGCCATGATTTTTATGACACAGGAAGCATTTTCATAAATGCTAAAATATACATAATTTCATATTATTTATAGTTTACTACCTGAAAATCCGGTCACGCTGGTCTTCCACTCTTCCCAAAAACTACACAAGGATTTTCTACATTGACATTCCCCATGCAGTCCCATAGTGGTGGGCATTGGGTCATTAAATGAAAAAATCTCAGATTTGGTTCACACCTTTTTTACAACCTTTTGTGACTAACCTTTATGGATATCTTAAAGATACCACCTCCTTTATATATGAAATTGAAGCCATTCAGTGGCGTGATACATACAGATTCATCACAGTGGACGTATCTGCACTGAACACTTCAATTCCGCACTCAGAAGGCTTAAAAATATTGGAATATTTTTTTAACACATTTTCACTATATGACCCTTGCACAATACAATTTTTGAATCCCACTGTGGAGTACTTACACAAAATTTCTTTCTGTTTGAGGGGCGTTACTAGAAGTGCGGCACAGCCAAAGGTAACAAATTTGCATCATTCTATGCTAATCTCTATATGGGATTTTGGGAGCTGCACCACATTTTTGGAGATACTAACCCTTTCAGAAAGAATATTGTATATTATGGAAGATATATTGATGACTTGTTGTTGGTATGGGAATGGTGATGAGCAGTCCATCCACCAATTTCATGAATACATCAATAGTAACAATTTAAATCTTATTTTTACACTTGAGCTCAACCCATCATGTATCAATTTTTTGGATGTTACTTTAAAATCCACTTAACTTTTTATTGAAGTTTAATTTTTTCGAAAAAGCGCAGCTGGCAACACTGTGCTGCACTCCACTTCTTGACCCTAAGCACACAATAAAATCCATACCTTATGGTCAATTCATACGCACCAAACGCAATTGTTCACAAGAGAGTGTATACAAAAAACATTCACATCCCCTTCTCCCCGTTCTATTCCCATATCACTTTTCATGTAGTAACTTTAATAATATATACTAATATTTTTGTAACTTGAAGCCAGGGCCGCCATCAGGGGGTGACAGGGGTGACTAGAGTCAGGGGCCTGAGAAATCTAAAGGGGCCCATCGCCCGTCCAAGCCTGTGACTGACATAGCACTCATAACTGTATTTTCTTTAGAGGTTAGCAGCACTGTGAAAAAAACTGAAGCTTGGTTTTTATTTTTAGCAATTTAAAAAATAAAAAACAGGGGGGTGGCTTTAGAGCCGGACCCCGGCTGGGGATGACATCACTCCCCCGGCCCCAAATATCAAACAGGGATATGATGCATCATGCATGAAGTTGCAGGTAAGACTGTCCCAGGACAGGACTGTCTTGTGAATGGTTAGAGGGCAGAGAGAAGGAGCAGGACAATAGAGTGCACATAGAGTGTGCAGAAACTTCCTGGCCCTGATGTAAGGCACACGCAGGAGGTCTAACGGCCACGCAGTGGAGGAGTCCTAACTTAGGGTGTGTGGGAAGTGTTGCAGCGAGTCAACGACTCTGAGACTGACTAACTGAGGGACCGAGGGGAATCTGGAGGAACTTGACAGGTATAAATACATAAGGAAGGAATAGGATTAAGGAGTCAGTGTCACACAACAAGGAAAGTTCAAGGGACTACACACTACACTAGCCCTGGCACACTCACACAGTATTATACAACTTTACAAGGGGCGTAACCTTAGGTAAAGGTTGTTAGTTATTATTATTGTTTTAAATAATTTGTAAAAATAATAACTATCAACTTTTACCTAAGTCCATTGTAAGAATAGTACTTTTATTTAATATATTTATTCTTAAGCAGTTTCCATTGCTGCAAGCCTGCACTGGTGGAGAATAAGATAAAAAAAAAAGTTTAATGCCCAGGAACATAAGAGGTGGGCTGCTTGTAGCATGTTTTTTTTTTCATGCATGATGCATATACTACAACATAGTGCATATACTATAGCTTTAAAAAACAATGCTGCACTGACTGTCCCCTGAAAGCACTGCTGCTAAATATTTTATTTTTCTGGCATTTCTCACAGTCACTGTCTGTCACGTATTATATGATGTATATTGTGAATTGTGTGATATATACATGAGATAACTGTCCTGTTATGTATATTCCAGTAATAGATAGGTTTGTATGGGAATAACTGTGTATGTGTGAACATTTATTTTGGAAATGCCAGAAATAAATGAACATTACTCCCTGTCTGACCAAAAAAGCAATCTATATATAACAATTGCAGGACTTTGGTGTCTGGTGGGATGTACAAAGTCATGAAATGCTTCAATTTTTTCCCTACAAAAGCTCATGTAAAATTGTTTTGTGTTAGTGACTTATGAATATGAGTTTTTGCCGTTTTTATTTTCTATATCGCAATAGTCAAATTCATCCCGTAATAAAAAATTTTTTTTTAACCCTGCTGGTCACGTTTTTACACCAGCCAATTGACTTTCTGGCCGTCAGGCGGCCGTCACTTGACGTCATCACCATCTTACACGCTCTGCGCATGCGTTAGCTTTTTCACACTCCCTGAAAAACAAAGCGCGCCCCCGTTTCGCACATGCTTACTGCAAATTTCCTTACTGGCATTAACGCATGCGCATTTTCGATCGGCGATGATGTTTTGCGCATGCGCAGTGGTTTCCTTCGCCGTGCACTAGCATTGAAGACACGTATAGAGCGGGTGGGAACGCTCTACACGTCATAAGCTAAGAAATAAGGAAATGGATCATGGGAGGAGTTTATAACGGAACGGTAGGGAAGAACAAAATAAATTTATTATAGAAATATGTAATGTTGCCCAGAAAATAAGTTAGCGACTGTATATTTCACAAGGTGCTTGATTAAATACTGCTTGCAGAACGAGCAAACTTTACCTTCACTTTAAGTCTTCACAAATAGTGAGCTGGCATGGTGTTTGAATACTGGTACACAGCCACAGCCCCTTAGCATATGTGCATATGCCACTGAAAAACAGTAATAACTTTTACCAGAAGCATTTTTGCTAATGGAATTATACTATTCTCTGGATAATCTTTGATTTAGATATATCATCATATGTAGCATCACTTGTATCTACTGCTTTATATCCCCAAGACTACTGTACTAGAGTTATTCAGGCTTTGCAACAACGCTATGTTAAAGGGAAATGTTTAAACTATACCAAAAAGTCAATTCTTTTCACTGAAACTTTTTCTCATGAAATTAATTTTGATTTTTTTTTATATTTTAAAGGGATAGTAAAGTCAAAATAAAACTTCAATGATTCCGATAGAGTATGCTATTTTAAACAACTTTCTAATTTGCTTTGTTCTATTGGTATCCTTTGTTGAAGAGAATACTTAGGTGGGCTCAGGAGCAGTATGCACTACTGGAAGCCAGCTGCTAATTGCACACATATATCTCTCTTGGTATTGGCTCACCTGTTGTGTTCAGCTAGCTCCCAGTTGTACATTGCTGCTCTTTCAACAAAGGATACCAAGAGAAGCACACATGATAACATAAATAATTTGAAAGTTGGTTATGGGGTTCTATGCCCCTTTAATTGATTGTGTGTGTTGGTTTCCAATTTATATGTTACTATGTACCAATGACTTGTTATGCATACTGCTGAGTATGAAATTTATTTTACATTGCTCCTTTCAGTTAATTTTGGTATATGGAACACGTGATGTGGTGGCAGGCTTAAGATTTTTTTTGCCTAAATATAAGTGGCCGGGGGGGGGGGGGCTGCCTACTGTCTCAGTCAGGGGCCCCAACATTTCTAGTGGCCTGCTTGAAGCCTCTATTTCTAAAATGCTTGTATTCCAAGTAATTAACACACAGGTGTTCTCATTAGACACAATGGCTTTAAAGGGACATGAAAAACAATTTTTTTTCTTTCATGATTTAGAAAGAGCATGCAATTTTAAACAACTTTCTAGTTTACTTCTATTATCTAATTTCATTCTCTTGATATCCTTTGCTGAAAAGCATATCTAGATGGCTTAGTAGATGCTAATTGGTTGCTGCCCATAGATGCCTCATATGATTGGCTCATCCATGTGCATTGCTATATCTTCAACAAAGGATATCTAAAAAATGAAGCAAATTAGATAATAGAAGTAAAATGGAATGTTGTTTAAAATTGTATTCTCTACCTGAATTATGAAAAAAAAAATATTTGGGTTTAGTGTCCCTTTAAATACACGCAGGTTAGTGCACTAAAACATGGCAGTGACCAAGATCTAGGGGAGAGCCCGAAACATAATATGGCCATCAGTCCTAACCTGATCTTGGATTTCCATTTGCTTTTATGGCTTCTGTTTTTAAATGTTTGACTACAATAAAGAATTTTCTTGTTTTTATAAACTTGTGATCCTTATAGAATTGGAGGTGTGGAAATACTTGTTCCATTTATAAACCACAAAACAGCATAGGAATTAAAATCTTTTTTCTTACTGGTGCGAATCAACTTGACGAAACTAAGCCTTAAGAATAATATGATGCTTGACTCCACAACCTCATATTAGCTTACTAGCATAGTACTGGGAAATATAGAGCCCCAAGACAATGTGATGCAATGAGGCTTGCTATACAGGAGCAAGGATGCATAGCGTGCAAAATGCATTTTTCTTCTCTTTCTGAATTTGCAGTTTTTTAGTCCACTGTCATCATGATGAGTTAATTGCTAATCTTCTTATAGCAAAGCTATTAAACACTAGATGCTTCTTACACCTCCCTAAGCAAAGTAGTAAAAATAATTAATATTATATATATACAAATACACAAATATATATACATATAGTGCATTTTGGTAAAAAAACTAAAAGGTGCTGGTACTCATTGATTTTGATTGTAATATTCTGCTCAGTAACTTTGAGAAAAGCAAAGGGACAAGATTATTTACATCTGATGTATTTTTGCAGCCCTGTATATATTGTGTGTGTATATATATATATATATATATATATATATATATATATATATAGATATAGATATATATATATATATATAAAAATAACAAGAGTACAGTATTGCATTGATAAGTTTGATACTTTTTTATTGGATTAACTATACATTTATAAGATGACAAGCTTTTGCAAGAGTGTCTTCCTTTTTCAAGTCTGAAGCAATATACAGTATATATGCACACACACACACACACATATATATCGGAACAATCCCTCTAAACCAAACTACTTGACAATGAAAGATTTGGATTTCTGAATGTTTCTGTATTGGATCTGTGAGATTGGACAATATTTTATGTAATTTCTGCAATATTTGCATGTCATAATACAGCTTATTTATGCAACCTAAAGCTAGTTTTGTATACAACAAGAATATAGTACTGTATTGTAATCAGAAAGGTAATAGTTGTTTGTTTTTTAAATAAATATAGACTAGTATTTGCAGGCAGAGAGGATTTTTGACAATGGCAGGAAAAAAAATAGTAATTTTTAATAATTTTATTTAAAAAATACTGTGTATATATAGATATAAATAATTATATATATGCTATATTATAAATATATATATATATATAATTATATATATGCTATATTATAAATATATATATATATATATATATATATACCTGTATATTGCAGGTCAGACAACTTTCAGAAATAGTTTTTGTAGCATTAAATCAAGAAATCTGCTCCAATATGTAAACTGAAAACAAACCTGTTTTCCTTTACATAAGAGTTTTCGTTTTAATTTTTTTTTAACCTATTGCTCATGCTCAATATTTTTGAAAATGAGATAATCGAGAAACATTTGAAATTATAATTTTATTTTTTTATAAATTCTTATTTTTTCTAATTATTTTATAAAAATTTCTAGTTACGTTTCAGAATAAAATACTGTCAATTTATTTTACTTTTTATAAATATTTATTTTGTATTTTGAAACTGATTCTGTATGTATACATTAGATACAGTTTTATCTACTTAATAGGAAAGTCAGAATTAAACTTGACCTGATTGAGACAGATCAAATTTACTTTGTTCTCTTGGTATCCTATGTTGAACAATATGTTCATATCTTACATTACTGGGAGCTTGCTGGTGAATGGTAGCTATATTTATCTCTTGTCATTGGCTCACTAGTTTCATGGAGTGGATTGTTGCTCTTGAGCTAACTTTAATTATGTGTTTAATCCTTTTGCATGGGTTAAACACATAGTTATATACAAGTAGTAGAGCTATATAAACATACTCTATCTTATTACAGCATTTGCCTCTAAACGTCAGATTAAACGTTCATGATTCCGAAACAGAATGCAATTAAAATAAAAAAATAAAAAAATCCAATTTACTTCTGAAATCAAATTGTTGCTTGTTCTATTGTTAACTTTTGTTGAACAGTATAGTAAGGTAGGCTCATGAGTGTGCATGTTTTAAAGGGATACTGAACCCATTTGTTTATTTTTCTTTAATGATTCGGATAGAGTATGCAATTTTAAGCAACTTTCTAATTTACTCCTATTATCAATTTTTCTTCGTTCTCTTAGAATCTTTATTTAAAAAAGGAAGAATGTAATCTTACGAGCTTGCTGATTGGTGCATACATTTAGTTACCAATCAGCAAGCGCTACCCAGATGCTAAACAAAAGATGGGCCGACTCGTAAGCTCACATTCTTGCTTTTTCATATAAAGATACCAAGACAATGAATAAAAATTGATATTAGGAGTAAATTAGAAAGTTGCTTAAACTTGCACACTCTATCTGAATCATGAAAGAAAAAAAAAAGTGGGTTCAGTGTCCCTTTAAAGAGCACCATTAGCAGAGTTTATCATTGTTGCAGGCGAACAGGTTTGCAAGTAGTGAACCTGTCCGCTTGCAATCACCACTTGCAATGCTGCATCCCACAACAAAATTTGATAATGCCGCCCCCTGCTCCTGAGCAACCAATGAAAATGCGAGTGTCGCAGTTCTTGCTTCTTAAAGGGATATGAAACACAATTTTTTTATTTCATGATTCGGATAGAGCATGCAATTTTAAGCAACTTTCTAATTTACTCCTATGATCAATTTTTCTTTATTCTCTTGCTGTCTTTATTTGAAAAATCGGTAATGCAAGCTTAGGAGCCGGCCCATTTTTAGTTCAGTACCTGGGTAGCACTTGCTGATTGGTGGCATAGCCAAAAAGGCAACAAATGCAGCTTTATAAATTGTTGCCATATAGTTCTCAAGACATGGGCACACTTCTTGGTCTGCATATGCTGCCCAACAAAGAAATCCATTAGAACAATGTAAATGTTATCTTAAAATGAAACAGATTTTTAAAATTAATTAAATACGCTATCTTATTCATAAAAGGTTAATTTTGACTTTACTGTCCCTTTAATGGCAGGATGTAGTTAATCGCGCGCAGAAGGCTGAAATTCACATCTGTCACTGTGTCTCCCTCATTTAAAAAGGGGGCTGTGCAATATTTCAGGGCTAACATGTGGTTTTCAGGCAGTTATACATTAGTACGAGAACTAGATGGCAGCACTGTTTTAGTGCCCTAGACATGTGCAGTTTGCCTATCTACATGTCTCTTCAACAAAAAATAACAGGAGAATAAAGCAAACTTGATAATAGAAGTAAATTGGAAACTTTGTTTTAAAAATTGTATTCTCTTTCTGAATCACAAAAGAAAAAGGGACAGTCCCTTTAAAGGGACAGTTTACTTGTTTTTTTTATTGTTTAAAAAGATAACATCTTTACTACCCATCCCCCAACTTTGCATAACCAACATTGTTATATTAAAATACTTTATGACCTCTAAGTTTGCCTGTTTCTAAGCCCCTTAAAAAAAATTATAAAAAATATATTTATATAAAAGTATTAGTCATGCTAAACTGTGGAATGTTTAATAAAGGGATTATCTATCTTTTTAAACTATAACACTTTTCTGTTAGACTGTCCCTTTAAAGGGACACTCAAGTCAAAATACATTTTTATGATTCAGAAAGAGCCAGTCTTTTTATTCACACTTTCAGGGGAACAAGATCATATTTAGCATGTGCACAAGCTCAAAGGGTATACGTATACTAGTCTGTGATTGGCTGATGTCTGTCACATGATACTGGGGGCTGGAAAATGGGAGGAAAAATAAATTTGTCAGAAAAAAATCTACTGCTTATTTAAAATTCAAAGTGAGGGGCATATTTATCAAGCTCCGTATGGCGCTTGATGCCCCTTGTTTCTGGCGAGCCTTCAGGCTCGCCAGAAACACAAGTTGTTAAGCAGCAGTACTCCATAACCTGTCCGCCTGATCTGAGGTGGCAGACAGACATTGCCGGAAATCAACCCAATCCTATACGATCGGGTTGATTGACACCCCCTGCTAGCGGCCAATTGGCCGCGAATCTGCAGGGGGCGGCGTTGCCCCAGCAGTTCACAAGAACTGCTGGTGCAATGATAAATTCCGACAACCCAATATCGCCCCTAAGTTAGGGATTGGCGAATGTGTAAATTTTCGAATTTCGAATGTAGAACGAATGTTATTACCGAAATTCGAATTCTAAATCCAAATGTCGATAAGAACGAATATTCTTAAAAATTCGAAAATCGAATGCTATTTACAGTCACTTTCGAATTTGAATGTTTATAATTATATTGAATGTCCACATTCGAAATTTCGAATTTAACATTCTATTTAACAAATACTATTCAGAAGTTCAATAGTTCATGTGGTAGGGCGGGAATCTAGTAAATTGATACATAATAGATACAAATATATCATTTTGAATGTTTCCATATAGAATATTGCATAATTCGAATATTATATTTAAAGAAAGCATTAGAAATACTATTACAATCTAAATTCGAATTTTTCGAATTCGAATATTGCATAATTCGAATATTACATTTAAAGAAAAAGCATTAGAAATACTATTACAATCTAAATGCAAATTTTTCGAATTCGAATACTGTATTGCATAATTTGAATATTACATTTAAAGAAAAAGCATTAGAAATACTATTACAATCTAAATTCAAATTTTTCGAATTCGAATATTGCATAATTCGAATATTACATTTAAAGAAAAAGCATTAGAAATACTATTACAATCTAAATTTGAATTTTTCGAATTCGAATATTGCATAATTCAAATATTACATTTAAAGAAAAAGCATTAGAAATACTATTACAATCTAAATTCGAATTTTTCAAAAAGAATATTTTCGAATGTAATCGTAAAATTCGAAACTGAACATTTGAAAATTGAATGTTAGAATGTTATGTAAACATTCGAAATTCGATTCGAACAAACGAATGTGTTAAAATTTGTGCCGTTTTTCGAATGTTGCGAAACATTCGCCCATTCCTACCCTAAGTGTTATTTGATTGTTTTTTGTTATGTACTAGTTAATTATGTAATTCTACTGCATTTAGGGGTCCTTGTGTTTCCAGCATTTAATGGGACAGTCTACTTGAAAATTGTTATTGTTAAAAAAGATAGATAAACCCTTTATTACCCATTTCTCAGTTTTACACAACTTTGATTACCTGTATCTGAGCCCTTGCAGACTGCTCCTTATCTCAGTGCCTGTTACAATCTTGCATTTTATCAAATCAATGCTGGTTCTTGTATAACCATTATCACTCTACACTGGAGAGACCACAATGTTATCTATATGGTGCACATGTTGTGCAAAATTTCAAAAGCACTGAGATAAGGGGAGGCCTGCAGCGGCTTCAAAACAGGCAAATTTAGAGGTTATAAAGTATATTAATATAAAAATGATGGTTGTGTAAACCTGGAGATAGGGCAGTAAAGGGGTTATCTATCTTTTTAAACAGTAAAGTAGACTGTCCCATTAGGTAGATGAAGGAAATGCATATAAAATAAATAAATTAAGCAGTAAAAATACACGGTCAAACATTATATTGTAGCATCATTTTATTAATTCTAACAAAATAGTTTTTAAAAAAATCATATTTTATGGAAATAAAAAAAAAAATTGTGTTGAAATTCTAGAAAAACAACCATTAAAGTATACAGTAGAAATCATAATAAACCTACACTGCACATATAAAAATGCTTTGAAATTCATAAGCACATAGTTAAAGTACTGCTCAGGAACCATAGAGAACTGTTGGTTCGGAGCGGAAACTGCTTGAGAGCATATATTTTTTTTCACTTTAATGTACTTTTAAGTTTTAAAATGTATCCTCTGAAGTTTTAAAATGTATCCAATGAATAAAAATGTATTTTTAATAATTTTATTTAAAAAATACTGTGTATATATAGATATAAATAATTATATATATGCTATATTATAAATATATATATATATATAATTATATATATGCTATATTATAAATATATATATATATATATATATATATACCTGTATATTGCAGGTCAGACAACTTTCAGAAATAGTTTTTGTAGCATTAAATCAAGAAATCTGCTCCAATATGTAAACTGAAAACAAACCTGTTTTCCTTTACATAAGAGTTTTCGTTTTAATTTTTTTTTAACCTATTGCTCATGCTCAATATTTTTGAAAATGAGATAATCGAGAAACATTTGAAATTATAATTTTATTTTTTTATAAATTCTTATTTTTTCTAATTATTTTATAAAAATTTCTAGTTACGTTTCAGAATAAAATACTGTCAATTTATTTTACTTTTTATAAATATTTATTTTGTATTTTGAAACTGATTCTGTATGTATACATTAGATACAGTTTTATCTACTTAATAGGAAAGTCAGAATTAAACTTGACCTGATTGAGACAGATCAAATTTACTTTGTTCTCTTGGTATCCTATGTTGAACAATATGTTCATATCTTACATTACTGGGAGCTTGCTGGTGAATGGTAGCTATATTTATCTCTTGTCATTGGCTCACTAGTTTCATGGAGTGGATTGTTGCTCTTGAGCTAACTTTAATTATGTGTTTAATCCTTTTGCATGGGTTAAACACATAGTTATATACAAGTAGTAGAGCTATATAAACATACTCTATCTTATTACAGCATTTGCCTCTAAACGTCAGATTAAACGTTCATGATTCCGAAACAGAATGCAATTAAAATAAAAAAATAAAAAAATCCAATTTACTTCTGAAATCAAATTGTTGCTTGTTCTATTGTTAACTTTTGTTGAACAGTATAGTAAGGTAGGCTCATGAGTGTGCATGTTTTAAAGGGATACTGAACCCATTTGTTTATTTTTCTTTAATGATTCGGATAGAGTATGCAATTTTAAGCAACTTTCTAATTTACTCCTATTATCAATTTTTCTTCGTTCTCTTAGAATCTTTATTTAAAAAAGGAAGAATGTAATCTTACGAGCTTGCTGATTGGTGCATACATTTAGTTACCAATCAGCAAGCGCTACCCAGATGCTAAACAAAAGATGGGCCGACTCGTAAGCTCACATTCTTGCTTTTTCATATAAAGATACCAAGACAATGAATAAAAATTGATATTAGGAGTAAATTAGAAAGTTGCTTAAACTTGCACACTCTATCTGAATCATGAAAGAAAAAAAAAAGTGGGTTCAGTGTCCCTTTAAAGAGCACCATTAGCAGAGTTTATCATTGTTGCAGGCGAACAGGTTTGCAAGTAGTGAACCTGTCCGCTTGCAATCACCACTTGCAATGCTGCATCCCACAACAAAATTTGATAATGCCGCCCCCTGCTCCTGAGCAACCAATGAAAATGCGAGTGTCGCAGTTCTTGCTTCTTAAAGGGATATGAAACACAATTTTTTTATTTCATGATTCGGATAGAGCATGCAATTTTAAGCAACTTTCTAATTTACTCCTATGATCAATTTTTCTTCATTCTCTTGCTGTCTTTATTTGAAAAATCGGTAATGCAAGCTTAGGAGCCGGCCCATTTTTAGTTCAGTACCTGGGTAGCACTTGCTGATTGGTGGCATAGCCAAAAAGGCAACAAATGCAGCTTTATAAATTGTTGCCATATAGTTCTCAAGACATGGGCACACTTCTTGGTCTGCATATGCTGCCCAACAAAGAAATCCATTAGAACAATGTAAATGTTATCTTAAAATGAAACAGATTTTTAAAATTAATTAAATACGCTATCTTATTCATAAAAGGTTAATTTTGACTTTACTGTCCCTTTAATGGCAGGATGTAGTTAATCGCGCGCAGAAGGCTGAAATTCACATCTGTCACTGTGTCTCCCTCATTTAAAAAGGGGGCTGTGCAATATTTCAGGGCTAACATGTGGTTTTCAGGCAGTTATACATTAGTACGAGAACTAGATGGCAGCACTGTTTTAGTGCCCTAGACATGTGCAGTTTGCCTATCTACATGTCTCTTCAACAAAAAATAACAGGAGAATAAAGCAAACTTGATAATAGAAGTAAATTGGAAACTTTGTTTTAAAAATTGTATTCTCTTTCTGAATCACAAAAGAAAAAGGGACAGTCCCTTTAAAGGGACAGTTTACTTGTTTTTTTTATTGTTTAAAAAGATAACATCTTTACTACCCATCCCCCAACTTTGCATAACCAACATTGTTATATTAAAATACTTTATGACCTCTAAGTTTGCCTGTTTCTAAGCCCCTTAAAAAAAATTATAAAAAATATATTTATATAAAAGTATTAGTCATGCTAAACTGTGGAATGTTTAATAAAGGGATTATCTATCTTTTTAAACTATAACACTTTTCTGTTAGACTGTCCCTTTAAAGGGACACTCAAGTCAAAATACATTTTTATGATTCAGAAAGAGCCAGTCTTTTTATTCACACTTTCAGGGGAACAAGATCATATTTAGCATGTGCACAAGCTCAAAGGGTATACGTATACTAGTCTGTGATTGGCTGATGTCTGTCACATGATACTGGGGGCTGGAAAATGGGAGGAAAAATAAATTTGTCAGAAAAAAATCTACTGCTTATTTAAAATTCAAAGTGAGGGGCATATTTATCAAGCTCCGTATGGCGCTTGATGCCCCTTGTTTCTGGCGAGCCTTCAGGCTCGCCAGAAACACAAGTTGTTAAGCAGCAGTACTCCATAACCTGTCCGCCTGATCTGAGGTGGCAGACAGACATTGCCGGAAATCAACCCAATCCTATACGATCGGGTTGATTGACACCCCCTGCTAGCGGCCAATTGGCCGCGAATCTGCAGGGGGCGGCGTTGCCCCAGCAGTTCACAAGAACTGCTGGTGCAATGATAAATTCCGACAACCCAATATCGCCCCTAAGTTAGGGATTGGCGAATGTGTAAATTTTCGAATTTCGAATGTAGAACGAATGTTATTACCGAAATTCGAATTCTAAATCCAAATGTCGATAAGAACGAATATTCTTAAAAATTCGAAAATCGAATGCTATTTACAGTCACTTTCGAATTTGAATGTTTAGAATTATATTGAATGTCCACATTCGAAATTTCGAATTTAACATTCTATTTAACAAATACTATTCAGAAGTTCAATAGTTCATGTGGTAGGGCGGGAATCTAGTAAATTGATACATAATAGATACAAATATATCATTTTGAATGTTTCCATATAGAATATTGCATAATTCGAATATTATATTTAAAGAAAGCATTAGAAATACTATTACAATCTAAATTCGAATTTTTCGAATTCGAATATTGCATAATTCGAATATTACATTTAAAGAAAAAGCATTAGAAATACTATTACAATCTAAATGCAAATTTTTCGAATTCGAATACTGTATTGCATAATTTGAATATTACATTTAAAGAAAAAGCATTAGAAATACTATTACAATCTAAATTCAAATTTTTCGAATTCGAATATTGCATAATTCGAATATTACATTTAAAGAAAAAGCATTAGAAATACTATTACAATCTAAATTTGAATTTTTCGAATTCGAATATTGCATAATTCAAATATTACATTTAAAGAAAAAGCATTAGAAATACTATTACAATCTAAATTCGAATTTTTCAAAAAGAATATTTTCGAATGTAATCGTAAAATTCGAAACTGAACATTTGAAAATTGAATGTTAGAATGTTATGTAAACATTCGAAATTCGATTCGAACAAACGAATGTGTTAAAATTTGTGCCGTTTTTCGAATGTTGCGAAACATTCGCCCATTCCTACCCTAAGTGTTATTTGATTGTTTTTTGTTATGTACTAGTTAATTATGTAATTCTACTGCATTTAGGGGTCCTTGTGTTTCCAGCATTTAATGGGACAGTCTACTTGAAAATTGTTATTGTTAAAAAAGATAGATAAACCCTTTATTACCCATTTCTCAGTTTTACACAACTTTGATTACCTGTATCTGAGCCCTTGCAGACTGCTCCTTATCTCAGTGCCTGTTACAATCTTGCATTTTATCAAATCAATGCTGGTTCTTGTATAACCATTATCACTCTACACTGGAGAGACCACAATGTTATCTATATGGTGCACATGTTGTGCAAAATTTCAAAAGCACTGAGATAAGGGGAGGCCTGCAGCGGCTTCAAAACAGGCAAATTTAGAGGTTATAAAGTATATTAATATAAAAATGATGGTTGTGTAAACCTGGAGATAGGGCAGT